>NC_069113.1:45456885-46059385 GCF_025612915.1 Magallana angulata | reverse complement strand
TGTAACACATTGATTTATGTTGAAGCTAACCCCTCCAGTGACAGTGTGCACATTGTGTTATAGTTTTGTGTCTGTTTGTTATATTTTCACATGTTGATTACACAGGTTCTGGGTAACAATAACTTCACATACATGTACTTTTATGTAATATAAACATATCTCTCAGATGTCACCTCGTGTAAGAGTATGTGAAACATGGGTTGGATAATAATGTAGAGGAGTATGGATTTATCACTAATCTACATTTTCTACACAGTACATGATTATATGTACTTTGAAGGGTTGATACATGTATATTCAGAGTCAAAGAAAAGTTTGCTTTACATTGCTGGCAAAATATTACCTACCGGTATGCTAGTACATGTATTGATTGATAGACCTACGAAGAAGGATACTACACTACAAGGATTAGTTTCTGATATTAACATCAGAGAAGGAATAACATTCTATTTTAAATTAAACATATGATTCAGCATTGTCACAAAAAGCTAGCGTTAACAGTCTAAGCATAGTGAGCATTTCATTACATCAAACAGCATAGCTAACATTGTAATACTAAATACGGTAAAACATTTGCTTACTGCTGCGATTTGTGGTATAACTAAAATGGTGAAAAGAATTATAAAAATTATTCTAATACATGTACTCATTAGCATTGTTAGCGTTCCATAAGGAAACATTAAATTACGAACAGCTGTATACATTAGAAATCGAGCTTTACACTTTGGATCCTATAAGAAACTTGGAATCAATGGAACAACAATGAAATAAATTAAGTTCAAGTCACAACCGGTTATTGTCTTTCAATGTATGTTGATTGAGAATCAGATGAGATGTATTAATTATCATTTTCAATCACATGCTAATACAAAAAATTTAAATTTCTTGGCAAGAGAAAGCCTTTTTGTTAAATGTCCTTTACGACAAAAAGTGAAACTGTAATTTTTAGTTCATTATCAAAATATTCATTATTTCAATAAAAAAATAATTATCTTATTTCTTTCATTCTATTAAATGTAAATATTTGTCATCTTTTTTAGCAAGTTGTAGTCGATATACTAAACATTTTTTTATGAAATATCTGTTGTTTTAAATAAAGACATTTTTTTTTAGTCCGGGAGATTATCAAAGACATCAGAGACATCCATCAGGCGGGGCACGTAAGTGTGGAGTTTTACTTCCTTATTTAAAACTGTATAAACGGAGAAGTGAAGGAGAAAGATCTTACCAGGGTCAAAGGATCTATTCCTTCAATGCAATTACAGTGAGGTTAAGCTTTGTGGAAAAAAATAACAAATTATGAAATCATAACTGGATGGGGAGTGTAATGATATTTTAGTTATGATGGTTTTTAATTACAACATATGACTTCAGTGAAATTTACAACAGTTTTAAATATTTACATCTAATATAATGACTGTAAAGTCATCAAAGGAGTATTATATCCCCCAAATTCATATATCATCTCTGCAGCCAATATATGCCTAAGAATGCATCAAAGGAACATATCACCCAAATACATGTATTTGATCTAAGTCAGTACAGAAAGGGCTCTATAAACTTGAAGGAAATGTTTGTTCTTATGCTGCAGCTCCCCCACAATACAGGGAACCACAGCCGATGCCAGCCATGCAGCCTCACATTCCACCGCAGATCCCCTCCCAGCCGGTGGTTCCACCTGGTCCCCCCATCTCTGCACCTCCTGCTCCAGCAGCCCCACCTGCTGCCCCACCAGCCCCTGCAGCCCCACCGGCTCCTCCTGCCCCACCGGCCCCAGGGGCACCACCAGCCCCACCACCTCCCTCTGCAGCCCCACCAGCTCCAAGTGGTGGAGGAGGGGGAGGCTTGGCTGCAGCATTACAGTCAGCGAAATTGAAAAAAACGCAGGTAAGTGATATGAGATTTATCAATAGAAATTCAATGTACTTGTAATATTGGTAAACATATATTCTCTCTCTCTCTTTCTCTCTCTCTCTCAGATGTTTAGAAAAAACCACAATATTTATTAAGCAAACTACATGTATATTTTGATGAGTCTTCTAATTTTTTTTTCATGGAGAAAAAGAAAGAGAGAGAAAGAATCATTTTTCTTATCCACAAATGAAAATGTGGTTTAAAACTGTTGTTGTAGAATGAAGAATCTAGTGGTGGTAGTGGTGGTGTATCTGGTAACAGCAGTAGTGCCAGTCTGAGCAGTATGAGCGGGGGAGGAGGAGGAGGGGGAGGGGGAGGTGACTTCATGAGTGACCTCGCCAAAAAGTTAGCCATGAGGAAGAAAGCCTCCCAAAATGAATCTGTAAGTGGTTACTTCTAATTTTTCTCTGTAGAAATTTTGTACACATATATAGTAGATATTGAAAGTAAATTGTTATGTTGTAATGTCAGTGGACACTTACTGTGACTTGTATTTTGTAGCCCAGCAATGAGGGATCCACCCCACCAGAGGACAGAAGTAAGCGGGGAGGTTCCCACCCTCCACCCCCTGCTCCAGTAAAGATTGTGAATGGAACCACAAATTCCCCTACACCAGCCAGAAAGTAAGTCCTTTCCATGTACAAATCAAACATAGCTTTGTAGGGAAACATGTCTTTTTCTATCTGTAGTCAAATCGTGTGCTATAAATGGCTGAAGCAATGCATTGCCTTTTTTGTCTGGTTTTTTTTTTTTTCATATCATAGCTGTTTTGAAATTCATATCGTGCTTTTTGAGTGTTGTTATGTCATGTATTATAAAAAAGAGAGAACAATTTTTTTACATTGTTTACATGTAAATATACTACTGTGTGTTGTCTGCTGTGCTTCCCAACCAATATAGCGAACATTCTCATGTCACATTTGTTACCTATGATCCTACTATGATGTCTTGGTGTTGTTAGTTCAGCTCAAACCCTCCCAAGGAACTTTGCGAGGACATCTTCAACACCTTCAGAGCTTTCAAATCGAGTTTCAGCAGAAGTTCCCAAACGAACTTCACTAAATAAAGTGTTATCGTGAGTTCAGTTCACATTGACAATGAGTCTCTCATTCTCTCTTCCCATTTCTAGCTCTGATGAGATGCAATTAGATAGGCTTATGAAGAGTCTGCAAGCGTTTGGGTTTGTTGAGAATGAAAAAAATTCATTATTAACCATATTTGAATAATATTCGCTTTCTATTGATATTTTACTGCTTCCTTGTTGCAAATTTGTTCAACCATTTTGCATGATCATCTTTCGCTATAAGCATGAATGTCATCCTTGTTGCTCAGTACATGTATATTGATGATGAAGTACGTAAATAGATACTGTTATTCTTCCGTTTTCTTCTGTTATTTCAACCGTACGGAGAGATATGATATAAGTCCTTGATCTATTCACACATCCTGTTCATGTCAAAGCTTCTATTGTGAATTTATCCCTTCCTGGTCAGAATTGTGTATTCAACTGTAATATTTATTTACAGTGACACTATTATTACATTTTGTTATTAAACTATCTAACAACTTGCCAACAAATGGGGAAAAAAGATAAATGGATTTTTTTTTTACTGTTTACATCTCAGTTCAAACTGTTTCCCTGATATAGAGATTTTGTTTGTTTAACAATAAATGATTTGTAATGAGTAATATTAAATAAAACATGGTAAAGGCCATTATGTATGTTTGTCACAGATTTAAATTCATTTCATGGAAACTACAGGTAGTCTTGCAAACAATGAGAAAGTGATTTACATGATGAGATTAAAGGTTTATAATCATTTTCAGGTCAAGGTTAAAACTTACCTTAGATTTTTTCAGTGAATTTGATAGTATTTACCAATAATGGTAATTTGTTACATATATTATAGAATATTATCTATACACATTCTCATGCATTGTACACAATTTTTTCTCTTCTTCTGCATATTAAGAAAATGCTCTCACATTCTATGTCTTTATTTGTCTATTGAATGCCAGTGGATGTATTGATATAGTTTGATTTCCCAAAATCTGGTGGCATTGAAAGCATTCATAAAATAACAGCCATGTACTTAATCCAACACAGGTCTTAACAAAAATACTACATGTAGTTTCATTAGCACTGCACTTAAACATAGATCTACATTTACCAGTATATTCAAAACAGAGTTGATGTCAAAAACATTCTTTAGGCTACAGCAAAATTATTAATAAGCAGGAAATTGCTTTTTACTAATAATAAATGTGTACTGGTAAATGCACAGATAAGCATTATAATTAGCAAAGCTTGTACTTAAATCTAATCTTACTTCCATGTAGCATGTAATGACACTGTTTTGGGTTTTTTCACAGACGGCAACCCTCATTGACCGGCCAGGATACCGCAGCATCCTCGTTACCCCCCACAGGGGCCGGTGGTGGGAGTGGGGACCTGGAATCTCTCAAACAAGAAATCCTCAGTGAGATGAGACTGGAAATGAACAAGATGAAGTCAGAAATCATTGCTGGTAAGACAGCCGCTAGGTGTTTCAGATCAGTTTTGATTTACACTACTGTGTGCTTTACTTAAAAGTATAAATGAATTTTTCCATGGGCTCCTCTTTTTGCTACATTTTTTAGGGGGTACAATATCACTCTTATTACTCTTACAAATTGCAAAATAATATTTGTTGTCTCTTGTAGCCATACAACAAACAATGAATGCCAGATAGAACAAAGATATCAGATAATCACGGATGAATGGGTGAGTGTACAGGGACACAATCGGTAGTAATACCAACCAATGAGAGGACTTCTCTTTGTGCTCTGTACCCAAAAATGAAATGACTTATCATGCTGTATACTGACCAATGAGTGCACTAGTTGACTGGTTCCCTGGCCAGTTAAAACCACATGAGTGGAGGCATTGTTAACCATGTGATCAGCAAATCTGCTTTATCGTCTGCTGCTGGACTACAACAGAATTAATGAAATACAACACTGTATCTTTTTATATCTTAAACCTGTACCTACATGTTGTATCAAACCAAAACCTTTTCAAAATATGGAGTTACCGTAATATTAATAAACGCCAAAATGAAGATTTTCAATCAAATGGTGGCACTTATTTTTAGCCCATTTTTGTTTTTTATATTGAAAAACAAAGAAAGTATTACCCTTGTGCAATTATATTGATTGTAGTGAAGGAACTCTTCAGTGTGCTTTAGTTCAGGGTATGATGAAATGTTCAAGTTTCTTTTTTTTTGCTGTAATTGACAGTTTTAATCAACGCAAGAGCTATTTTTTTCTTCGTCACAAGTCTGTTATTTGTCAATGTCTAGATATGAGAGAAAAATGATCTTGGTTTTCCGGATTTATAATGAAAATGTTTATGATTCATATTCTTATTTACACATTCTGGGTTTATTTTAAATTTATGCCAAGATATGAACCTTGTGTTATTTACATTTATGTTTATACTGCAATTGATATTCTTGTTATACTGTCGTGTAACCTAATAAAAGTGATACTGGATCTAGTTTAAATATCAGGATCGCATCAGTATTGTTCAAACTACTCAAGACACGTTTAACTGGTCAACATGTATGAACATTTTATACAGTTAAATTTATACGTTATTATTATAACTATTATATATAGATTGTCATCAACATTGTCATTTTCTGGCTACAGTGGACTAAGTGAATGTCAGATTAAATAGAGATTTTAATTTTGATTTACATGTAGCAATAGCTTAAATTACAGCAAAACTGATTGAGTAGCCTACTCCAATTTTAATGTACAAAACTGGTAGGTTGATTCAAAAACAACTTTGCATTACTTTTTTGAACATTTGTTCAATGAGAATAAATATACATGTCTGTGTAATGTAGATCATGAAAGTTGAATTTGATTATCACAGGAAACAAATCAAATCTAAAAATGAAGAATTGATGCTTTTGTTATGAGTATTGATGAGTGTAGAATACAATATATTTCTTTCTTATGTTCTGTGAACAGAGAGATGCTGAGCAGGCTCTAAATGTCTTTATTTTCCAATGAATGCATGTATCTATAAAGGTTTTATTTCATCATGGCTAGAACTCATTCACTTGGTTTTTTAACTTTATGTGGAATTGCTAGATAGAATTTGATTTGCTCAGAACATGTTGTTTTAAAAACCAGATTATATTGGATCTCACAAATACAAATTACATTTTGTGCAATGTAGACGATAGTGCTCAAGTAGAACTGGACAAACCTGCCCAGAAATCAATGTCTTGATATTAAGTGTACAACAGTTGAATCCAGAATGCAGAGGGTAAAAATCAAGCTGTCAGATTTTTTTTTACCAATTTTCACTTTTGAGAATATGAACCTACAAGTTACTTCCCTTTTTGTCTAGACCAATTATGTAATGCAGACCATGCTTCTTTTGCACACAACATCCTTCATCTACATAGATGTAATGTCATGCTATTAATTGCATCATGCTTTAATGATTATTCTTGCATAATTGTTTCATTTTGTTCACTCCACATCTGTGTCTTGTGTTTCTCTGTGTTGGTGATTTTGATGCTTGTTTTTTATGTTGTGCTAGTCACAATAAAACTTTCATCAAAAATTCATGTTGTATTTTTATAAGGGACCAGATACTAGTATAATAACACAGATACTATTTATGTTTGCAAATATTCTGTTATTGATTAGTTAAAAATTTTGATATTTTGAAGCACTGAAATTAATTTTTGATGTTTGACATTCTGATAGTGAACGGTTGCTTTTTTTTTAAGCAACATACAAAAGTTGGCTAAATAGTATGACTCTTTAGCTGTAATACTTTGGAACTGAGTGAAATTTGATATATTTTATTGGAACGACTTTTTTCTTTGAAGCTGGCCCGGTATTTCTGTGTACAGCATTAGGTTATTTAGATACAAGTACCTCTTCAAAAATAATCCAGGTTCTTCCGAGTAGATGAAGTTGGTTTGCTATTTATTGATGTGTTCTGTGATTATAGTATAATTCCTGTCTAACTATTTTGCCCTGCTCAGCTGAAGTGCTTAAATTCTTATACATGTCAGATGATTATGAAATTTTGTGCATGAACAATATAGTACAATGTAATGAATTTAAGTAAATATACTTTTATTATATGATTTAGAACTTGACACATAGAATGTGTGTGTTGGGTTCTGAGATGGCCCTATAACAATTAATTTTGAATTGTTTAACCACGGTTCATCTTGCATTTTGTACATGTAGATGATTTAGAAAGCACACCATGATGTTCAATTGTACACTGTGAATATGTGTTACCTTCGTCTTAAATGTACATGTATGACCAATTTTAAATATCTGGCTTACAATAAACCTGTAAAACTGTACATCATTGTAGTTGATCTTTTCCATCTGAGACCAATCGCTGACAATCAGTTTTACAGAGACCAATACACACACGTGTACATTGCTGTACAATCAATCAGACATAAAGTCTCAATTTTAACATCAATCAAAACCTGGTTTTAACCATGTACAAGAACATACCAGTACCTAGAGTACAAGAATGAAAATTCCATGGGTATTAAGAAAAGAATCATTATGAAAAACTTACAGATATCCATAATTGCCATGTACGAAGTGGGAGGTTTTTTGTGAAAATGGGGTAAACATGTAACTGTTTTTCTTTGCATTCGTATTTTTTCACTTCAAAGAGCTTCTTGTAGCAAACAATTTGTCATGAAAAGAGCATTATCATTTACAGGAGCAAAAAAATTATCAGACCAAATTATTGATGATCCTTGACATTCAATATGGTTAAAGAGTTAAACGGCTTTCTAAGTGAGGAAATTAAAGTCCAGGGGAGAGAACAACATGTACTGCATGTGTTTGTTAACCTCAGTTGCTGTTTTATTGTTTAAAAGCCAGATAACTTCCTCTCCAAAAATTGACTACTTAAACAATAAAAAAAAGTGACAAGGAAGACATTGAACATAATTTAATGTATAAATTAAATAAACATATACATAATTAACATGATGGATTTTACTCGAACAAACATAACATTAACAACATTGAATACAATGGAGCGCATGGTTAATGAACTCACTGCACAAGTTAGGAAACAGTAAGAGAGGATGGGACCAATAACTTTTGGGTCATCAAAATAAATTTAAATTAGACAACAAGACAACCTATCTCTTTAGGTGTTAAAATGTGTAATGAATGATAAAACACACAAACAATCAAAGTCGTACAGTAGTATATAAAATATTTAGGGTGGAAATACTAAAACTATGTTCAGATAGATAAGTCAATATATGTAGCATCTACAACCATATTCCTATTTTCATTTTGAGTATTCTTACAGACTGATGTAAATTTACACATTTATGACATTGCATAACCAAAATCAAGATTGAATCACTCAGGGGATACATCAAGCTGTAATGAATAAATTTTGAATATTATTAAATGGGTACCCTGTAAAACTAGTACATTATAATAAAATTGATACAAAATAATATTTCATTATGATTATATTTTATCTACTTAATTTTCAACCCTCTTTTGCATAATAAAAACTAACTTAAAGATGACTATTTCTAAAAATCTGAGGGAAGATTTAAATTCATTTTAAGATAAAACACTATCTGAATTGATACAATTTGGAATAAATAGTCTGATAAAACATTTAAAATAAAATAGACATAATTTATTGTCAATTCAAAACACTTTTAGTTTTGGGAAGGAAAGTAACAGATGTTGGAGCATGACTTGTTGTAATTTCTACCACAAAAAGAATCCCCCTTCTTGCAGTATTGATATGCATATTCCTACCATAAACTGCTTTACAAGAATATTTGCCATGATTTGATATTAATTACACAATCATTGTTGTAGGCATTTGCATAAAAAAATGTCAAAATGTTCATATGAAATTATGTAGGAAATGTAAATTTCAATCTGGAATGTTAAGATATATGGAATGCGTTTTACATGTACATATAATTAGGTTTCTGTCTCCGAGTACCATTAAACATGTCAGTGAAATATTGCCAAAAAAGGAATAAACAGAGCAATGAAAAGGAGAATCTAAACATGAACATGTATTAAGCCATTGCGTAAAAATATCACAGTCAAATTTTTGTCATCAGCACAGTCAAATCAGAAATCCTGTTAACAGACACTGAGAAAATAAAAACTCAGAAAAGGCCATCTATAAAAAGATTTTTGGACATAATACTGCAGGCCTGAAATTCCCTGTATTTAAACTTCTCTGCAACTATTCCAGTTGTCCAATCATCATACAGCTTTGATTGGGGAACTGGACGCGAACTGGCCGAGGGGGTACTTGTTTTTGAGATCCACCTCCTCCTGAAGTATTAATGTCTTTTGTTGAAGAGAGTTAATCTGGGATTTCAGGGAACCAATTGTATCCTCAAGCTCCTAAAAAAATTACAAAACACATTTTCTGTATTATTTTATTAGTTTTTCCCCCCTTAGTTCATGAGAAATTTCTGTAAATGATACCTATTGTGTCCAGAATCTTCTACAAAAATTTAAAAGGATATAAATCCATTATGATTATTTTTTTCCTTAAGCTCATCGGAAATTTCTGAAGCTGATTTCTCTTTCTATACAGTACCTGTCTAACAGATGATGGAACAAGTCCTCTAAGCTTCTCCTCAAACGACAACTTCAAGTGTGTAATCTGTAAAACAGAGACCAATTACAGAATATCATATATAGCTAGTCCATGAATCTGTTAAAGACATACTGGTAACAAAATTAAGTCATCCCATGACACAAGTTATTTATCTATTAATTATTCTTTGAGAATGACACATCTTTTTAAGTGATTACCGGTATGTGGTTCTGATTTGACAATTTACAATACCTTTTCCTCATGATCAGCCTCCATTTGTTCTAGCCTGCGCTCTAGCTGCCTGTTCCGTGACTGCTGGGACTCGATCTCACGCTGAAGACTCTGAAAGAATCAGACCATTCAAATTTTAAAATTCTACGTTTATGTAATCATCTGGATATCAATTATCTGAATGTGCATGCATTCTATCTTAACTTTAGTCCTTCAATGATCTAATTATCTACATGTACATATAAAGAATACCAGGTATTTCAGTTGTACCATTTATCATGAAATGAAAATATCTGTTAAGAATTCCATCACTACACATTGTGATCAGACTTACATCCATCACTACACATTGTGATCAGACTTACATCCATATTACAGTTAAGAATTCCATCACTACACATTGTGATCAGACTTACATCCATCACTACACATTGTGATCAGACTTACATCCATATTACAGTTGTACTGCTTCTTGACTGATTTCCTCTCATCTTCATACCGCTGTGACACGTCCTGACATTTCTTCTCCCCAACATCTCGGACCCTAAACAATAAACGCACTAAATCACTACCAGTGCAAGCTTTCATTAAATAAGTGTACTTTTATTGGTACATTATTTAATTTAGACAGGTGTAACTGAAATATTTAGTCTTTGATATTATTTTGCACCAATTTTAATCAAAGAATACAAAAGGCAAAAATTCTACCATAATTATGAACTTTAACCTTTTGACACCACTGACCTTTTGATCTCCTCTCTAAGATGGTTGATATTGGCTTGGAGTTCCCCTATTGTCTCTGTGGCTTTCTGTCCCCTCTCGTTGTATTCTCTCTCAATGTCCTTCAGTCTGGAATTTGTCTGATAAGATAGCGTAAACATTAGTATTATACACTGCGCACATGTTAACTGTAACTAGAACTGTCCTAATGGGACTAATACCCCCGCTAGGCTAATTTCAAATGGGACAAATAATTGAATTGAATAATTATTAAGGTTTGGAACACATACAAAAAAAATTCTAGAATTGTAAAAAAAAAAAGAAAATAGTTAACAAAGAAAAATTAAAATCAAAATTGTCAGAATTTCACTGTAAATACATATCTATAACAGTAATACATTTACAAATGTATGTATTTGATGATATATTTTTTAAATCTAATTGATTTAAAGAAAAACCAACAAAATGACAATAACCCCTCCCTTTGCAGTGAATAGAAATACCGGTAGCCAAGCAATGCTCTTCTGTTGATAAAACTTTCAATATCTTTCTAATAAGAGTCTTGACAGATGCAATTAGTTGTTTCAAATTTTCCTCACTTTCTCCTATGGCACAATTGAACTCCATATCAGAAAATTGATCCCATAGGACTATGATTTTCTTTGATGAGCTTGTTAAATTTAATAAACTCCCAAAACATTACCATAATTACCATACTATGTAAAAATATGTAAAAAAGAAAATTTAATATTACAAACAATTTTAAAATTGCCAAAACACTACAATCATATCAGTAATTTTGAATTTCATTTAAATTAATGCCCAATAGGGTCACTTCATCAAATTACTTGACAAATAAATTTAAACAACCTCTAAAAATAGTTTAACTTCTTTATTAATAATTATATTATTTATTTCCTTATAATGATAGACCTTTTGGTTTACATGAAACAGTTTTAAAATAGCCCCAAAACCATCACCCATTTTACAGATTATCAATTTCCCTTAAACACATGCTCCATCTGAACCATGGCTCAGATAATGGCTCCCTTGGGACAAATGAATTCAGCCACACTTCACTAGCTCCTAAGAATTTATCATTGACAAACAAAAACTTTGCATTGTCAGTTGATAGAATACTTATAAAAAATAAAAATTTTTTTATTAGTTAAGACATAAAGACAAAAAACTCCATCTGGATGTATTTATATAAATATATTTTAGAGTGTTTTCTAATTAATTAATTAATAAAATCTGTAAGGATTACCTCCCTTACTTTTCAACATTAGTGTACAATATATAGAATAAGGAAAATGAAAACTGTCATAAAATCATTAAATCTTGTCTGATCTTAAAAAAAATTGCAGGTGCACATCTTCAGATGGTGTTCAACATATGTACAAATTTTCAAACTGTTCCATGCAGTAATAAAACATTCTATAGGGGGGACAAAGTTGCGTCTACAGACAGACGGACAGACAGACAGACGGACAGGGTGAAACCAATATACCCCCCTAAACTTCGTTTGCGGGGGTATAATAATAACATGACAGAAGACCAATAATTTTTTTTTGAATGAATGATTGACAGCTTACCTTTTCTAGCATTTTCTCTAACTCTGTGCTGTGAGTTTTCTGTAGATCCAATCTCTGTTGCTCCATCTCAGAGCGCAACTTTGTTACCTGGTATCAGAAAAAATTAATAATGCATTTTTCAGAAGTAATCAAATCACTTGATCCATCACAAAATATCAAACTACATGTATTTGTATTTATTATAATGTACTCTACATGTAATATTCTAAATTCAAATTTTCAGACATTTTAAAGTATATATCCTTCAAAATAAGAACAAGTTTTGAGTATCAATACTACCGTATTTTAAAATTCTCTCTGATAGCTTGGTTTTGGTTTGAACACATTTTACTGCATTTTAATTACAACAGTATTTGGCACAAGTTCCAAAATTCACATTGCTTGTTCCCTAATAATACTCTCTGATAATGACATTTGGTTGGTTCTTGAAGCCTTGGACAACATGATTATTATTTTTTAATAATATTTTGACACAGATGATTGACGATGATTTAATCCCCTCACCTCATTCTCGTGTTCCCGGAGCATTTTCTGCTTCTCCTCCTCACGGAGAAGTCCGAGCTCCACCAGCTGCTGTTTGCGGAGTTGGTTGGCCTGCACCACTTCCTCCCTCAGCTCCTGAATCTGTAGTTCATACTTCGTTATTTTCTGAAAGTAAGATACAAACATAAAAATTTCTCTCACCTTATATTTAAAGTAAAAGACTAATACATACTCTAGTACAAGTACCAATGATTTGGTTACTTTTATTTTCATCATCAAATCTTAGATTGTTATCATGTTTGTGGATAGTTTTCAGTTATTCACACATTACATAGCCCAAAAATTCAAAGCATACTCTATTTCTGCACAAGAGAAAAAACATCAATTGTACAAGTACATGTGACATTGAAATTCAAAGCTCAAAACCAAAAGTCAACTATAAGAATGTTTTTCATTCATATTTAAGTACATCTTCCTGCAAATTATACAAAAGTACCCATACATGTAATTGTTTTGAAATTAAAGTATGCTCCTAACCTTGGTGTCTTTGTCTTGTTTCTCCTGAATTCGACACTTGAGCTCATACAGCTCATTCTGGTGAGTTTCTTTGAGGTTGTCCATCTCTTTCTCATGCTCAGATATAACAATCTCCTTCTGTGTATGGAAGTCCTTCAACATCTGGGCTTTCTCATGCTCCAAGGCCATCTTCAGTTCCACTGTCTATAAAACACAGCCAAATATGCATTTCACACAATTTTCCTATATTTCAAATACATGTACCATAAATTAAATATCCTTTACTGAGAAGAATCTTTTGTATAAATTCAAGGGTAAGGGAAAATACTTCTTTCTTGTATGAATAGTAGTTCCTGATAGATGTTCTTAATAACATGGAATTCAAGGGAAAGGGGATTTTCAGTTATAAATACCTTTCTTTCATGCTGATTTCTTTCTTCTTCAATCTGTTTTGAAAATTCTCGACTTTGTTTTTCCCTTGCTTGCTTTGACTTGTTCAAATCAGTTTCAACTCTTTCCATCTGAAATGTATATTAGTATTAGTGCAAATTGTTATTTACATTCTCATTGTTCTTATAATCAATGTTTGGTAAATGCCTCTTAAATGTATAATATGTAAAAATATTCCACCACAATTACTGATTCCCTGTGAAGTCTGGCAGCTTCCTGGTTTCTCACCTGTTGTTTCATTTCATCATACATCCTGGTCTGGTTCTTCTCCACCTGTAGCTTGAACTCCTCCAGTGACTTCTCTGACTGCATCAGCTGATTCTTGTTCAATTCCTGGAGTCGCTTGATTTCATCCTCTTTATCTCTGTAACACACCATTCAAAACATATTTACAATTACAATTTATGCAATAATTACCAATGCTTGCCTTTTTCTCCAAAATTTTGGAAGAAAAAAAAGCATAATAGCTGTAGTTTTATTACACTAAAAATGTAAACTGACAACAGAACGATGATCAATGTATGTAAAAAGACACTCATTATTAAAACTAATTATACCAAAGATTCTTTTTCTCACCTGATGGCTTCTTCCAATTTCTTGATCTTTTTCTGGTTGTCCTGATCAGCTTGTTCCATTTCATTTCTCAAGCCTCTCACCTACAAACACACGTACATCACAATCATCTTATCTCCTCTACATAAAGAGTTCTACTCACCTTCCATGTTTTATTTCACTAACATTAAGACACACTACCCACACCCTTTTCAAATCACCCAGCTGAATATTTGCAAAATCTTTTATCAAAGTTTGTTAATTTGCATTTAAACAACATTCATGCAGGTCTGGGTCAGTTCGCAACACTCAAAGGCAGGTTGGAACAATGTTGGTACATGTATTAAAATTATGATGTAAATTAACTGTATTTTTAATCAAACAGGTTAAAAAATTATAGTAACGAGTTGCACTATGGTCACATTTGTTGAAACATTAATTGGAGATATTTAGTCCTTATTATTATGTACTATCAATAACATTAACTGTATTTTCAATCAAACAGGTTAAAAAATTATAGTACTGAGTTGCACTATGGTTAAAATTGTCGAAACATTAATTGGAGATATTTAGTCCCTATTATTATGTACTATCAATCTTAATACTCTTCATATTGGCAATCTCATGCACGCAGTCTAAATCCTAGTATAAGCTGTCTATGAATACAAAATTGCATAACGGCTAAAAGTAATTGTATTGAAACTCTTCAGTTTATGAGATAGGAATAACCTATAAAAACGCTGACCATAGAGCTCTTTTATTTAATAAGAAGCAAATTTTATTGTAAGTTTGGCAAAATCCATTAAATCTGCTTGTTAGTTCACACAATATGTTTTTTGGTCATCAATATATAAGTGCAAAAGCGTTTGCACTGTCTTACTGTTTGTAAATTGGAAACCAGAATTTCGTCTGAAAACTTTCTGACTTGAAGTCTGATTGCAGGAAACAAGAAAAGCTAGAAAAAGAACACACACACTCAAATCAAAACTGGTGTTACTACCACACCACACCGTGATTTCATCATGATGATGACGATGCTGATGATGATGATGACGGTCATGAAAAATACTGAAATTTTGATCAAAATATTGATCTTTTTCCTGAATGAACAAGTAATTGTGTTCAATAAAAACTAATGGTTTTAACTTGTTACGCAAAAAGAACACTAAACCAAATGAGATTAAATCCCACAAGCTCTGGTTTCCTTCCACAACACACAGTCAAATGTCTCATGGAATCCATTTACATTTATTTACCTGTTTATCATGGAGATTTTCCAAATGCAGTTTATCTTGTTGGTGATTTTGTTCCAATTCCTGTCAAAAAATCAAGTATGAAATGCAGCCAAAAAATAAAACCTAAACTGATCTTATAGACATTAGTAATGATAGAAAAGTATATCACTTTGAAAGATTCTGAGAATTTGCTAATTAATTAAAAAAGCAAAATAATTGGGCTTTCTAGAAATGTACCATAAAAACCATGTGCAGCTGCAGTTAAAATGTTAAATGATGCAAAATGAAAAAATGTCATTATTACTGAAAAAGATGACAGAACAGAGAAAACCCTGAAAGAGTAAAGAAAGACCAGCTATCAAGCCAAACTCAACACAAAGGAGCTGGTAGCCTAGAGTAGAGTGGAAAGTTTGGTTTTCCACAGATGCCTTACCCTCATTTGTCTCTGGCGCTGTTCCTCTGCATCTTTCAGGGAACGTTTGTACTGATCAAGGGACTGCTCAAGTTCAGATATTGAATCAGAGGCCTAAAATCAACATAAAATAGAGTTAGTTCATAGAACAATCACCAATGCAACAAGACATTCACATTCTTTATCCTTGTTGTACTCAATACATCTAGGAGTAGAGAGAAAATATCAATCAGGACACAAGAGTTTTCAAATGCCAGGTAGCTATGAGAAGTGTAAAACACCATTTGTAACAAGTAAAAAAAATACAAATTTTAATTAATTTGCCAACTCCCTGGCCAATAAAAAATAAACTAATTTTTCAATTAATTTTCAGCAAAAAAATATATCACACTTTAGGATCTATTTGCATTGGAGTTGTCCTGCAGCTCTGCTGCATCAACAATATATTAAAGACATTTTTCCATTGAGTGTGCATTTTAGAAAGATTTATTTACTTTGGCAGATGCAATGTTGTGCTCCTGTTTCATAAACTCCAGACTGGCCTCCATTTTGTTTTTGAGGGTTCTCATTTCCTGTTCACTGGTCTCCACGGTTCTCTGGTATTCCTTTTCCAGATTACTGTACCTGTGAAAGATTGGATAATGCAAAATGACGTCAATCCAGAGCACATATGAGATATATAAATGTTGAATAAACAAGAAAAAACACTGCAAATAAGTAACAATGAATCATATTCCTCCACATCTTTGAAGTACCATAACCCAACTTAACCAACTGTTATTAGCATACATGAAATATTAGCAATGTTCACAAAAACTATGTCATCGCTTTTTTTTCTCACCTACCAGTCCTCTAAAGTCTCAAATAATTGGTTAATCAATCACTGATAGATCACAAAATAAATTTGTGGCATATAAACTTTAGTTTACATTCAATCTAATCTTGCTCAATCTTTCATCAATTGCAATAGATAAATCAAAGTCACAGGTTGAACATAGAGCCTGTGTCAGAGTCTGGACCTTTCTCTGAGATCCTGCAGGTCCTGGGAGCTCCGTTCCAGCTTTGTCTCTGCCTCCATCTTGTTTTTCTCCAGGGTGTGTCTGGCCTTGGTGTTCTTGTCCGCCTCAGTCATCAGCTGATGGACCCGCCCCTCCAGGTCTTTGATGATGGAGGCCTACAAAATTTAACAGTACTCAGTCAGTAAAACTGTCCCAGTCAATGGAGGATGTTACATAAGTACTTAACCAGCAGAGGTTCAAGGATAAGCTTTGATTTATCGTTACATGTAGCTATGTATGACTTGCTGGTTTAGGGAGAGGTAATTTAGAAAGCACTGTGAGTGCAGTTTTGACACATGTATTCTGGAATATAAATTTTATAAACCAAAAATTACTAATACTTTTGTTTATAGCATATCAGTGTTCAGCCATTATGACCTTAGTTTTAGTGATCTAATATTTTTGTATTCATGATCCTTTTTATCATGCTCTCCATCCAGAAAACTACATCAATGGGCAACTGAAGGAAACTGACAGGTTTACATAATACATGGTGTATATAACATATAGTTATTACGGTTAAAAGGTTTCAAAGGGTACATGTACAAATAATAAACAATCATAAACAAATAATAAAACACTGCAAAAATGTATATGCCCAAAATAATGAATATATTCACATGCTTCTATACACAGCCTTCATGCATACATAATACTGAAGTTCATTCTACATGCATGATTTCTTTATTCTATGCACAAAATGCACCCATTTTTAACTACCATGAAAACAAGAAGAACATTGGAATATCTTAAAAACATGAACTTCAAACTTTTTTATGGTAATTTGAAGTTGATATAACCATGATCATTTTAATGAATACATGTAGATTTAATATTCATTGAGTAACACTTTTTAAAAAAAAATTAAGATTCTACAAACTCTACATATTTGTTAATGTTTTAATTATCTTACATTTTCTACATAGTCAGAATTAACACTACTGTGACGATTTTTAAATGGACATTTAGTTAAGAGACCACACCCTTCAATGTTAAAGCCAGTTTGTTTAATTTCCCCAACAACCAGCTACATTTAGATATATTTTATCAAGAGAGACACAGAAAGAGAGAGAATATTTTGAGATACAGTTTAATTGGACAGAAGCAGATGAGGACATATGGCAATGATTGAGATCTACATGAAGCAAACTGCACTCCTTACCTGATAAACCTCCTTAATGAAACAATAACACACAGCTCAGAAAATCTCACATCTCAAATCAAGTAAGGTGGCTCAGAAATAGCACATGAAATAAATATCTGTTTGGACTTTCTCAACCCCTTTCTTTTTTAATGTAAACATTGACTTTGTTCTTGCATTAACTTCAGATATACAGGTACATGGCAAATCCTCCAAAATGTAAAGAATATTGCAACTATTATTTTTCCCTTTGCAAGCTTAAGAGAATGATGAAAATTGCATGTAGATAATGAATAAATACAAGGTTACATTTTAATAATTAAGATTTTTTGAATATATTGTATACATACAGTTATATTACAGCAAAATATTTTTAACAGAATCTTGAATAATACAGATGATTTTCTGGCTATTAGGACATTATCATGTTAAATATACAGAATGATGAGAACTGAATAGAATATGGTGTGTTACCAAGTCTACCAGTCTAAAACCAGGGTAACATTCAAGTAATAAAGGCATGGTATAGCTAACAGATATGCATGTATTACTTAGGGAAATAAAGGAAAAAATGTGGAAATGACATGAATGTTATGTCCCCCCAAAACAAGATTAACACAGTGCACTACTCTTTATTCCCACCACAAAATACATGTATCCACACAATCACAACAGCCAATCAGCTATAAGTAGCAGTGACCTTTGACCTACCGTGGATGCCGTCTGCTGCCCATACTCCTTCTCCATTTTCTGTAACCTTGTGTTTGTGTCATCCAAAATGTCCTGTATGTTTTTGGTGTGCTGTTTCTGCATCTCAAACTTCTCTTGTTCAAATTCAGCTATCATGTCATTCATCTGTTGGTAAAAACACTATTCATGAGAGTCAAATTTTAAAAAACAATGCAGCAAAGTCTCACCAAAAAATTGTAACACTTTGTAACTGAAAGCAAATGAAAACAAAGTAGCATTTAAGAGACATGTTTTTTCTTTGCTCAAAGTGATAAATTCTGCTTTGTGATATTTATTTTTTTCTTTAGGAGACATAAATATACAGTAGCAGAACAAATAATTACAATAGTAGCACAAATCACCTTCTTAAACTATCACAAAGTCTTCCACTGACCTTTTTCTCAAACTGGTTATTGCGGACCTCTGTAGATTCTTCCAGCATTCGTTTGAGTTCTGTGATCTGTTTATCTTTTGTTTCTATCACCTGCTGGGAATCCTTTCCTATATTTTGAACTGAAGTGGAAAAGTAAAATTAATGATAATATTTCACCTTGCATTAAATTCAAATATGTTTGTAATACTTTCAAGAGAGTCAACGATTTAGTGAATTATAAGACACAATGCATCGGAAATAAATTCCTCTGAGGAATTCCTGATTACTTTTCCTTTCCAGTTTTCCGATGGTTTCCTCCAGATCTTTGGCTTTTGTTCTGTAGTTGGATTTCAGATCCTCTATCTCTGTATTCTTTCTGTCCAAAATCTACACACAAAGTTTGGATTAAATGTTTTACAATTACTTTTTTTTTTTATAATACTTTTTGCAATGTTTAAATCATTCAATTAATAGAAATAGATTTTACTAAATTTCAGTAAATAACATGGCTATAAAGTGAGAACATTTCAATACCTTCTGAACTGCTGAGTCATGTTTTTGCTGAAGTCGAAGCTTTTCTTCATGAAACCGGGCTTCAAGCATTTTTGTTCTCATCTGAATATTCTATAAAGTATTAGAAAAATTTAGTCAATTATTGTAACTATTGATTCACCCCCTACACCCACATTTAAAAAATCACAGCTCAGCAGGAATAGACTTACATCTTTCTCTAGATCCCTTGACTGGTCATTGAAAAATGTGGTTGATGCCCCAGTGCCTGTTAAAAACATTTATACATGAAAGTCTTCACAATACCATGTTATCAATTACTATGAACTTTTACCTAACCAAGAACAATATAAATTAACCCACGGGCTTGAAAAATGTCATGGTAGTCATTTGGGTTTTTTTTTAAATTATATTTTCTGATAAATTGGTGGTCATAAGATCTACATGTACATCAAAGTTTATCATTTTCAATCAGTGTATTTGGTACACACAAAAGCTTCATTCATGAATCTAATTGTAACTCCTTGAAAACACAGTACACAGACTGTGACACAACAAGGATTGTACTCACTGCCGAATAAGTTACTGGTGGTCTTGGTGTAAGGAGGCGAGGGCTGACTCAGGTCTTCTTCTGGAGGCTACAAACACAACAACAACCATCATCAAAGTCTCGCTCATTCATGTCTATATTTTCTATTCACTTTATGATCGATTTTGGAAGATTTTCTTACATTGTGGCTTTTTTATCAATAATTATTCTGTTATGGGGACATAACTGTATTTTTGTTTATTGTATATCTGATTTCTATCTCAAAAGGTAAGGGAAATCTAATATGACTGATGCTTGTGAGTCACAGAGGCAATGCTTCTCAGTTATAAAATTACTTCAATTACAATAAGTTTATATCAATGTACTGGTCATCAAAATACAACCTAATTTCTTTGAAATCTGTTTATTTTCATTGAAAAAGAATTAAAAAAATTTAATAAGGTTAGAGCAAAAAAGATATTAATTAGGGTTAGTATATAAGTACAATGTACAAGAGAATGAATTCTGTCGGATGGCAGCTGCTTTGAGTTTATAGTCATGCTGAAATGCCTAGCACTGAACTTACAGGATTAAATCTATTATAATTTGTAGTTACTATTCCTTCTGTACAATAGCTAATGATTTTTTAATTCTACAATTTACAGCTAAATACAAGTAAAAGTTCTTCCTAGTTTCTTGCCAATTAACAATTAGCAATAAACAAAGTAATTACACGAGAAGCAAACTGCAATCTGACATTAGTTTGATGCAATATGATGTTTTAACAGTGTTGTACAACTAAACATGTAGCAGTGATTTTCCTGAATACATTATACATATCAGTAATGCAATAACTGCTCCCTGGCTGTTATGCAATAACTGCTCCCTGGTACAACCAATCTTACCTTTGTGCTAAACATTGTAGTCTTTTTCTTGTCACCATCTAATGAAAACATGCAAACATGATGTTACCCAACCAATAAAGACTGCTTTGAAAATATATGTAACTAGTGCATTCAAAGATAAAAATTTCATTCATTAAGAATAAGATCCAGCTAAGTTTGATTTCTCTACAGTTATATGGACTCACCAAGCAAATCAAATTTAGGTTTGTCGTCAAGCAGGAAATGAGCAGTCTTTATTGTAGGTTTGCGGAAGTCTATGAAACTGTCGTCCTGTCAGTAGATTATTAACCAGGGTTTACATATGTAGAAGACTTGTTGTGTTCATATGATAGCATCAGAAAATTTGGCATTTCTTGTGTAATGCGTACCAGGCACAGTACGTACCAGGTATTGTACATTACTGAAAACATATTACATTTATCTGTGTATTCTTTTTGGTGTTTTTGTTGAAAAATCATTATATGCCAAATATTGTATGCGCTTAATAAACCAGTAATATATTTACAGCATTCTATGTACTGGACTTTATTTTCCAAAAAATAGATCTTGCTAACAAAGCTTTATCATATAAACACAGATTGTTATGTAACAGTAAGACTGTAAGCTTCACATTGTGAATTAAAGACATTTAAGCAGTACACACACCATGCAATTTTTCCCTCAGAAAATTCCGAAGAATTCTTCTTACCTACTAAGAGGCAGATTTTTAATGTAAACCATTTTTCACAAGACTGCACTCACTGTACAATAGACTCTCTTAAGTTTGTGACGAAACAACGCAAAGGGTCAAGTTTTAATGAAAAATTTTCTCAGTATCTACAGGTAGTTGTTAGTTAACGATGGGGAATCTCATAAGTTTAAAGTAGAATTTAATAATTAGCATGCAGGATAGAAGAACTGACTTAGCACATACTTCTTAATAGAAAGTTAGCAATTTGTTTCTGTGTTTCATATGAAATTAATGCGAGGAGGGAAGATAAGCAATGTAAACCACAGCCCTTAAGCTCAACACACATCCACTGATTGATATAAATATGGAGCCGCTTCCCTTTGTAAGTCATCAAATTCAGGATAATACATATGAATAGTACCAGTAAGTAGGACAAACTCTTTTGTGTAGGTAAACTTACGTATGCAGTGCCGACAAACTCTGGCTGCTCCAGGCCCCGCGTAGGGGAGGTCAACCCAGGGGCTTTATCTAGGTCAAATCCGAGACTAGTATGAGGACGCCTGTCAACCAAATTTCATAGAATTAAAAGACTGACCACCTTTCTTCTTTGGAAGTCACCAGTTACTGTCCATTTTACTTTCGCAAGCCTATAGCTGTTTGATGTAAACTTTCAAAAATAAAATGATAAATATGGGTATATCTAAGATAATGTGTTACAATGTCATTTATCTTGATTTCATTCAAAGTTTGTATTTCTTAATCTTTATTGAAAATGAAAGAATTTAACATCATTCAGCCACAAAATTTTCGGCAGTAAAATGGACTAGCTCTTGGTTTGCAACTCTTTTAATCTTTAGATTAAATTCTATGTGTATATTTTACATCTCATTTCTCATATTTAACATTCATTTATTACATTTACCAAAGCAATAGATAGCTTTATTTTAACAGTGTTAAAGCACTTGATATACGATTCAGACACTCAAAGCAATTGTTAAACTTTCTGCTTCAATGGATACAACGTATAATATGTATACAAATAAATATCAAAGTTATTACCGGTACACATTTTGTCATGTTGAAAATAATATACATGAACAAATATTAAGTAAGAATATATATTTTGTAATTATAATTCACGCTGAGGCATGTCAGGTTTGTTAAAATTACATTACCTTACATCATGTATTAATATCCCATCATGCACTTGGCATGCATTCTACCCTGGCACCAGTACAGGTTCAGTGCACATGTCTCCCACCAACCCAAATAAATCATTTTACTGATAAGTTGGTTTTCATATTCAATATGTTAAGATGTGATAATTCCCACAAAACAATGTTTTCAGAATGATTTGGAAAACTGTCTTTTTCATGAAAAATTTCATAACTAATTGTGCATAATTTTTTTGTGCAAGAGCAATGTAACTACTGACCTTCACATAAATTCTTTTAAAGTTTTACACATTTAACCAAGAAACTACATAAAAATCTATTTTGTCTAATCTGGTATCTATTAATTAAATCAATCCTCTGTGCACTTGAACCAATACAGTGAGAAAAGCATCACTCGGCTAACTGGTCATGCTCTACTGAACATGCTTAGCATACCTGGGTGATGTCGGACTTTTTGGAACAGGTATTTTAGAGGAGTACCTTCTAGGTGAAGACTCGTAACGAATGGGAGACAACCCCGACTTCCAGGTTGATGATGCAGCAGGGTTTCCAATGTTGGAACGGAAGAGGGATGATCCAACAGAACTTGTTAGCTCGCCTGCCACCCAATCAGGCACCTTCTCCTTCAAAAAATGAGCAAACATATTTTTCATAAAGACACCAAAAAATCTTTAATCCCCTCATAATTTAATAACAAAGATATTTTACACAAAGATGATAAGATATTTCATTCATAAGACTTACATCATCTGATCCTTTATCTGAAGGCTCATCAAAATAAATAGACTGAAAAATAAAATATTTATACATACATCAATACAATTTATGTGGGTGAAATAAGCAGCAGAGTCTTCTTAAATCATTTTTTAGTATATGTACATGTAAAATTGGGTATATAGTCTTTGTTTCTATTCATTAAATATGACCACATAGATCTCGATGCATGATATCATCATGTAGATTAATACCATATATGGTGGCAAGGTTGGCAGTGGTCCCTCCTGAGGTTTACTTGTGAATGGACCTTCTAACACCCCTCTCTTTAACATGTGAAGCATTAGCTGGGCATAGGCATTCCTATTTTTCCTGTGAACATTTATAAACATGCATTCTTTCATTAATTTTGAAAATATTTCTTAAAAAACAATTCTTTAGCCTCTTGAACATTATTTGAAAAACAGTATATCATCACTTGACATGTTATCTTAAAGATTCTCTTTATTCTTTTTTTTTAATGATAAATATGCGTAACAATTCCAACCTTCCAGTTATTCCGGTCACAGGCTCGCATAACTTCTTAATCCAAATGGCACACTTCTGGCGATCTACAAATTGCACAGAACAATATTCAATACCCAATTTTGAATTTCTTTGGACATTTCTTAGTTATTAATAAATAAACTATTTTTACTCCTCTATTTTTGAAATAATAATGCAATTTACTTGGCCAGAAAAAGGTGATAGGAATTGGGGATATCAAGGACATTAAACTTTCATGCATGCAGAAAACTTGCTTTGATCTTATAACTTACCTGTTTTGTGAGGTAGTTTAAGTACATGTGGTTTCATATCTGCCAGGACCTTGTCAAATTTCTGGTCCAGCCCCACAAATATGGGGTCCTCTGAAGATGACATTTTCACAACAGTTGTGTATTAAAATGTGAAGGACCCGGTCATCTCATCTATGGTGTAAGAAAGGGAAATAAAAATAAAATGACAATGCAAAGAAAGGCATCATGCAAAATTTCGAATACAAAACTGATAACAATGTCACTTTACTCCTATTCTTACAGAATGCAAAATCATCATTAATATTTCACCTGCAAGAATACTTTTCATTGGGTTAAATTCCTAACAGCAACAACAATAAAAAGAATTCCAATGACAACTTACTTTAAAAAATTGCAAAAATGCATTGTTAAAACGGAAAACGAAACATTCCTTTTAAAATAAACAATCTAGCTATGTCAAATTTTTCTTGCATACACATGTTCAAACTTGCTCTGTCTCCAAGAATTTTAAATCCGATTGCCTGTGTCATGAACTCATTAGCACTTCGTCAAGTCAACAAGCCACGGAAAATCAATTGTTTTGAAAAATGACAATGTTTAATCAAGAAGAGTAACGTGATTCAAGACTAAATGCAATGTTACTTACTTACATTATTCAAGTTTGCCGCATCTTTGTTTACAAGCGGAAGTGCACATCGTAATTGAACATCAACCCCGATGTTTTTATAGATAAAAATGCATTTTGAATCCATATTAACACTTTTTACATTTATGGAAGCCAAATCTATTTTTTGATTATTTATTGAGATTTCCTCTCCTATAAATAAACAAAATAGTAATCAAATTCATATTTGAGTTAACTTAAGTATTAAGATCGGGAACGGCATACCAAACTTAAACAGAGGTGAGGAAGATTTATGAAGAAAACATGACCACGATCCGGCCTTTTGTTTGCGAAGATTTGTTCAGATTTAACAATGTGTATGTATCTGAAGTTGTTGTACCAAACTGTATCTATATCTCCTTCACTGCAGAACACAATTGCTGTTGTATTGAATTGTTAAATCGTCAATGAAAACAACAAATGTACAGCACATGCATTCCCTTGAATGATTGATTGATTGATTGTTATTATTTTGTGTCAATTTCGAGAATATTTCAATAAATTGACTTCACCAATATGGACTGAAAGTTTTGAAAATTTACCCTTTGATTGCATTATTATCTCTCAATAAATACGAATTTCAACACAATCACATTAATTCACAATAATGATATTCATTTTCTTTCACTTCCAGGAATTTAGATCCTCTGACAGAAACGGTATCCTTTTAGTGGTTTCTGAAAATGTTAATGTCGTAAAAAGTGCATTGAATCAATAGATAATTTACAACTAGAAATCATGGAGCCAAATTTATAATAATTTTAAATAGAGGTTTTGTGGTTAAGTCAGGTCATAATATGAAATGTAATGTAATACATGTATTGATATCACAAGGTTTGGTCAGTTGTCCACCACAGTGTACATTGATCAATTTAGTAAACAGCATGTAATTTACTTGGTGTATGTAATACATTATAATCTATCCAAGGTTACTGTTTCCATGATACATGTTTAAATATATGATTGAACCACATAAAACCTCTTAACTATGGTAGTATGGCCTCCCATTTTACATGCAGTATTTGGCACGTTGGCCTGAATACTTCCAGACATGCGAATCCGCTGGAGGGAGGATCATGGGATACAGTAAGTAAACCAAAGCTGTGTACTGATTCTCAATGGTATCGTTAACAGCAATTGTAGTCATGCATTGTTTTCACAATAAATTGAAGTGTGTTCTCTATAAAGCAAGAAATCTTTTTTTGCTGAAATTTCAGTCATGGGAAAAGCAGAAGGAGGTGGAGAAAAATGGCATGGTCACGTAACTGCACTGACAGTGGCTCCAGAGTTCCGGCGTCTGGGATTAGCAGGGAAACTGATGAATAACCTTGAACAAATTTCAGAACAGTATGTTTTCTTATGACAGATTTTTTTATACTACTTTTCTTCTAATACAAACAAATATATACTGGGTATATATGTTTTATAACTTGATGAGTGAATTGTGGGAACCGAAACTATCATCCTTCCTTCTGACAAATCAAATATCATAATTATCATTTATCGTTTCATTTATTTAACTGTAACCTTATTAGATATGTTAGATATGTGGAATCATAAGAATTTCTAAGGACTCAATTTTAGGGTAATATTCAACTACAAATCAACATCCTATACAAATTGTTAAAACAGTCTTTATTCCTCATACATAGATTCTGAAGAAATTCCACAAAATGTCATGCCAACAAATCTTTATGAACTTGAATATCCATGAAAAGTAGCTTCCACTCATCTGAATGATTCCACATCATTATAAACTATCATAGATTTACATGTATTTCACAATTTGAATCCATTAATATTCTTATCTACATGTGATGTTCTTTAGGTCAATTTGATTAAATTACTAATAACCAGATGTGAATGTGCAGATTTGGAGATCAATTTTTTTACATTATGACTTAATAATTCATGTGAAAGCAAATTCAATAAAATTACCCTTCTTATTCACTTTGCTTTTCAGGAAGAAATGCTTTTTTGTGGACCTATTTGTGAGAGTTTCAAACAAAGTAGCTGTGAATATGTACAGGAAACTTGGCTACGAGGTCTACAGGACTGTGCTGGAATATTACTCTGGAGATGTGGATGAAGATGCTTATGGTAAGGGGAAGTAACCATTGCACTCCTCTGTTCTTATGGATAAATAGGAGTTATCTTTCTTTTTCATCTGATAATCCTCTGTGTCATTTCAAGAGCACTGATCATTTTGTTTATTTACTGTTGTGGTCTCTTTGATTCAAACTTGAAGGATAAGATAAAATTGTTGCACAGATAATTGGTGAAGTTAGTTGAAGGTAAAATTTAACAGCCGACTAATACACAGTATTTTTGGCAGAGTGGGGTTATCTTTTTTTGTAGCAATGATCAAAAGTTATTTGAAAATCATTTGATAGTTGAAATGAAAGATATTCATTTACATTGATGTCTAAATTGCAGTTAATTAGATAAAAAAAATATGCATTGTAAAGTTATAAAATGTGTAGTGCTGTTATTCTAAAAAAATGTTGAAGTCAGTGTTCTTTTGGTCTGGCTGAAAAGGTCTGCCTTCTCAGTAGAAAATGTCTGGTTGTTATGTATACCTGTTGTTCCAATTATAAGAAAGTGTAAAAAATCAAGTAGTTTGAAGGGAGCAACTCTAAAATGCATGATATCTAAACCAATAAAAAAAAACTTGGCAATAAAATGCCATTTGTTATTTGCCATATCTAAATCAGGGAATGTCAAACACTATTGATGTGCTAGGAGTTAAATGTCTTGATAATTTAGTTTCTTTCCAGAGCATATGTTACCTAGTTTATCACTGTCAATTTCAATTTTTGAAAAACTGCTTGAATTTTAATTTATGCATGTTTAGACTTCGCAGTGAATTACTTGCTTGAGAAGTTGCAAAATGAAAGGAGAATTTTTTGATGCTCTCATATTATAGTGGAAGTTTGCTATCAGCGTATTTAGGATAGCTCTTAATCTATCAAACATGTAAAGATCACTATAATGTAAGAAAGTGGTACAAAATACAAAATTGAATTTCATTATACCTTGATCACTAGGTGTAATTATAAAAATCAGGAAGGCAATTTGCCTAATTGGACAAAACATTCTCCCCTGGAGTTCTTTGTTCTCGTGGAATTTTAGCAGAGTAAAAGACTCTTTAATTAATCTTTTAACTCGCATATGTTATCATTTCTTTCTGCTGAGTTTTCCTTCCCGTAGACTGCCATTGACGTCATAAGACCGAGTCTGTACTGAAACTGTGTTATAGGGTGTACTGAAGTTTGGTACATGTATTTTATCCTGAAAGTATTGAACAGGCTTGAAACATCTACCAATACATGCATATAGATTATATTATCACTTCTTCACAATATAAGCAATGAGTTTGGACAGAGATATTAATCTTTTACAGTATTTTTACTAGCCTGAAAATAAAATCAGTACTTCATTAGTACATGTACATGTATTTACATAGTTCTTAAATCAGTACTTTATTGGTACATGTATTTACATAGTGCTCGACTAAATGCTTTGTTAATCAGTAACAAGAAAGGTAGTAACAGTTTCAGTTTTAATGTTACATGTGGTTGTGTAGCAGGTCTGAGGTACCATCTTATCGTCATAGACAGCTGTCTCTGTAATTTGATCTACAACACCCTGTCTCCATCATTAAGGGGAAAGTACTCCCTAACCCTGCTTGCTGCTTCTTAATCAAAAGCAATGGAGTCTTTCTTCTGTTTCTTACTAGTATTACTTTTTCTTTTGTGTGTAAATTGGTCTTTTTTCGAGCACAGGGAATAGGGCATCATCAAATTGCTTCATCAAATCATCAAATCGTTTCAGAAATAGACCAAATGAAAAATAAGAACTATGCATGCATTAACATAAAATACCAGTATTTTTTTTTCGTAAAATGTTTATATTTTCTGATCATATTTGAAATAAAAAATCATTGTGAAAAAGATGTCAGACTGAAGGAAGATAGATAAACTTCATCGTGGAGACATGATTTGAAAGATCACAAAGTACAGACAAAATAACTGTCAGACAAAATTTTTTTTTAAACTATGTACATAAAAAATTCGTCATTGTAGATTATCAAGAAGAATATACATTGAAGTGTATTCCTGATGTTGTTATGTTCTTTCGGTTTTGATCTCCTTAGTTTCTGCCAGACAGAAATTAAACCACGCCCTGCCATGACTGCTGCAGAATATCAAAAGTTACATAATGCTTACAGAGAATGCCTTAATCCATTTTCTATGGCCATCACTGATGCCTTTGTTTTTTTAGGCTTTAAAGAACATCAAGAGGTTTTTTTCTTTTCCTTGATAATGATAAAGATAATGTTACACATGCAAAGAGCTGATTGTAATGGGATAATCATACATGTACAGCCAAACTTTTTGTACCTAAAGAAAGTGCTGGTGACTTTATGATGAGAATCAAAGTACTGAAAGTGCAGTCATGAACATGAAATGCCTTTGTTGTTGTTTTATGCATGTATCCAGTATAATTCTGCAAAAGTCATTATGATCCCAGTCCTTCTATCTCATCTATGGGTAGGAACTAGCAAAGATAGCATTTAATCATTTATATTTACCAGGCAGGCTTGGGGTAATGCTAAATGTAATGGTAATGCATTGCAATGCATTACATATTTTCAAAGTAATGCTAGTAATGTGTAATGCCACTATTTTAGCATTACAAGTAATGGTAATGTAATGCATTACTTCCAAAAATCTAGTGTAATGCTGGCATTACATGGCATTACTTTGCATTACTATGCTTTTCTATGCATGTTCATTTGTAAAATCGTCATGAATTGAATAACTGAAATTGTATTTGATTAAAAAATTGTTTTAAAGAAGAAAATGAATTCTGGAGACAAAAATATTTTAGTTGTAAGATTAAGCATGTTAAAAAAAATTAAAAATCCATTCTTAAATTGTCATTATAACTGGCTATATCAACACAATTTCATAACATTTTAAGAATCGAGATATTAAGAATTTCAAATCATTTGAAAATGTACTCCAATTAGTTGAACATTCAATGAATTCTTTACTGTGAAGAATGTGTCAACAACACACAGTGCCCCCAGGATAATCTAAGTATCAAAACAATCTATTGTTTTAAGAGGTGCTAAACACCCCAATCACCACCCTTCTATTGGCTGTGTTCCATTAGAATGGAGCACAGACATACACCCTTAAAAGCAAAAATGAATGCACTAAAAAGAATGCAGTGTCCAACCATGATCTCTTGAAGCTTAAAAATTACTTCCAGTATTATAACCCATTTGAAAATAATTTTATTCTCATTCTCTCTCTCTCTCTGTTGTATACATGTATTAAGTACAATAGTTTGGACTGATAGAAAATACAAGATTCATGTATTTTTTCTATTATTACCTGAACACTTATATATCTTAGATTTTCACACCCGACTGGATGCAGTTAAAAGGTGAAACCTGTGAAACTTTGATGATCATAAAGTGTAACAGCAATCTTGTATAAGTCATTAAATTTGAACCTGATAGTGAACATGAACCTGTAAATATGCTTAAGTATGTTTTATTTATGAAACATTTACAAAAACTCTTATTTAGCTTTTAAATTACTTTTTTAAAACTTATTGACTTTTTACAAAGTAATGGTAATGGTAATGCATTACTTTACCCATGTAATGGTAATGTAATGCATTACTTCAAGAAAATTAAGTAATGGTAATGGTAATTTAATGCCCTAATTCATGAAGTAATGGTAATGCATTACTTTACAATGTAATTCGCCCCAAGCCTGTTACCAGGGTATATATTTTTCTTTGAATATTTCTATGATTACATGTAGTATACAGTGAGTAATAGTATTGGAATAATATATTATCATATCTTGTTGTCAAGTTTTGAAGTTTAACACATGTTCTTCAAATATTTTGCAGTCATCATTTTGTGAATTGCATGTTATATTTGTAAGGTTATCAACCACTCAAGAAAATTGTAAAAGTAGTAACAGTAAACCTTAAAAAAACTATACTTATAACCCATCCTCCAATAATTGTAAACAATTTTTAATGGTATTTAAATAAGCATTAAAAAAATATGCAGTAAAAATTATTCTGATCCCATTTGTGTATAGGTAGTTTTGAAAAGTTGTAAACAAAAAAATGCATGTATTTATCGACAAATTGGCAAATTTGCTTCAATTACTAGACTTAACAGTTTGTTTATTGAATGAGGAGTAAAATGATAAAGGAGAAAATATTTGTGGATGTAAATATCATATGGTAGATATGTCATGATAAAGTTACCATAAGTTGAGTGTTTCAGAATTGACGAGGCTTCATCATTGAGAGAATAGGATCTTGCTATGCAGGAAATCAAATTATTCGACTTGACCAATATTAGCTCTGAGCATTATGCTATATTGAAGCTGTAAACAGAAAATTAAAAACTGTTTAATATTTTTGTGTATTATGATTGAAACTGAATCCTAAATCACCATTATTGTATTTGAAAGCCTAAATCACAATCATTATTTTTGAAAGTGAAATCTCAAATCCTCTAATGACATTTAGGAAATGTCTAATGTTTCAAACTTATTGCTATTTATATTTTACTTTGCTTCCATCTATTTGCATCAAGAACTGCAGATGATTAAAACTGGCAACAAATGATAAACAAGTTTATTTCGATAGTTATTATAATAGGAATGTGAAATTGTCAGAATAATTGCCAATGCAGAGAATATTTATTCTTCAATTAAAAAAAATATTGTAGGGAGCAATGATCAAAGTTGATGCATTTTTCAAATTTCTTCAGGTATTCAATTGTTCTGGAATCTGCAGGGTTTGGTTTTTTCTCCACAGAACCATTGTCAGGAGAAATTGCTGAAATAGTCAGCTGTTCCTTTAAGAAGTTAAGCTTTCCAAGAGATAAATTTGTAGGAATGAATATCATTGGCTCTTCAGGTTTATTAAGGAAAGAGAAGAGATTTGCACCTTGACAAGGGTTTCACTCGATTTCTATGTTGTAATGGTTGTTGTTAGACATATCACAAAACACAATTTCCTGGAGTTTGCAAGTCGTTTAAGATAATTATAGAAAAACCAAACATATTGTCAGTTCAGCTGCTTTTTTATTTAGAAATCGACCAAAGTGTAATAGATCAAATCTTGCCCTGAGCTGCTAACAGTGTACAACTATTACTAAACTGGCAAAGTCTGAAAACTGGGCCAATTTGAAAAGAAGAAAATGCTGAATTCAACAGCTGAAAAACACTTTACAGTGAATTTGTTTATTTTTCATTAAATGAACCTGTTAAACACACACTATCACCCTCTAATGGATGGACAAACTTGTTTATTTGGAGTTTAAACAGGTAAAAAAAACAACTTGTAAGATATATAAGATACGCAGTTGCTTTTAATCAAAAACTCTTGGTTGATGAGAAGCTATAATAACACTTGATCTTGTAGCATAAATTCATAGTTCTGGTGGAGATAATTACCAATCAGTGAGAAAAGATTGTCTTCTGGTGTTCTTTTGTTTATTTTATCTTGACTTCAGAATCATTTAGAGCGCTTAATAATTGTCTATACCAATCTGCATTACCTTAATTTCGATTCCAAGATGTTTGGAAATTCTCTGGCATAGCTTTTTTTGGAAAGGGGGGATGTGAGTAGAACAACCATTACAGAATTTAGAAATAAAAAAATATATAGCATGCCCTCAGGACAAATATTCCAATTTTTTTTTAAATAAAATATCAAATATTGAGTAAAATACATGGGTGGGGGGGGGGGGGGGAGTATGTGAAAAGTTGTATTTTTTGACAGTTGAGTATGAAGTGTGAAGAATCCACAGTATGTTAAGAGTCATAAGAGGCTAAATTGAAACCACTAGAAATTAAAGGATTCTCATGAAGCTCGGAAGTACTGTAAGAATGTGGAGAAGGTGTGAGTATCAAGAGGGAGCAGATGGAAGCACCATAAATATTTTCCTCTCTCCAACTATTCTTTGTTACTTCTCTTCAAACCTCCTTCCATCCATCCATCTATCCATCTTTCTCAGATGTAAAAAGCTGAGGGGCCATTTTGTTTTCTTATTGATCACATGGAACATGTACCTCTCTGTTTTGACACATGTTTATTTTTTGTTTCTGAAAACTCTGTGGGTTTACATTAATCTTTTCTTTGTCTCCTGCATGCTGTGCAGTTGATATGTTATATAAATGATGTTCAGACCACAGAGTGGCTTTGGTTAACTAGAAAGGTGTCTGATTTTATCAATGCAGTGTCGGGTTATGTATATATAACTTCACCTATGATTTATGTGGAGATGAGCTTTGATGTCGTACAAATAAACAAAACTGGTAGTCCTGGGTTTGTGTAATTGTGGCATTTACATGAGTGATATGTGATATATCAACTTCCACTCCAAGTTGGGATTACATATAGACATATTTCAACATCATGAGAGATGCCAAATTTTGCAGTGATCATATTACAACCTATGTACTTTATCAAATTCATAAGAAAATATTAAATTCAATTTTAATTGGTTTTGTCATCCCTGTATTGAAATATGATAAAGGTTTCTGCACGTGAAGCGAGAGGAAATTTCATTTGAGAAGAAAGGTCGTAAAAGATTTCAAGTCATTAAAACATCATGTTGCCATCAGTGTTGTAAGCATAAAAATGACAACAGATTTTTTTCCTTACAAAATAGAGAACAAGAATAGCACATGCCCAAGTGTCTTTGTCAAATGTAATTGCATGTATGAATTTTGTGGCAGTGTGTGATGCAGCAAATCGGCTTCCTGTTCGTTCCTTTTTCATCAATGTCACATAAACAATGGAAGTGTTAAAGGTGTTCTGACAAGAGGTAGACAGAATGGAGAAGGCAGAGAAACTAACTCACTGAAATGTTCAGACACCAACTCCCACACCATCAATTCATTAGAAAGACCAATGGTTGCACTAATTGTAGATGTTGTGGACAGATTGATGATGATGGCTGCTTGGGCTCAGAAATTATCTGTTATCAATATGCTCTTTTTCACCTCAATTAAAGAAAAAAAACCCAGAAAATTAACCTCTTCTGCTGATCATCATTACTCTCCATGGTTAGCAGTTTTGAATTTTACTATAGTTGATTGAAGTCTTTGAAAACAAAATTCAAAAATTCCTGAAAGTCTATGAATTTTCCCTTTACCAGCTCTTAAGAAAATAAAAGCTCAGATACTTATTGCCATAGTCATTACATGCTTGGATCTAGAGGGGGTTGGGGTCCAGACACTCCTTCTGATTCCACCCTGGTTCCTTTAACCAGATTCTTTTGTTAGATTTTTTTTCATCTTGGGGAATTTTTTTAATTTTAAAAATCTAGGATCATTTATTGTTTAAAAAAACCAAAGCTTTTCAGTGGAAGGAGGGGTATATTTTCTCTGTCTGATTTCTACCTATTTATATTAGTTTTGTTTCCTGTCTATAACTTTTAAAAGAAAATATATCAGAAGCTGTTGTTTGGTACAAAAGGTGGCATATGACCTGAGAGTGTCATGACCTTGAACTGAGGTCATATTTGATCAAGGCCAAGGAACATCATCATCCTCTACAACATGGCATTTTCAATTTTTCAGGTCCAAACCTTTTTTGATACCAGGAAAAAAATAGAAGCGAATATTTGGCACAAAGGTTGCATATGACCTAAGGGTGTGTCACAACTCTAAGGTTGTTCAAATTTTCCAGGGGGGAAGGGGGTCTGGACCCCAACTTCCCTTGTTTCACGTACTATGATAAGCATGTACGATATATATACATATGTAAAATTGATTTTTTTAACAACTAGCATATAATTGAATGAGTGAGCACAATTCTTTGTTATTGTCGTATGTTTGAACATGTACTTGAACACACTTAGTAAACAACAATATTTTTATCTAGAATTTAGCTATTGTGATAAAATGTGTTAATTTGATTGAGAATCTGTAGACTGGTTATTCTGAAAAAGTTATCCGACTTACAAGCGGGTCAGCGACAAAGCCTTCAAAATAAATCTAAAAAAGGCAACTGACTTATAGATGAACACTACTAATAGGCGAGTATATACTGTTACAGTACATGTACTTGATTTAGCAGATCATGCCTTTCCACCACAAACGCTAAATGGACCACACAGCCAAATTTGGTTCATTTCTTGACACTTTACAGAAGTCAGTGCATTTACACAATTTTTAATTAATGGATGTCAAAAATGCCTATTGAAATTTATCTTCTTCGATATGTAAAGAGAATGGAAAAAGAACTTATAGGTTTCCACCATAAGTTGTTATGCAATAAGCCTCGTGTTTTTTATCCTATGCATCAAAATTCTTTGCATGGTTTGAAAAGTTAGAAAACTTCTGAGAAGAAAACTTCTGAAATGTGCATCAATTCACTTTAGGCTTATTGAATTTGATTGACTTCTGTGATTAATTAAAGCATAGGCTCTTTTGAAATGTACATTCGTATTGCTTAATTAATTTAACAATTTTAGACATCACTTTACAGGTAGATATAGAAACAAATTTGGCATAAAAGTCTGATTCATTGTCATAAATAGGGCAATTTTTCTCGCACTGTTAAAATTGATGAACAGATCTCTCTTAGTATAAGATTTCTTGCAATATTCAAGCAAGATGCAGCTCTGTCAAAAAGATTGCTAATACATCTTATTAAATAACCATTTTCAGTGTTTACTTAACATTTCACAAGCTAATCAGCTCTCATATATTAAACAAAGGTTGCCTTTGAAAAGAAATTATTACATTACCATTGAAGTTAGTCAATTTCAAAGGTTAAAAATTCAAAGAGCAGAATTATTTAAAATGCGAGATAAATTGAATAATAAAATGTTTCTGAAAGTGCCAAATTTCATTTCCTTTGCATGTGGTATATTTCACATTATCTTTATGATGCAACAATAAACGATTGCAGCTGTATTTCAGTTTGCATTATTTAACACAGTGATTGTAATGTAAAATCAGAACACGTTTTTTGCAATTTAATTCATTATACTTACCTATCTAACCAACATTTGATAGTTTGACACTACAAATAAATGACCCATGAATTATCCACACCTTTTCCAAAATCAAATTTTGAAATTCTTACTAAAAAATTTTGTCAAGTACTATTGTATGAAGTGTATATTTTTTCACAGTATGGATTGTAATGTAAAATCAGAACATGTTTTTTGCAATTTAATTCATTATACTTATACCTATCTAACCAACATTTGATAGTTTGACACTACAAATAAATGACCCATGAATTATCCACACCTTTTCCAAAATCAAATTTTGAAATTCTTAATAAAAAATTTTGTCTAGTACTATTGTATGAAGTGTATATTTTTTCACAGTATGGAAACAAGTTCATATTGAACATTATTTTACTCCAGACCTTTTCTGAATCACAGGAACAAAACCAAGAACTCTGAAATTCCTTTACTTGAGTTTTATAATTAGGTACAAAAATATAATAACCATATTTTTACAATTTGAAAACCAGTTCATCTTCTTGCCCTCGGGAATTTCACAATTAAGACTGGCTTGCTGTGAATAAATTTGCACACCCCTTGAGTTACCTTGTCAGGGTCATCTGCTTAGGTTCATGTAAATACAATGCACTCGGGTTCAAATATTTTATCGGGTTTTCAGGTTTGTTTGAAGTATACTGAGAATTTTTTCTAGCACCAAGAATGATTACATGAGGCGATTGATGATTTTGAATTTTTATGAATGGATGGGATAAGCTCTGTAGATAAGATGGGACTTAGATTTTGTGATTTCGAGCTGATTTTCACGGGTTGTATAATTTGTTCATTTAACCACACCTGGTTCGACGATTATCTTGCAATTTTGAAATAAATCAATTTTTACCCACACTCGACAAAAATATCCATTTGAAAAATAGATGATACTTTCCTCTGAGAAGTAATTTGTCTAGATCAGTCAAAATTTGGCAGTTAGATGGGGATTTTTTTCACTCCAATATTTTCAAGATATGATTTTTAGATGAGTATACCGTCTGTGCACTATCAAAATAAATGTAAGGTTCAAACACCTGAAAATACTCTCAACATCGGGATTAAAAAAAAAATCATATGGCATTTTTCATTTCACGATAAATCATCTGACTCAGATTTAAAGCTTCTGAATACCTTACACAAGACAATGCAGCAGGCATTTAATGACAGATGGGAAGAACACACAGGCTTTTCCATCCCATAATCCACTGCTTCTGGGCTCTGCAGATTTAGCTAACTATCTCATAAAAGTACTAGGAAGCCAAAGTTCACCTGAGTTGAGACAGTTCTGTATATGCTGCCAATTGTTTTATGACATGTCTGGCCTGGTGGTGGGTTTTCTGGTAGAGCTTGGAGGTTCACAATTCTCAGTGGGAGAAATAAGGGAACTTCATATTTTGATACAGCCCTAGATTTCAGACAGATCCTCTAACTTTAATCTACTTATTACCAACTTAGTGACTTTTTTTGTCACTATGTTTTTTAGGATTTATGTATGATTAGCTTATTTCCAGCTTTTCTATCTCTGTCATCTGAAGAAGTTTTATCATAACCATCATTTAATAATTTTTTTAATGAAATTCCAAAACCACTTCCCATAAAATCTATCGTCTATTGATTAAAGGAAGACACTAGCTTTTTGGCAGAAGGTTTTAGAAAGCATTTATGCATGTGCACCCCTGATTAACTTATTTTTAGTAAATTCAAGCAAGTCAGTTTTGATGTCAATGTGACTCATGTGATAGAAATGGTAAAACTATTTATACGCCATTGTTCTTGAAACTGTTTTATCATAATTAATGTAAAATGCCAAAAATTACATTCATATATTCAACTTTAAGTCCAAAATCGTATTTTTCTTTTTTTATACTTTAGACATGAGAAAAGCCCTTTCCCGAGATAAAGACAAAAAGAGCATGATTCCGCTAAAAAGACCAGTGAGACCGGACGAGTTGGATTGACCATGAGCAAGGTGGATTACCATGGAGACGAGTTACTATGGATACTACTGGGGACAGCCATTTTTGTTCTGGTTTCGATTCTGTACATTTTGATCAGAGAGCTTGGACTCCCATCCACCTCGACTCGCTCGGATCTGTAACAAAAATTCCTAGAGCTCACAGATTCTGTGCACTATATCAGAAGCATTAGATATTGTAGGGGGTTATCAGGATGTCGGACATGATATTGCTCTCTCAGGCCACAGATAATTCCGGTGTGATGGAGTGAGTACTGGGGCTTGTTTATTACAATCGCCTTGGTTATGGTGCTGAGTTGATGGATTGTGATGTCTGACTAGTCGAATCGACCACCTGTACTTTGTCAGAGTTGGTGGAGAGAAGGAATTGACTACCTCTACACAAATTTGCACTTTGGCTGACGTACTGCAAATTGCTTCTCTCTCTTCTGTCTCAGTGAATTGGAGAAAATAAAATGCACCAGACTCGCAAATAGAAACCAGAGACAAAATGGCAAATTCTCTCTGAAATTATTGTTAAAACCAGTTATTACCAGTAATTAAATTTGTGTGCTTGTAATTCATGTAATTATTAAACTTAATTCAGTCCTCAAGAATATTTTTGGATACCAGGATACAGTAATTAGGTATCTATATTTCTTGTTTCTATGGTGACCCACCTGGTGACTAGTAATAATAAGCTTGTACATAGTTTTGTATTGTATAAATGATTCGAAAATGTGTTTCTTAAGAATGCGTTATCACTGTTTTGTGCGTGGTTTTTTTTAAAGGAGAGTGAACCAAAATTCTATATAGATTGCAATTCATTTACTTTATAGGTATTCATAGAATGCTAGAAAAATAAAACACTGTTTGATTTTTTTTATAGTATTTCCCGTTTATTTTATGAAATAAAGAAACAAGTTTAAAATTCCATATCGTTATAATAATTGTCCGTAAGGACACTTTTTATGGTTGAATCAATTTTTAACGGATTTTTTTTTAAATCATTTAAAAATTGAAATGAACAAAAAAAAATTATTTCAAAGTGACATGTTCCCCAGATATTTCTTTACTGTGCTTTTTAGCTGTTAGTAAGTTCCACGTTTATGATTGTTACCTGTTATTTGTATCCAGTGGGCGTGTTTGCGAGATATTCAACAATGATGCACAATTGAACACAGATCAAACACTTGTGGTGTATAAAAGATGTGTGTAAATAAACGAGCCGACTTAAACTTGCAGTATCAAATTTTATCATTTTTGCACACAAATTTTGTTTGATGTGCATTTAGGGCTTGGTACAATTCTTTTTGTTTTGTAATAGAAATTTTGAATAATTAAGCTGAAACAAGTGTCCGTTGTCTGTCAAATTCCAGATTTGATTGTAGTACATGTATAGGACGTCGAACCATGAAAAATTCAAAACAGCATTGCAGATAAAAAAAAAATGCACCGATTGGCACCCGGCTGTAAATATGATTACCACTTGAATGCTTCATTAGATTTACACAAACGTTCTGTCGTGTTAAAGATGAACATCAAGAGCGCTACACAGAGCGCAAAGAGTGTCTGTCGCACCCGCCTATTGGCGTACCTTATTTTTACCGTGGTTTTGCAAGCGATACGTAAAAATACACATTTGCAATATTTCGAATGCTTTATATGCCGCAAAGATGTAATTAAGAAATTTTCATACCGTAAAATACACGTGAAATTGCTCAAATGTCCAAAATTATTAATTCGTAAAATTCCTTTCTTAACCATCCAGAAAATTAAGAGTTCGGGTTTTCTACTTGTATATCATCCTTACAATCGTAAGAGAACAAATACCTAAAAAATTTGAACCACCCTTGGTGCAATTTGAGTTGTAAATCTTGATTTAGGCAAAATGTAGGGTTAAGAATTTTATCTTAAAAAAATTCCTTTTATGAACTCATCACACGCCATCTTTGTAAATGGATTATCGTGATAATGCGAGAAGTTGATGAGCAGCTCCTATCGTCTGCGTCACTGAGATGACTTGATATGGTGGGGATATCTCACGACGGTTTTGTATTCAGAAATGGATGCACAAGATGAAAAAGATGATGCGATCAAACGCGTACAAATGCGACTTGAACCCTGCACCCTTATGACACAAGCCATAAATCACCGAAAATAAGATGTTGTATCCAAGTTAAACATGCCATCTAAACACTGCGGTTAGTATGGAAATTTTAAACTGAAAGGATTAAATTGAAAACAGGATAGCAAAACTGTCAATGAATTGGCCAAATGTTTGAAAATGCTAGTGCATTTGCATTTTCTCAAATATATGCTAATTGATTATTTCACATACCGACGGTATTTTCTCTCGATTTACACTTTCATGAAGTTGAACACGTTGCTAGAAATTTGAATTGAGTAAGAGGTTATTTGACTTGCAAACAAGTCTCGGTTAAAAAGAACAACCCGATATTGTGCCAATTTCAGTTCTAAATACTTATTTGCGTAAGTTCGACTCGATTTACTACATTAACTGCCAGGGTGTTGCAAATAATCTCACGAACATACTGACAAATGTACAACGCAAAATATATATAAATGGTTGACGCATGCGTCAAATATTAAACTTTTTCTAAACACCTACATGACGTATACTTTTGATGATAGAATGTTTTCATGTGCGCAGTTTTATTTTTTGAGAATTATACATGTATCTACTGACAAAATTTTATTGGCTACATTTAAAACAGTCTGAGGAATCTCTATAGACCATGTGTTGTCGTTCAGTTCGCTAGTTAATCGTATTTGTCTCACACACACATTTCATGAATTTTCTAAATTTACATCGATCGCAGACATTCATTTCAGAAATTTCAATGAACATCGTAAGCCATATATATTGCTTCATCTACCCAGCAACGCTTATTCCGGTGTATCATAGGGTCAACAGGCCAAGATAACCACAATGTACTAATCCCCAAACACCTTACGTTAATCCTGCCTTGGACATGACACTTTCTAACAACATTTCTGTCTGGATAACGAGGTGATGTATATCAAACCAAAGTATGTGAACGCCATCGGGAATTTGGGAGTATTGAACTGTTAATGGAGCCAGCAATGGAGTGTTGCATTATTACTCAGGGGCTATTTCTATAAAGATGTCGCACAGTACACCTGGTTGCTAGGGTATCGCGAATGTTAATTAGACATAAAACCGGTAATTGCCTTCATTATTTTGAGTCATTATGTCATCCGCATTTTTCTTGGTGACGGTTTACTGAAGACAGAGTAACGGATGAGCCCAAATTGCTCCCGGTACTTTCTGGATTTTGTTTGCTCAGACAACTTCGTTTGCCAGCTTTGGCTATTGACGGTTGTCGTAAATGCTATGTTGTTCCCTTAAACCAATATGTACACGATTACACCAGAAACTGTTTAGACCAAACATATATTCAAACCTTCTGGTTAAAATTGACAATCGGAATGTCTGAAATGATCAGCTCGCGTGAATTCTTTGCGATTTTTGGTACCTACTAAATCATACCCCGGTGAGGTATAGAACAGATACTGCGATATCGTTCATCACAGAATTGGAAGTATCTGTTAATCTGTAAAGATTAATGATATACGGGCAGGTATTTGGGAGCGATTTACGATCTTCCTTGAGGTGAATGTTTAAAGCGATGGCTATATAGAACATTTTGTCCCTTGTTCACGCATTTGATTCTAAGTACGTGAATTTGAGCTATCTCCGCAAATCCAGAATTTGTTGAAATGAGGCAAAAGGCCAGGGGCCCAGAGCTGCCTTGAGGACCCAACTAGGTCCAGGACAAAGCTATGGTCGGGGCCCAGGGGGCGAAGTCCCTGGAAGTTTTTTTCTCCCAGTTTTTATTATGGGAGGGTGTTAAACACTTGTTTGAGCTATTCTACCTTTACTTGTCATATTATTAGATCGACGAATAACAACAGAAACTGATATACTGTAATGTACTGATGTACTACTAAATGTTTTAAAAATCTTGATCACAAAAGGGGTCTCCGAGCCCACCCTGTAAATCAACCAGTGAAAGACATACATGTATATGGGCTACTTTTCGTAAGGGGTACCAATAGTAAAAATACAGATAATGTTGGACTCGGATGTTGTTTGACATATTTGATCCACATAGACAAATGTTATCGAACATGGAAAGCGATATAATATATTGTTATACTTTCATGTTAAATACTAAAATCTGATTGGTTAAGACGCAGTTAATAATATTTTATATTACCCTCAGCGTTAGTAACGCACTAAGCAACGGGTAACATTAAAAAATGTTACATGCGCGAAAATTATGCGCGTACGGTTTGCTGTAGAATTCACGTTATTCCTATATAAAAGCAGTAAAATTTTCTTAAAAATTAAGACATTCAGTATAACAAAATAAATAGTGCCTGTTTGGGAGGATAACAGTTGAAATTGACACCCCTCGAAAACCATTGTCAACCTCCGCTTCGCGTCGGTTGACAATGGTTTTCTCGGGGTGTCAATTTCAACTGTTACCCTCCCAAACAGGCACTATTTATATAATAGAACCATTTTATCAAGAATATGGACTTGCATGTCAGAGTCTTTTTCATTGTTGGCCACTCAGTCTTGGCTCTTTGAAATCAACAAGATTTGTCTGGCTTTTGAGCTAATACTACGCAATCTATCCATATTTTACTCGAAACAAGCGTCATTTCTAACTTGTTTTGATGCAAGAAATAAATAGTTACATCCTACCGAAAGCCCAAGGTCTTGTTAAAATGGTTCTAAAGTATAACATGATTTTTGTACATAAATTCGATTATTGACTTCTTGTTTAGGTCTTTTCAAATTTGATGAAAATGGAATCAAATAACACATGACTTGCTTTTTAAAGTTTATTACAAAAATAAGTAAACAACTGAAATTATTTTTAAATTGCGAGAAAAGCTACAAATTACTGCCTTTGAGGCTAACAAAATACAACGTACATCATATGTATAAATTGATTAAAAAGGTTGGTTTTAAAAACATTTCCCCGCAAAGATAAAACTTTTAAATATATCTAAGTACATGTAAATTATGTACAAATGTATTGGTATTTTGGCATTTTCTAGTAAAAAGATAAATTGAACTGTAGTGAATTTAAATACTGACCGACAATATTAAGGATAAACTTTGACAAAAGAATTTTAACACAATAAATAATTATTCACTGTTCTATACGGCGTTTTATCACGTCCTTGTTTTTAATTTTCCTGTTCTTCCTTTTGATAGTCCTCTTTTATTGTGTCTATTGTGTCGCCTCTTTCTACGTTTTTTATTTTTACTCTTTGATTTTTTATCTTTATTTTTCCTTGCCTTCTTCCTATTTCGCCTCTTTCTTCTTTGTCTTTCTAATCGTCTTTTTTTCTTTTCAAGCTTTCTTTCTTTCCGTCGACGACTACGAATGTCGAATTCTCCATCCGGGTATTTATTAGCACCACTGTGTTCGGTGGCAACCATTCCACAAGCGCCCTTATGCTTTACTCGTATGCGTTTACCAAGTGTGCATGACGCTACTCTCATATGACAACGAGACTGGTATGTGTTGTCGTCACTTCCGCAAACTTGTTTGTTACTTCGTCTACATATGAACAAATTCGGGCAAGTGCATAAGGGTAGACCTTGCATGTTCTCCATACAGACTTTCATTTTTGGGCATTTCACTTGTTCACACGCACCACCTGCAAATAAAAAAATGAAACCTTTAATGAAACGAACATTAAATGGTTTTATTAACTTCATCACTATGTAAAAGTGTATTTTATGTTAACTGGTATTTAATGTGTGTTTGATTTGACTGGTTCTTGGTATTATTGAGGAGAACCGCGTGTGAGACCCCGTGTGATGAGCCGCGTGATAACGTTTGTCGTCTAAGCCAGTGTGTTCGATTGTCGGATATACTGTCATTGTTATACTCTGTATTTTCATCAATATTTTTATAAAATAAATATTTTATTCCACAACTGGGGTTATTCTTGAATTACAAATCTTGCAACTAGTTTATCGAAGTCTTTATTGTATAAAAACAGGTAAACATTATGACATAAGTTGTGAAAAAAAATTGTTATTGTCTGAGTTTAAATAAAACACAGCACCGCTATGTGAGAACTTTATTTTTGGGCGGTCGAGTGGTTAATTTAGTCAGTTTTAAATATGGTGCCGTGACCAGGATTTAAGTACCTCGATGACGTTTAAAGTCGTAGGTTGAAGTCAATACTCTACGGTGTATGTCTGCGTCTACAGACCAACGGATTAATTCGATAAATGAGGCAGGTGCCTATCGAATTACGGCATTCACTTACAATTATCAGCATGTATCGAACTTGAACGGCACGAAAATATACAAATTAGTGATAAGGTTGACACTGTAAGGGGTTGTTGCAAATTGTATGATAATCACACTGCTAAAGGTGCAAACAACATTGATGGTTCACATCCCAGATAAGTTGGCTCGGAACGAAAACGTATCCTTGTAATCATTAAATTATTTAATCGCCTGAAAAACCAAGGGAGAACAAATGCTCTCAAAATAGCCGCTGTGTTAGCAGTATTACGGCTAGATGCTTAGAGAGGTATGAATGCCTGGTTACTCAAGAACAACCCTTCTGTCGTATTCAGTAGCCGCATTGCCAAGTAAAACACGATAGGTCGGCTTTCGTTTTCTCCTAATCTAATTCATGTCTTTTTCATCAGGTTGTTGTATTTCCGAAGACCTGAACTTTTAACATCGACGTACGTAAAGTACATTTTTTTCCGTCTAGCGAGTCATAAGCATGGGTCGATACTGAACGCCAAGGAGTGCGCCTTTTGAATTCGTGAAAGCTAAAATTTCATAGAATACTTAAATATAATAATATTGTCCACTGATTTTTTATCATAATTTAAGAAAGTAAAAAAAAAATCTAATTGTTTTAAGTTTTATGTTTAAAAAAAATTGTGTTCAAACGTAAAAGACCAAACACCGATATAGTAATTGCTAAAAAGAATTACACGTTTGTACATTTCTTTGGTCTGAATTGAATTTGCAAGAAACAACATTAAACAATCAAAGGTCACTCAGGTAGAATTGGTCACCGTAAAGGAGTGGTTTTTTTTTCTCATAATTTCGCAATGACCGTGAATTTATAACGAGTGGAAATTCCATTACACCCACTAACTCAAAATTCACACAGTTTTGAATATTAAATCAATTGGAAATAACAAAAATAGTGCTGATACGACAAATTCTTAAGAATCCTTATTTAGAGAAATACCTTTGCAGTTTAAGGTTTTAGAATATTATGTAATTCTACTTTAGAAAATGGATACATTCGATCTGTTCTCTCTATAATGGATTTAGTATAGGGGGTAAAATATACCTTATTGCGAGAGGGAACGCTGCAGTTATAAGACGATGCATTGGAAACCTATAAACTGTCATATATCACTGCAGACAACATGGGTGGTTAATAAATTTCGCCTTAGCCTGATTAAAGTACGCTTATATTTCACATGTTGAAATGAAAAGCTTTCTGACTGGGGGTGCCTTGTTCAAACACTCTGTGATATGAACAAGGTGGTGGCGATTTTACCTCTAGCAGGCCTTATCACCCATTATGTAACAGACCCTATAGATCTGTGCTTATAGATATATATACAAAATGAGAGCCGGGCCATTCTTATTTTTCGGGAGCCCTGTTCTGGTTTATTTCTTTGTGACAAAATTGACCCACGGTGGTCTCTTTGATTCTGGTAGCTTTAAGGCAGGTCTCGTCTCAGGTAAACGCACTAAAAGCCTCATCGCCTGGCGATAAACCCACAGGTATTCTTGTCAATTACGGACCCAAAACACACTTTTCTTTGATTTATCCGTTGCGGGTTGTCAAACAATACATAAAATAAAATACAACCCTCGAAATAACATACCGACCAACAAATAGTATCAAATAACCGCAGACCTACCTTGTTTCACGGAGGAGACTTTGGGGTGAATCCAGGTATCTGAGGAACATATCTGGCAACATCCGCACTCATCCTTTATTATGGTCCCCCCGCAGTAACTCAATTTTTTACATTTAGACAGGTCACATTTCTTGGGACACGTCGAATACTTTTCTGATACCGGAAAGTCGATTGAATGCACTAAAGTTACACATATACTCGTCCAGAGTAGCAAAACAGGTATAAGATATTCCATATTGAAAGCCAATCCGATTTTTTTTTCTAAAACGTTGAAATATTTTTCCAGTCTACATTGGAATTTCTGGAGAAGTTTTCTTTGCGATGAGAAAAGGTAACGATTATTAAGTGATTTGCTACATCTTGTGAAACTTCAGTCGTCTTTCTTGTCAAAAATATGATATATCAACACCGGCAGCGCTCGCTTTATAGGTACACCGACGATTGGCTGCCCGTCCATTGGTTCAACGCCGGTGCGCAATGTCATTCAGACAATTTCTGGATCTACTCATTCACTAATTGAACGTCACTGCCGCGGAGAATTTCTATCACCTTTGCAGCATTAATCTGTTGATAATAATCCGGGAGATCTAAGTTTTTCGCCAAACACAGGAACACCAACAGTGGGCGGTGATTCGGTCACTCATGGACCGCGACCGTTGTCCGCTGACAAGATTTTTAATTTGGTTTGAGTCGTTTAACCCGAGTTTAGGTTTAAACAGCGTCGAAAATTTGGTTCGAGAAGAATAAATATTAGTATGAATTCCATTGAAACTGAAGAGAATTAGAGCAAGGCTTGTACACATTCACGTAGGATTGCGCCGGGTAAGTGCGAGGATTATCGTACAAGAGTCTGATCTGAAGTACAAATACAATTGTCTGGACTACGGTTAACGAACGCCCCTCGGCGGGACATTCCGCCAAACTACCCCCTCCTGATATCACCCACAACGGGCCTTCTTTCTAATTAATTCAATTTAACAAAATCTTCTCAATAACGATTGACCTTAATCCCTGACTTTTCATCTTGTCGTGCAAACTTTCGCACCCCATTACCCCTGCAGGGACGGATGGAAGGTAGGGGGGGGGGTGAGCTTAATTCATCCAAAGCATGGGGTGAATTATTTTTGTTTTTATATGTATACACAAACTTTTAAAATTGAGAAAATTTCATCTTTTAAAGCTTTGCTGAAAACAATGGACTAAAATCGTCAAAGGCGGAAATTTAGAAGGAAATGTGAATATTAAAGGTCTTTCAGCATTCCTTCATTCATTAAAGGATAAAAGTACACAGTGGCTAGTTGTCGTTCGTCGTATAACCATACCGTTCAGAAAGAAAATGAGCGGTGATTAATGTGACAATACTCAATGGGGGTAAATAAGGCCAGACACTGAAAGAAGAGCAACGCCCATCTTCCTTGCTTTCTTCCCCCTAATCGAGGTCAGAATGTCTGCGTATCCCACAAAGCAGATTATTAAAAATTTAATGTCATTTTCACAGACCAATTACCTGAGCAAATTTGGGTGTGACAAAAGTAAATTTTGATTCAAGCTTCGTAATTCAGCGCGTACAAGACAATGCAAAAGCTAGCGGTCTGTTTGTAGGGCTGGGGACAAAGAACTCTACATAGTATAGCGTGTTGTATCTAATGTTGAATTGTTCCCTCTCTTCAAATTTAAACAAATTGTTCGCATTACGTGACCTAGTATGAATGGAACCAAGTTGTTGACAAAGCAAATTTTTCAAAGCTTATATCGAATCTGTACGTGTGCCTTCAGTTATCCTAGAACATATATTAACATTTAAATGGTGATTCTAAACTGAAATGAGTCAAGACTCCCCCCCCCCCTCTCTCTCTCTCTCTCAGGAATAAGTAGAACCGACAATTATTTGGTATGGATGGTTGTTTCTTTTTTTAAGAGCAGGAAATCAATTTTACCCGAATAAACGGTACATCTAGACATGCTTCTGACATACACTGGTATTGCAAAACGTCTCTTTTCATACAAATTCAAATAAAATTGCCCCCCCCCCCAAAAAAAAAAAATTGGGACAGTTGTTAGATTATCATTAAGTTGTAATCATTTCGAAACTGGAGCTTTATCAAGCATTGCAAACAGCATATACCTCCTTTAACAAAAGATTGAACATCTTTATTTATGACATGCATAATCATTAACTGTAGCTGCACACGCGTACATGGAATTAATATCTAAGAAATACCAGTATTCGTGTCATTTTGATATTTGCCTTTCCCTTGATATTTGCTCAATTCTTAAGATATATCTACATTTTAATTGACTATAAGCTTCAAATGGAAGTACTTTGTCGTTATTTTATGGCCATCAAATGCGATCTTGTCAATATGTGAACAAAATACTGTTGATTGGGGAAAATTATATTGTTGCCCAAGTTGTCTCACGTTATACATATATATATAATTTCAATCATTATCAAATGTACAATATTTCTTTTGTTATAAACTGACGACTATTTTACTGTACAATCGGGGGGAAATCAGATAACTATGTTCTATTCTGTGTGAACTACTCTCAGTAACCAATTCATGCAGCGGCTCTTGGAAATAACAGATACGTTATGACTGATATCATAATTCACTTTTCCTCGTATCCTTTATGCTTTTTATGGGTGGAACTTTTGTTTGAGACTTGGCTAACTCTTTTTATTATATACTAGTATTTCGGACTGTTTAGAGGATGGAGTTAGATACAGTTCTCTATACACTGACCTCAGTAGTTTCCTCTTGATCCATCTCGATAATATAAAACGTTACTCAGACATAGATAATATAGGAAACAGGTGTTACTCAACCTTCTGACATATTGTCTACACGTGATTTGGATTTCTGCTCTTAATCTGGAGAGAGAGAGAACAAAAAACCACACCGCTCCCCGTTTCTTCACACCAGTGAACTACGGCAGGGTTACGCCCCTTTATTGTAAACATTAATAACAAAAATCTGTTTTATCCATTTAACCTAAAACATGACAGAAAACATTAAATGTTCTTGTGTTTAGATGATGGCATGTTAACTCTTGATTGACCCCGCCAAGAACTGATTGTTACAAGCCTCTCTATGAATTGTCAAAACGTTTGGCTACAGATCATCACTTGCGAGATTGGATCAATCCTTTCCAAGTCTGGAGGTAATAAAAAAAGAAAAAGTGCAAAAAATTATATCCATTTGTCTGAATATTTTCTCTCACATTCGTAAAGATGGATGTAATTTGTTGGTGCGTTAGTTAATGTAGATAAGCATTTAGTCGTGTTAAATGGAGTAATATTTAATTGAGGCGTACAGAAATGCAAATTAATGAAGACAATATGTTCTAATTAACCGTTGGAGTTCCCTTGAGTGGGTCAAACTGTGAACTTGTTACTTACAGGAATCTGTATCACATTTGACGTAAGGAGATCATGCTTAACATTCCAAAATTCCTTTTAATATATTTCTTAACCAATAAATAAAAGCAAGTAGAGAAATTTGTGGGACTTCAAAAAACACCAAGATAATCCCTATATCAAGAAAGTCTCATATTTAATTAGATTTTTAAAAAATGCAAACATTCTGAAACTACAAACTACCCACCTAATTGTCAACATTTCTTGTATTTCAATAGTAGTTGAGGCAGGATAAAAGTGATCAAATTTTCCGTTTACAAGTTTGTGCATCAAATAATCGACCGCCTTCTGCCAGCCGGTGTAAAAACACCACGTTGCTTGGGGTAAGATATGTTGAAATGCTGAATTTGAAATAAAAAACACGGGTCTAATATCAAGAGTATATTAGCATGAAAAAATACCAAACTCAAAATAGTAATACAAAATAAATAAATTACAAAATAAATAAAACAACTTTTTTCTGAAAAAGATGGTTAAAGATCAGGATTGATTTCTAACGAACAAATTACCACATATATATATTCAATATATCAATACACGTATAAAGTTGAATGACTTTAAGACTTTACACAAAATAATGACCCTGCGTTCCATCAGTGCAGAACTCCACATAAATATTTACATGAAGTGTTTGGTGCATGGTCTGCTTAACTGCTTTGATACTTTAAAGTGGATAAGAAAAATCCCATCCTTTTACGTTAGCTCAAAGGGAAAAAATATTTCACATTATTCTAAAAATCATAAATCTTTTATGGGTCTTGATTCATCCTGCGTCAGAAATAATCGGAGGGCAGTTTTTATCATTATACTAATTTGCATCTTTTATGATATTTTGTATTTGACTGTCAAAAAGGAAAAACTGCGTAGATAAAGAATTCAAACTTGACAGGGACTGAATAGAACCCCATAACAAAAAACACATTGATATAATATCTGATAAATAAACGGCAATGTCTCTCTGACGCGTGTGGGTGCTCAATTATTGAAAGGCCCTCAAAACGGGACAAGTACCCCGGAGGATTAACAAGGTTCATAAAAGGTGTCGCTGGTGATTGCGACCCCGAAATAGACCCAATTATCTACGGAGAATTAATCAGGTATTTGTCACCGTTTTCCTTTCCCGCTAATAATACGCGAAGTCTCCTTCATCAATAAAAAGAAATCAAATATGGTAAGGGCCATTTCCTGCAATTTTTGTGATTCATCCAATTTTAGTACTGAGGTCGATATGGTAATTCACGGTGTCAGAAAGGATGCTCCTGGTAAAAAAGCATTCAATTTGGTTGTTTCATCAATTAAAATACAAATGTATTTAAACAAATACAGTGACGAGACATATAAGGAATGTCCTTCTTACATTAGAAAACTGTGGTACTTTTTGTTCTTATTATGGAGAGAGAGAGAGAGAGAGAGAGAGAGAGAGAGAGAGAGAGAGAGGATATTTTAGCTGGATGGCATTAGTGAATAGTTTACAATACACAACAAAAAATGTTATTTTTACCATTCTATTTCAAAGAACATAAAAAATAAGGAGTCCATAATAATTCCAGTGTTGACTGTAAATCCCAAGGATATGATGGAGCATGACTCTGCCTCAAAAGAATTGTCAGTTTCATGTTGATTTATTGTGCACTTTTGAGCTTACACTATAGTTTCTAAAGCTGATGGGATTAACTTAAAATAAAACAACAAACCATAGGGCCAAAGTTTGTAATTTTACACTAAAGACTATTGATCAAGCATATTATCTAATCAATGTGTCAGTGCAAAGTTGTAACCCTATGTAAAAAATGTTTTATCTCTTATGCAATGGTCTAAATATAAAGGGCTCAAACAGCACAACAATTAACGAAATATGTGAGTCTATGTTTAGAAATATAGCTGAAATGTGAAAGACGATAAAACATAAGAATGACTAAAACTTGAAATCAAGCCCAGTCAATACATGTACCTTTTATGAGGGTATAACGTTTTCTAATGTCTTAAACCTAAAATCGTGAACATTTACATACTTAGTCCTCTTCATGCATTTCTGAACATAAGTGGTAATGTGAAAATTAATAATTCTTATTAATGAGAAAATAACAACTGTTAACTCCAATTTAGAGAAATGTTAAGAAATAAAACAGAAAAATCCAGTAAAGTGTTGTCATAATTTTATTACAGTTACTGGATTTAACAACCAGTCTGACATCACCATTCCTCTCTATTGTCCACTTTATACCACGGCCAGCACAGTCCTAATCGTCATTTCTTACTGAAAGACATTTATACAGAGAATGTATATTTCACATTGCAAATAACAACTGAACAGGAAGTAACAAACAGGAAGTTCAGCCCACTTCCTCTTCCTCTTCTGCCGGGGTTGTTTCCTGTACTTGTTTCCATTTCTTGGCCATGGCCAGAAGTTTGAGATTGGGTTGAGCCGCCTCCTCGTCTGGGAAAATGTAGTCATAGTATTCCTCCCATCCAGCATCAGACTACGGAAAAAAAGATGGAATAGAAATTTACTAATTAGAAAATTACTTTTCTCCAAATAAAATCAGAACGCATTAAAAAAAATTCTATTCAAATTTAACATTGACATTTGTTAACTTCATAATCTGTGCACAAATATCTTTCACATTTTATGCATGCACCACCTGTATTAAGAGACTTAGTAGCATAAATGACTGTGTACTATGACTTACCCCATCCTCAGTCTGGATCTTCCTCCTCTTCTTCACCTTCTGCGGCATCAGTTTCTGAACCTTCGCCTGAGATTCCTCATCGCCCTGGTCTCTCTGGAAAGGGAAACAACTCCTGTTAAACTACTTATCCAAGATATTTTCAAGGATATTTAAAATGGAGAAATCACCTATCAATAATTGAATCACCCTATTAATATTGGAATGCAATATGTATGAACCTCTATATAAAACTCATACCTCCATTTCCTGCCAGGACTCCAGTAACATCAGTCTCTCTTCCTTTTCATTGATGTTCTTCAGAGACTTGTTCCCTTCACTGTAAACCTTTCTGGTATTTATCACATTCTCTCCATTTTCACTCTGAATTGACAGCTCAAAGTTGGCAAAGCTTATCCATACCTGGCATTACAAAAAAATACAAACATGTTTATACTGCACACAAAATAAACCTAAAAAGTTTGAACGTACACGTATACAGATAAAAGTCAGACAGATAACTTCAAATACAGTATATGGTGCAAAATATCAGAGCAGTTTTTATTCTACAACATTCAAACCTTCAATTTTTTCTGTAAAAGTTATCTGTAAGTGAATCTTTAAGAAAATGCATCTAACTGATGAAACATTCAACAGCATCAAGCATTAGGCATGGAACAATATCTTCAACTAAAGGTTCGTGTCTTAGAACATCTCAGTACTTCTGCACTGCAGTAGTTTATTAATGCTACGATAACACTAAAGATATGGCTAAAAATAAAAAAAAATCTGATCCTCCCTACCTTGACATGTTGAGTTCGTTCCAGCAGCCTTCTGTACAGTTTGCGAGTCTTGTCATACTCCTCTTGCTCAATCTGGAAGTCAATATATGCCTTCCACAGCACCTCAGGCATGTCTAGCTTGGGCTGATTGATGGCCAGCTCATATATTGCTTCAGCTCTCTCCGTGTCTCCAAGAATTGTCTCCAATTCTGCATACTACAACAGACACATAATTCACAATTCAAGTTCTACTCATTTTGAATTAATTGACATTTTTTCATCTTTATAAATGATATGCATGTACCTTCATCCAAGAAGTACAGTTTTCTGGTCCAAACTCCAGGAACTTTTCATACAGGATCCTGCATCTCTCAAACTCTCGTAATTGTAGCTCCAACTCTATGTAACCTCTGTAGAGCTTGTTCTTTGGACATTTCCCAATAGCTGTGCCCTTAATGCATAGAAAATTCAGTGACCACTAAGTATTGAAAAATCTAATTAAGAAATCTTATCAATTTCTAATCCTGGAATTTCTTTGTATTCCCTTTTATATTCAAACAATGTATGACCTGTGAAAGATAATGGGAAGGGAGATAATTTCATACCAGAATTCTTCTTGTACCCTGTAGATTTTTCTGGCGGACTTCAAAATGAGCGAATAAAAGCCAGACTTTGGCAAAGGTGAAGTTTTTGTGAGGAATGATGTCCAGACAGGCTTTATAGACATCCCTGGTCCTCTCCATATCCTCTGCCTCCAGCTCCTCATACAGTGCGTAATTGATCCACAAGTATATGTATCGACGCCAATGACGTTTTTCCTGCAATAACAAATAAAATTCAAGTTTTAGGAATCTCAAGCAGTAGATTACTAGTATGAAGAACTTGAATTTTTTTAATGTCACCAAACACATTAAATACTGGAAACAGATCCAAATTGACATTATTCAAATAAAAGAAGTTTGTGAATTTTACCTTTGAGGGTGGTATATTTGCAATGGCCCTTTCATATGTGTCCCTCACTTGTTCAGTGTTAGCATCGGCCTCTAACAATCTTATGTAGTCAAACCAGGCATCATAATTTAATGGATTTGCTTTCACTTCCTATAAATAGATATTTTGAAATTCTACATTTCCGATTGTGTTAACAGTGGTGATGTAAATATTTAACATTCATTTAATAGTTGTACAAATGGACCCACAAAATCACATCTTAACAAACTTATACATGTATAAAACTGACAGTTAAAGAAAATTGTCCCACACTACTTTCGATGATTACCAGGTAAAAGTAAACTCTTGCTCATTAACTTAAAATTTTCATACCTCTTCATATTGAAACCTCCTTTTGCTAACAATAACATCTTCGATGGCTGCCCTGCTTCCGAATTTTTTTTCATGAACTGTGTAAGCTTTGTAGATTTCCTGACACTGATCTTTGGGTAAGACATCCAGGGCATATTTGTATATCACTCTCGCCCTCTCATGCTGCAAATGAAACAAAAGATGAAGTTGATGACAAAATGAAGTCAAAATGCAGTTGAATTATTATCTCAGCCAAACTTTAGACAGGAAATATTCTATTTATGGCTAAGCAAGAAATATAGAAAAATGTGAACATTTTTACTGAGTACAGACACTCATAAATCATTAATTGGAATCACATTAGTTTAGTTAGCACTTTCATACCTCTCTTTGTCCCTCCTCAAACCTGGCAAAAGCAATGATGAGTTTTTCATCCATGTTGTCCTCTCCAAAGAATTCGACGGCCCTCTCGTATACTCTTCTTGCACTATTAATGTAGCCATGCTTCTCCTCAAACCGAGCATACTTAATCCAGTTCTTTACCTCCGGATGGATAAGAACAAGTAAGCCAAGTTAAGAAAAATACATTTGGACTTGACAGTATTTGATTTTTTTTATGATCATGTTTTACTTTCAAACATTAAAATATATTATCGTATTTTTCGGGGCATATGCCAATGTGGGGCATAGGCCGAATTGCTCATTTTCAGACAAAATTCAGGAAAAATCCACAGACTAGCCGAATTGGGGGATAGGCCGATTTTCAATCGATGATTACTATGGTGAAAGTATGACCGCTGCATGATTAAGGAAGTTGTCGTATTAAGTATATACTTTCAGAATATCGATGTAGAAAGTCAAAAGAGTAATGAAAGTTATAAAATTTGCTTAACATATATATTTCAAACATTTAAAAAAAATATAATTGTGTTTTGTGGCTGTTTGGTCTCTTCTGTATTCGTCGGTATATATCGTTAGGTATCGTAATTTTACATAATGTAAATTTAATTGCAACACCAACCTCCGTGGTACTGTCTGATAGAACTAACTAAAGTATAATATTTTACCAAACCTTTTATATCTTATTAAAACCTTACTGCTCAATTTCATTTAATCAAGTAATACTTTGAAAGCTACTTGTAGATCGGGGTATGACGTCCATTAGCTCAACACGTGGTTTCATATTCAAATAGAGTTATCCCCCGTAATCGCATGAATGAGAAAACGAAATACCACACATAAAATATTAAATTTGTGTTCTTTTCCATTAATAAATTAAATAGTGACTTGCCGTTATGCAGAGAAGTTGTAATGTTAAAAACACAATTAATGCGGTGAGGTGTAAGGGTTTACACTACGTGCCCCCAGGCTGTGTTTTAGTCACGGGTTTCACACCTTTGTATATTCACACGACACCAGAATACCGTTATTTCATCCAACAGAAAATTAACTGTAAAAACACAAAGCATTGATTTATTCTGCATCCAAGACCAGTGATTCCCACAGACGCAGACATGAAGAAATTCACAAAAGTTCCGTCATATTTCATTCTACCCGGTTTTTTGTTTTTTTTTACTACACATTAATAGTTTCCAGGGTTCATACGTGAACGTGAGGGAAAAATTCTTTTGATTGGGGTTGTAAAGAAATACCTCGTACAGTACTGTACATTTTATTACTCGCAATGTTATTACAAAAATTATCGACGGGACAACTATCAGAGACGTATATACTAACGGGCTCTGTTATATCTATGTATCTGCAACTATCGAACAATAGTTCAAACGGACGAAAAAAAACAACCCTGATGATAAACTGCCAAAAACAGTGGATTTTAAATTTGACTGTATAATTTTTTCAACTTTGAGCCTATGATTAGCCGATCCCGGGGGATAAGCCGGGGCTCGCGCATTGGAGAAAAAAAATATTGGCCTATGCCCCGAAAAATACGGTAGTAATAAATTGAATGATTGAAAAGGATATATCTCTCATATATCATCCTTGCTCTGTCTAATTCCTTGTAGCGCAGCTCAAAGTTGATATATGAATGCCAGGCTTGTTCCTCAGGCTCCCACTCCATCCAGCGTTCAAACACTTGTCGGGCACCTTCACAAATCAATAATTATTACATTAAAACACTACTTTCTATTATCCATTTTTGTTGGTGCATTAAAATTATTACACATTATTTTTCCCAACACATCTTTAATGTTTTTGTTATCATTTCTGAGCAGTATATCAGATTACACAAAATAATGGCTATTTAGTCTTTCATTGATCAATTCAAGAAATTCAAAAAGTACTCGTCTTTCGTTAAGTTTATGAAGGAAAAATTCTTCACCCGCAATGTGTCCCAGCATTTCCTCCATGTAAGTATACTTGTACCAGAACTGATTAGCCCTGGGAAGAATTGTAATGGCTCTATCCCATATATTTCTGGCATGGTTCAATTGTCTGGCTCTAACAAATTAAACCACATGAGAAATAGAGAACCTCAAATAAAAGTGTACAGGTTCACAACATTGTCTCATCTACTAAACCTTAATTGTATACCTCATCTCCATTTCTGCATATTTGAGCCACACTGTTATGTTTCTGTGATCCACATCCAAACCTCTCTCAAAAACTGAACGTGCCCTGAAAAAAGAATTCCAAACCAAAACATCATAAGGCATCTTTAATTTAACAAAGACTGTTGACTCTAATTGTAATTGCGGCATTATACTCATTACTGCAATTTTGTAAAGTTCAAACCTCTGAATTTCTTTTTGTGATTCTTCCCACTGCGCATACTTTATCCAATTAGTCATCAGGTTTCTATTTTTGCGAATATTGTCCTCAAAAGCCTACAATAGATTTCAGATAAGTTTTATCTTTAATATGAACCTTTCTGTCAATGCAAACCTTTATAATGTTCATCTGAAAATGATGGTTGAAAAAAATAAAATCATGCTACCTTCCTTTTTCTTCTTTGATAATCTTTGAGCTCATCAGGATCTGATATCTTCTGCTTAGGAGGCTGAAAAAGAGAAAGAGAGAAAATAACTATATTTGAATATATGTTTTTATGCTATAAATTTCAAATAGCACAGAATGTGACATTTACTTATTGAATAATTAATTTCACTTACTGGGGGAACTAACTCCAATTCTCTCTCCTTTGCTTCTCTTAAAAGCTGTTCTGCTGTAATCTGCACTGGAGCAGGCATTTTATTCTTAACCTAAAATAAATAAAACAGCCATTTCAATATGCAGCTTATTTCTAGCAAACCATTCTTGTTAATTAAAAATAAAATTCGCATTTCTTTAGTTAACTGAGGAAATTCGCAATTCTTTCTAATTCTTATTTTCATGCTGTATACACAAATATACAGTATTCTTAATTGATAAAAATACATACCTTGGCCACTTTCGGCATTTTTCTCTTTCCTCCTTCCTCGTCAACATCCATCTTAAAATAATTGGTACGATACAAAGCTTATTAAAGTTATTTTCAAAAATTTCGTACACACTTCGAATTATACAGGAAGTACTTTTTACTCCGGAAAACTAGCAGTAGCTCCGCACATACGGAAAAATAAATTAAAAAAAATTAAGACATGAAATATATTCATAAAATTTAGAAAATAGCAGTCATAATTGTATACTTGGTAACTTAAATGTGATTTTTTATTTTAATAACGGAAAGGCTTGAAAAATAAAGTTGCTTGGCAACAAAGTTTCAATATGGCGGCAAAGACCTACTACTGTCTGTGTTAACAAATCCAATCTCAGTAATTTTAGCTATTGCAGAAGTGATACTCAAAAAATGTAAGTGAAAACAAATAAGGACATAAAATTTGTATTGTTGATGGTTTGGAATTATACGAAAGTGAATTAATTTACATAAAATAATAGATAACACGTCGGTTAACCCTAAAAATAGTCATTGTCAAATTAAGAGATCTACTTTGTTATTACAAAGTACCTGTAAAATTTGTAAAGCGCTCAAGTCTAGTTGATGTTCAGTTTTCTGCCGAAGTTAGAAAAACATACCATTAAAGTAAATATCATTACACATAATAAACATTTAAAAATAATATGTAAGGTGTCCCTGTCTCGCCATTATAGTACCTTATTTTCAAAACATGCAGATATATGCTTACAGATGGCGACTATTGCACCGAAGGACGGTCCCCCTGAGGTAGTAAATGCCAGAAGGACAGAATCATTGGATGCTCCTCATATCCTCAATCTTGTACAGGATTCAACGAAGACACTGTTTGGCAGAGTTAATGTTGTGGATGTCATGTAAGTTAATTTTGATTCAGAATATAATAATTGCATGCCAAAAATTATTCCTCTTTCACCTTAATTTCTTTTGAATTGATCAATAAGTTAGTTAATCTTATATTGAATTTTACTTTCATAGAGAAAACATGGTCATTAGAAATGTCAATTTGCACATTTTTGGCATTTTACTTTTCTTTTACAGAGAAAAGGCAGTTCTTGCTGTTACTCTGTGCAATGACAGAGAAGAAATCCTTGGGCATGCTGCCTTTTTTGATTATCCAAATACAGATGTTGATTCAGCCACATGGGAAACTTGGTTTCAAGAGACTTATGGAGATCAGCCAAGCAATGCATTAAATTCCCTTTTCATGCATTACTTTGTGGCAAAACCTGAGTATGCACATGGATGTGCAAGGGAGATCATCAGAACTGCATTCAATGCTGTGCCCGATTTACATTTCCTTTTTCTGTTGGTACCAATGGGTGCCTACCCAGGTAAGCAAGCTATATATGCATCTGAATTATTTTTCCTCACCATGGATATTATATTGTATATATAGTTTTAGGACCTTTGTGTATAATGTTTCATTCATCTGATCCTTAGATTCTTCCCTGGATGAAATATTCAAACAAATGGATAAAAAGGAGGGATCCTCTGGGGCGTCTAAAGGAGCTGTATTTGTGTGTCACAGACATAACCATGTGCCTGTTCTCCATGTTAGAAAAGCCAGGTTTGTACCTGTTCCACATAAAAATTGAAATATGGTCAACTAAACTCAGCAAAAATAGCATTTCATTTGTGGATATATATGATGTTGAATGTATCAATGTTATATATGAATACTATTTTTTTTACTAATTTTAGAAACTACAATAATACAATGAATTTTTTTATAAGCTTATTGATATGAATTCTATACAGGGTAGAAGATCATGATGATTTGACCCCAATATTTAATCGTCAGAGTGACATGCTAAAAATGACCTATGGGGACTATTTCTTGGCGGAACTGATTGAAGCACAGGACGACCACATGCACTGTTTAGTGGCAGAGGTAGTATTTATTTCATTTGGTACAGAGTACTGTTTTTGTCATTGTTTTTTGATTGGCAAAAAATGGTGCATTCATGGAAATTTTTAACAGATACTGTTATTTTCAATTCTACCAAATCAGCTTAATACAAATTATATTTTAATGTTGTATAATTATTTTGTTTGATAACATTTAATACTCTAATATAGTATACACATTTGAATACAAATTTAATCAAAATCTATAGAAATTATAATCAACAAAAAACTCCAAATATATTTTGAAACAAATGTTTATGCATGTTAACATTAATCCAAACATTTTTAACAGGTTGATGGATCTGCCATTGGTTTCATGAGTATCAGCGATGATGTGAATGCAGATCTACTGAATAAATGCTTTGAGCTTGGTGCTCTACATGGACTGAGAAAACCCCACCCAAGTGACCAAGTGTCTCCGCCTGAAACACCACCTCCTGAGGCTCCTACAGGTAATGAGTTCCCATCTGAAAGACCTTACAGGGTACTTTGAATAGATAAAATAATTACAAATGTTGTTTTGTTAACTAGGTAGAATGTAAGGGAATGAATAGATAGCTATTTAAAAACATACTGGTAAACATATATCCCTGTAAGGCCAGCATTTTTTTATTTTTAGGTTTACAAACCCGCCGCTCGGTTTTCTGAGTTTTTAGGAAAAAAAATAAAATTACAAAAAAGATCTCCCCCCCCCCCCCATCCCCCGACAGCAAATTTTTCCTAGTAGGAAAAGTGTATCGTCATTGTTATCACAGAGGCATAAAATCTGCTCTTTTTGTGTCATGATAGCCTAAAAATTTCTAACGCATCTTACACTCTGCTGTAAGTTTCATACTTTGAAGTTTTACCGACAGTGTTGACCAGTGGCTAGACAAGATAGTCATGCATCACTGCACATGGCTTCGATAGTTACCTGTGCAGCTGTTTTCAAGTACATCACTGTAAAATGGTTCCCTTTCTTTTCGTGTTGAATTGGCATTTCTTTAATATGTATTAATTCATTGGCTTTTTTAAAGATTTATTTTACAGAGAGAGAGAGAGAGAGAGAGAGAGAGAGAGAGAGAGAGAGAGAGAGAGAGAGAGATGTATTAGAGATATTATAAATTTCTGCAGTAACTATTCTCATGAACACATTTTAAAGTGAACTGCCTAGTGAATTAAAAAAAAAAAATCATATTTTGCATATTATTGTTTGTGCATTTTCCATTATTTTCAATTAAAATTTACCATTACATAATTAGTTGCATAGTTGAACTTTGTACATTGAAATCCAACAGGATAAAATACATGCACACATATAGTTGCAGTGATTTTATAGAGTCTGTTCACATTCACAATGTTATGTTTGAGTTTTCTCACATATAAACACCCAAACCAATTTTGTAAATAAGATGTGAGAGATCAATGAAGTTGAATATTTTTTAACTAGTCTACTGCAGAAAACATGAAAGTAATAAATATTTTGTATATTTATAATTATATACTAGTATCATACAGGAGAAAACATTATGACTTTATGTACATAACATTTAGGTTTTTTTTTATAAAATGAAATGTTGACATGTCCGACAATAGTCTGACTAGTAACTTTGAATCTTGGGCTAGTAACTTTGTGGCCAAGTTTTGTAATTTCACACCCCTGACATTGCTATATGTACATGTAATATCAAAGCTGTATGTCTAATATTCTATTGTACTATTTTAGTGATATGTTACACAGATGACATACTTTTCACATGCTACACTTGATGCAGTTACACACCACTATCATGAAGTTGTCATTCATTATATTATTAGAATAAAGATGATGTCGTAAAAGTTTTTTTTCCTCCTACAGAACTTTACAATTTTGTGGTACGTAAACCTAAAAATAAAAACAAATTGTAGGTCAAAAGAGATTTTTTTTTTAATTTCCTCCTCCTACGTAACTTTATCATTTTGTTGTTTGTAAACCTAAAAATAAAAAAATGCTGGCCTAAATTGAAATAAATAAACAGTTTATGTTCTAGAAAATTAAATTTTCTAGCAGTTTGACACTTAAATACAAGAGTGACAGTAAATTAATAAATGTACATTTTATTGTATATGTGGTTCCAGCCAACAAACTGTGTTGCAAGCATAATTAAGTACATTGTATTTGCTATTCAATTAAACAGTTAACAATCAAAGTTCTTATTTGTTTGTAGAAGAAGAAAGACCAGGATCAAAGATGTCAGAGAAATCTTCCAGCTCTATCAACAGTAAAGCAGAACAGACAGATGGACAAATGGATGAGAGGAAACCAGGGAGTCAGGCATCCAGTGGTCAGAACTCCAGAGGTAAATGAGCTTAAACCAGCGACCAAGTAAAGTATCTATATTAATGTAAGCTTTGTTGGATGCCTCAGTCATGAAACCTGAGTGACCTAAAAATCAATGAAAGAAGATTTGATTGAGAATATGGAATATTTGAATGAAAATTTTTGAAATGTGTATTATTTATTAACAGCTGGGAGTATGTCAGGGGATCCTCCAAAGGTTCAAAGTAAATTAAGTGATGCCCAGCTGACCGGAGCCTCACTGCTGAGTGATGGGGAGCAGATGGAAGAAGTGGCTCGAGATGCTGAGGATCGCGAGTCCCAGATCTCCAGCAGAAAGAGCTCCATCAAGGAGGAGGTAACTCTTACTAATGTCATGCTAATAAAATGTTTTTTAGCAAATGATTTTACTTATGAAATTTTATTTTATTCCTAAAAAGAGGACAAATGTGAAAATATTTGACATATATAAAAAGGAATAAACAAAAACACACCAAAACTTGTGTATTATTATGGATAATTAATTTTTTTCGATCAATTTCTTAACAAATATGAAAATAAATATTCTGTAGGCAGTACAGTCCAGACTTGGATCTCCACCACCATTTACACCAATGAGAACACAGAAACGATTTGTACCAACCTATAATGGACCCCTCAATGCCTTCAGCATACAGCTATTCTGTATAGATGAAAGATATGAAATGAGGTGAGCTTCAAGATGAATCAATTACTGTACATTCCTAAATATCCGCGTAAAATCGCAAGAAGCACCCTTCGCGGATTTTAACACCTCACCATTATTATCTGAGAGTTCAGAACTATAAGAAAGAAGGAGAAAAGTTCTACGTTCACGATTTTATATTCTCGCGATTTGATACAAACCAGCGGGATCGCGGAATTAAGTACTCGCGTAATATAAGGAATTTACAGTAGCTAACACTCTTAGTTATTTTCCTTTTTTTCTTTATTTTTTATAAAGGATATTCTACCAAAAGTAAAATTTCATGGTAAACTGCTGTACTGCCCATAATGGCAACTGTCTAATCTATGTCATTTAATTATCTACCAACTAAAACTTTGTACTTGATTCATCAATTTGCCTGGCAATAGAGCAGTATCGCAGTTATCATGAAAGGGTCTATTCTAAGGTCTGCATGATTATTGATTTTAATGTGTATTTGTGTTTAGATCAGGTGATTTCCTTGCCACCTGTTTCTCCTTGTTCCCAGACCTGAACTTCTGTGTCATCACTGTGCCACATCTTGTTCCTGAATTTCCTCTACTTCAAAGATTTATGGTAAGTTTCATATACATGTAGTACAAACTCATGAAGCACTTTCTTTCTATAGACCTTATTTATGACACGTTTCTTCCTCCATTATTAGAGAGTGACTCCAAGGTGTCCCAGCACCTTGCCACAAGAGTTGTATGTCTTCTACAAGGCTGGTCTTTTGAAGTGAGTATTCTTTATAAGTCTGAGGGCATAATTTAATTTCAATCCTTTTCATATACAGACATGCAGATTGAAAATAATATCTGTAATATGTAACCTTTTAAGAACATCTGGTCAGTGGCATTGTCAATTTGTGATGTTCACTATTTTAATTTTGGTTTTAACCTTTCAGGGATTTCAAAGTGAGGCCAGCGTGTACAAAAGACACCGCCGGTGTGGAGAATCTTGTCAGGAGCATCCACCTTAACGAGAACATCCTGAAGGACCTACAACAGTTTAACAAAGCTAGAAGAGACGAGGTACTTAATAACTTAACACTATGGATTCATTTAAGTGTTTGTAGTCAAATCCAAATGTACAGTCAATTAAGCCTTGTTAATATTTTATTGAATAGGGCTAGATAAAATTTGGAGATATATTGGTATTTCCATGTTTGAGACAAATGATTTGAAATGTCAGGAATAAGATATGTAAGAAGCAATGGTTGAAATTTACTTTGACATATCTATTCATGGTATGGAGAAACTGATAAATTTAATTCTTAAGTTATTCTGTTTTTAATTAGTAGAAACGGTGTTCTGCATTCATGGATCGTTTCTATCTTGTTATTTTATCTTTCAAAAGGATGGGACAGAAATTCAAGCTTTTGTTGCTGAATGCCAAGGTCAGATTGTTGGTCTGTCAGTCATTCGAAGAGAAGAGGTAATAATACATCTAAACTATTCAATTTGTATATTTCCCTTCTGTAGAAATCTATTAATATGTGTCAATAAACGATATCAATATTTGGTATACAAAATATATCTTTATTTTCTTTTTATGTGGCATTTTGACACTATGACTTTTCATGGAAAATATTTTTTCACTCCTCAGAACATAGAGTACATCCGCTCCCATTACAACATAGAGGACTTTATATACTACAATCACCACAAGCGAGAGGACCACGGACACCTCCATCACTTTGCCTTGAACCCCATCTTTAGTCATCTTTCCAAGTATTTTATAAAAGTCAGTATAATTTATCACTTAATGTAGATAGAGATGCTTCCTTAATTCAAACTTAGACTTTTATAAAAGTTGAAAATTCATTTTGATATTTAAATTTTTGTTTTTTTTTATAGGAAATTTTCAGACAAGGCCACAAGTCTTGCTTGTACTATCCATTATACCCAAGTTACACACCAAAAGAGGTGAGAAAATCTATCAACACCTACTGCATTTTGTGCTCATTGAATCAAAATTAAAAGTATCAATTTTTTTGTTTTTATAAATGAAAGAAATTCATAAATATTGATCGTGTTACGATGCTCCGATTAAGTTGAATTTTTACATCACATAGACTGTGGACAAACACTCCTTGGTGAGCGCGCTCAATGACATGGTTCCTGTCAGAGCCCGCAGACAGATCACCTACCCACTAGAGAAGCTCGGGATTAATGCCCCATCGGAGCGAGTGTTGAAGGAGAAAGAGTGTTATGCTTTGAACCATATCAACAGAAAACTAGTGATGGAACCCAAAGTAAGTTTTAATAATCTCTAAATGACGTTTAATATTGTAAGAATATATGTGTTTGATATATGGCATCTCATAAGGGAGCCAGTAAATTATGAACATTATTAAACGGATGAGATAATTTTAAGATATGTTAAATATTTATCTTGTATGTGTTCTGTATCAAATTTTGGGTTATTTTCCCTAAGATCATAAGATCATGCATTGTTAAATCTAAAACTTGATATTTTTTTTATGCAATTTTCAATATTCTGACTGTATTGTTTTTCTTGTGATATAGGTCACTATCAATGCCCGGATAGTTGTGGTTGGAGCCTCTGATGTGGGAATCTCTCTCCTGGAAGCTCTTGCTTATTGGTGAGACTTACTACACATTATAGACCTAGAGATAAAACATTGTAACGATGAATTGTGAACTTAAATTAGATCATATTTTAAGGACAAATTCTGATATTACCTATAATTATATTGAGTCGGTGGTAAAAATTGTCTTCTCTTGATTCAGTCCACACTTGCGGTTCAACAATCTGACCCTGATCTCACCCCACGGAATGCCAGGGGAGATGCCCCCTGATGAACTAAGGGACCAAATGCTAGGTCGCTCCTTCTGCTATGACCAGGAGAGTTACGCCAAGACCTCCCTCAGAACATGGGTGAATGTGGTGGTGGGTAAAATGACAGCTTGTGACAGAAAGAAGAAAGTGGTGGTAGTGAACGGGAACACTCTGGTGCCTTACGACCACCTTGTGATGTGTATGGGACAACAGTACCAAGTCCCCGCCCCCACCGAGGCAGACATAGACATGGGGACCACTAACAGTGAGCTACCCAACTCCCCTGACCGGCGCTATCTCAAGCCCCAGCCCAAGAACCTGTTTACAGTCAATGATGAGTACGATGCTGCTGTGGCGCTGTACTGGTTAGAGAACTACTTCCTCAAGTCCAACAGTAAGTAACTTCATAAACTGTTATTCAATCATAGAAACTATATTTGTATCTTTATAGCTAAGTACTTAAATTGTTATATTTACATTTTCCAGTGTCTTTCCCTATGATAACACTACGTATCGATTTTGTACTATATAACCCATAATGCAAATGATGCCAAATTGAGGCGCCAGCAGGGTTTGCTTATTTATATTTAAATATTTAATCGTACGATGGCTAAAAATTATATAAATATAAGTACATGTAATAAGGAATCATTCTTTGAATATTATGGGGTGATAATTTTGGTCGGGGCATGATCAAATCTATCATAAAGTCCTTCGGGCTTTATTGGATTTGATCATGCCCCGACCAAAATTATCACCTCATAAATCATAATACTCAAAGAATGATTCCTTATTCCTTATATGAAAACCAACACTTAATAAATGTATGGTTTCAAGTTGTATACTGTGCTTCTGTGTCAAATCATTCTGAAGAATTCTGGACTTTTGTGAAAATTCATGTTATAAAAGATCTAGGGTGTAGTAGGTATACACTATGGTAGGCATCTACTGAAAAATCTAGTAGCGACACTGTTTCATGTATTACATGTATATTTCTCTATTTTGAGGACAACAGGGTTTTTATATGACTGATAAATTATTGGAGATTGCATGAAATTAATGATTTGATTCTCTGTTTCAGAAAAAGCCATTGTGTATGGCTGCACGTTGGATGCGTATTGTTGTGTACAGACCTTGATAGCTATGGGAATTCCTGGGGAAAATATCCAGCTTGTGGAACCCCCATCAATTTACCAGGTAAGTCGTGTTTGATGGTCAATATTATGAGAATACTTTGAACCTATCCAGTGGCTATCAAAGTTTTACTTAAATCATTTATATATACATGTGTGCGGTATGATGATTTTAAAAATGTTTCTTATCAAAATAAATGATTTAGTTCAGTTTTTTATCAATATATCTTTTACTCTAGTCAACCTGTTTCAATGACCCCAAAATTGATGATGCTGTGAAACAGGCCATGGTTTCCAGTGGAGTCCAGGTGCATTCTGGGTACATTCTGGCCCAATGGAATGATGGGGATGATGTTTCAGAGATCACATCTGCCAGTTTTACATCTAGCAAGACACCACTGACTCTGGAATGTGGGGTAAGAGTCTCAGTTTTACCCAAGATTTCTGATTTATTTTTAAGAAACTGCTTGTGATGGGGTTTATACTAGGGTGAGGATTGGGTTTCTATACAATCATGCAAATGTAATTTTTACATATTTTCCATCCACTGTAGTTATTGATGCACATGAAAGATAAATGAAACCCTACCACATTAAGTATTTAGCCTTTTTAATGATCAAATTGTTTTGAATAGAGTTTCATTTTGCACATGATACCTTAGTCATTGCTTTTGAAAATAATCTGAATAATATGTATATTGGATATTTACAAAGAAAGTTGATAGATAGGAAGTTATTGTATGTAGATATAAATTGATGAATATGGAAACTTATATGTATATGTAATCCATAAGCCACACGTGTAAATTCACCTATAATGTACTATATATACTATTGATTGATGATAGCTTTTTATATTTTTTACTTCTGATATTTTAGGTATTCTTTGCATACTACAAGAGGGCTGTAGATACTGACGCCTTCAAGGGTGAGTATGGTAGATATTGAACATTAGTTAGGATTCCTTAGGCTGAACAACAGCTATTGTTTCCAGTCAAGGCCACATTTTTGTACCGAGTACCTGTATTTGTATAGAGAAATCATCACTTCACTTTTTTAATCCCCCTTTTTGATTTAGCACAAACAATAAGTGCTGCTCACTGATTGCGACATTTTTTTCCAGTGATTATTTTTTCACAAAACAGAATTAATTCAGCATTGATTGCTTTGCCATTTTATCAACCAGCACAAGAGTTCGTCGGGTTTGTGACTCTGTCATTAACCCCTTTGTTACCCTGTGTAAATCGCAGGTTATTGTCACCATAGTCAATACCTGTAATTGTATGTGATGTCGGGGGAAAACTTTAATGGAGAGGCAGACTTAGGTTTTCCTATTTGATTCCCATTAAAGCTTCAACTGTTTGTCTTTTCCTCATCAACACCAGGTCTCCGGTCCAGTAAAACTTGCAATGGCATTGTAAACATTGTAAGATCAATTTAATCCAAACTTTCAGTCATTTGAAGCAGACCATTATTTTATCATACTGTTCATACATGTAAATGATTTATCTGTTTTAAAATTTTGATTAATGGAGGTGGGGGTGGAGGGGTAGATAGAGTGTATATCTTTCTTTCAGGTTTACAAATTATACACATAAAAAGCATTTATTAAATTTATAATAAATAATTATTGTGTAAAGTTCATGCCATCCACAATAAACCCCCCCCCCCCCCCAAACCCAACCCACTGAAAAAATACAAATCAAATTTGACTACTCGAAATTAAAACTGTTATATAAAAGAAATAATAATTAAATGCAAACATTTTATCTAATTAACACAAGTATGACTTATTAAAATAAAGTTTCAATTTATTTTTTAAAACAAATCTTTGGGCTAATTGACTGAAAAGGACTTTTAAATTAATTAAGGGAAGAAATCAATCTTAGGAACAATAGTGACAGAAACAGACAACAGAGACATAATGCAGTGGTGTAGGTAATTTACCATGCCGTGTAGGGACAGAAAATTGCACAGAGTGTTGGCAGTAAGATGGATGAATACAATCAAGGTCTTCTGTTTGTTTTCCCTTGAAGATGAGTGCTAGTGTCCTAGTGACCAGATTCTGAGTGGGGGAGGGACAGAACTGAATGGGGGAGGGAGAAAACAGGAAATTGTATTGATTGATCTTGAAATATTCTGTATTTTTGGAACAGCTCTGTAAAATTGAGACACTTCAAACACAGAATTTAATGATTTACAAGTTTTTAATGATGTTTAATTGAATTGTTTGTTTGCCCTGTTTAAGATTTAAGTCATGTTGCCATTTAATGAGAATGCAAGAGAAAATGATTATTTGAATGTGACAAGTAAACAGTTCAGAATTTTATATCCATGAGGTAATTTTTTCAGGAAATTATGAAAAAATTGTGGGCTAATGAATGTGTAGATTGATGAAACAACAATATTTTAAAAATTACACATATAAGCTTAAATTGATGATCATGTCACCAACACATGGCTCTAAAATTGATCCTGTTCACTCAAGGTTGACATGTAGAGTTTACATTTTTCAAATGTGATATGCTTTTGTTTACTACATTTTCAATGGCATTTTCCAAAAAAAATAAATAAAAAAATAAATTAAAAAAAACAACTTATCATCTCAAATCTTGATCAGTTGTAGAAATTAACTTAATGTGCTGTTTAATGTGTGTGTTTGATGGATATTTCACTGAAGCCTGAATTATTTGACCTATATAGTAATGTTTTTACTATTATAAATGTATATTCATCAAATATTATAGCAGAGTGCTAGGAGCAAACACTTTGCTGTACTAATATTCCATTGTTAAATGGTCATTTAAAGCCTATTGTCATCATCCCATATTGGTTTCTTAACCTTGCCTATTTCCACTGACCACTATTGTGTGGCCAAGGCATTTGTTGATGATGGAATAAAAACCATATAGAAGTAGTCCTGTATTTTAAAGTGATTTGCATATATGAGTTTGATAACCCCCCAAACAATAGTAATTAAAACAGGATAAAATCCATACCGTGCTCTCATCGGCATCAAAGTGAATCCATGTTAAAATCTCCTTTTATCCCCAAAAGCTTTATTTGCATTGAAAATTATCATTGATATTCAATAGGACAGATACTTGCAAAACGTGATTCGTTGTAGATTTCATATTATACACAAAAGCCAGCATCTGCAAATAATTTTTTTTTATATTGATCTCTCAAAATGGTGTTCCTTGTTTGATTACACTGTTATTCAACATTTCAAAAATTAATCCAATATTACAAACATCCTTTTGCATGGTGCCTTGAAGAATTTGCATTTATTATTAGTTTTATCACCTTAGTGATAGTACCTGATAGCACCATGCATTTGTTTTGTACCTGAATTTCGTATTGGACTTGAAGTGGATCAAAAGATATTTTGCACTTTTATCACTAGAGTAGATGATATCTTTTTTTAAATCAAAGAAAATTTGCATTTTTGTTTTTGTTTAATACCATTGACATTTATTTTGGAAACTTTTTTGATCACATCTTTTTGAAAAAATGATATCTGTACAGTAATCTTATTGGCCAAATTAAAATAAAAAATGTTGCAATTAAAACAGGACTTTTTTCAGAAAAAATAAATAGCATTAGACAGCATGTAGACACACGCTATTTTTGTCCTCTCCCAGAAAATATCATTGAACACATTTATGAAATGCATGTAACATCTTTAAAAATGGATTTAAAAAAATATATTTAAGAAGGAAAATAAGTTAATTCTCCATTTATTTCTTTTTGCATTTTTTTTTTAGCAATCAACGATGCCTGTTTGGTGTATGACGGTAAGCTGGTCATTGATGCCGCCTTCCACACCAACGACGTGTCTGTAAGAGGGGCGGGAACCATCACAAAGTACCAGCGTAAATACCATGCCGAACAGTGGAGTCATGCCAACTTCAACTCCAAAGAAGTCGGAGTCCATGTAAGTAGGTACCAAAGTACAGGCAACTTCTGGTTAACAGTTAATATGTCAATAAAGCCAAGAACATGTAGTTGAAAATCTGGTCTTGTGGCTATGGTGAACCAAAAACTGTTTTGTATTGATAGTTTGAAGTTCTAACAAGGTCAAGGTCATGAAGTAGATAATCTCTAAGGGGGTTGATGGTTTGATGGACCAGAAGAGGGAAGAAACAGTTTAATATGGTTAAAAGTACTGTCAAAGGGTTGAAGGCCTGGTCTTTATTCTAAATCAAGAAAAGAATATCAAGGGTTGAATAGTGTTGGTATTGTTTGGGGATGGGTTAGCATTTTTTGCATTATAAATTATGAAGTAATGATGCATTTGCAAGGAAAACATTTATAATTTATTAACTTAAAATAAAAAAAAATGATAAAGACATACCAGTATTTATGTAACTTTTATTGATAACTTAACAAAAATATCATGATATGGACCCATATAATTTGTCACATGAAGAGAGAACAACTTGGATAAAATGTCAAAAAACTTACAACATCAAAATGCCAAAATATCAATAGATAATTTAAAAATAAACTCTTTATTGTGTCATGAAGATATGTGAAAGACTTGTCCATTTTGTAAAGGTTTTTGTAAATCCCCATTGGATCCAGTATATCCATTGTTAACGTGGGGTTTGGTTGCTATTTGATTTGCTGTTTCTTGTTCTTCACTTTTTCTTTGATTCTGTGGCCTTACTCTTGAGACTGTGTATTCATCATCAAAACTATGCACTGAGAATTTTCCACAGAACATTTTCTTGAAGGCAACTTGAAATTGACTGTTGCCTATGGCATACAAGAAGGGGTTTATGATGGAGTTTATGTGACTCAACAGAATGGCTGCCAAAAGGAGGTTTATGGGGTAGCTGCAGGATTTGCACAAATGGGATATGGAGTTTAGAATATGAATTGGTAACCAGCAAAGCGCAAAAACACCAAACACAACGGCCAATGATTTTGCAGCTTTCACTTCTCGTTTGAACCGACTTTTCAATTTTTGGGTTTCCGACTTCTGGATGACTTCTAAAGCACATATCTTGGCCATTTGTTGGCGCACAATGTAAAATATGTAGGAATAGATCATGAACATGACAATTAATGGCACAAGCACGAATCCAAAAAAGTTAAAATAGACCATGTAGTCAAAATCTATCACTGCCACAAAAGCACACTTGTTGTCTTTCATTGGACCAAGATTCCATCCAAAAACTGGTATGAGTCCAATGATTATTGCAAGCACCCAGGAAACTGTAATCATGATCACAGCAACTTTTTTTGTCATGTATTCCTGGTAGAAGAATGGATTCTTAATGGCTATGAATCTTTCTATTGCCACGTCCACTAAATTGAATATGGAAATTTGTGTTAGTACCACCACGATGGAATTTGTGAACACACATCCTAGGTAATCTTCAGGTAATCCTAAGTAGCTGAGTGCAGCTAGAGGGGCAACAAAAATACCCACTAGCAAGTCTGCTACAGCTAAACTAGCTATAAAGAAATTGGTAATGGTCTGGAGCTTTGGGAATTTAAAAATAGCAATTAGAACCAAAGCATTGCCTGCAATTGCCGTTATTCCAATCACTGCCTCCAACGAAATGTAGATCTGAGAAGCGATATCCATCGTTAGTGTTGGGAGAAGCTGTTAGTAGCAGCAAATGGCGATTAAATTCCTTGATTGAGCATTTATGGTAATGTTTTATTTTGGATGGAGTCCTATTTGTAGCTTCAATGGTAATCCCTGGGGCTTCAACCAATTACAATGTCTTGAGGATCTAAAATCAAGATGAAAAACAATGATAATTTTAAGGAAGCCAGTAAGAGTGAACTCCAAAAGTTTACTCAACCCTATTTCCTTCCTTTTATTCTATTGTCACTTTGTCGCTTTGGCTTCATTGAGAGAATAAGGTAATCCCTTTGATGTTGGTGTGATATTTCCTGAGTTACATGAAATAATTAAAAGAGACTGGCGGGTTTCTGATATAAACGTAATCATCCAATACATTGATACAAGTCTCTGTTTGATTTCAGCCAACAAATTTTTCAGTCAAAAAGGTTTCCAACAGTAGCTTTGTATAATTCAATTGAAAGCAACAACAAATTGGCATAGAGTTTCTATTGATTATTACAATTTAATTAAATTGACAAATCATGCATTTCTCATGTTGAAGAAAAAAAGTTACCCGAATGACTATTAAAACAAATGCATCCATGGTAACACTTACTAAATATGTCCACTTAAAACTGAATATTTAAGGATGATTCGCTGTGGAATGATAATTTTTCATTAAAAAAAAGTTTTGTGGGATTTAACAAACAGCATCATCCATATTAATTAAATAAAACGAAATATTTTTTTTCTCGATGAAGAACAAAGAGAGTTTCATTACCTTAAAAGCTTCCAGGTATTGTGATTACAGTATCCACATTTTCAGATACTATTTCATATCAAACAACCCTTGTTTTATTGATGATTAGACTTTTCAGATGTAAATTTTGGTTTAAATAAACTAGAAATAATTGAGTTCCTCTCTGTGCCTCATTTTGATTGGTCAGTGTAGTAGGTGGGCTGTCTCAGGTATCTAAAGATTAGTACAATGGTATTCTGACAATGCATAAAATGTTGTCTTTACAAAGATGTGATCTTGCTGTTTCAGTTGATCTCTTCTATGTTGTCTTTTACTATTACGAAGAGGTTTTGGGTTTTTCCCATTTTTGTAAATGGGCGAAGTTTTTCCTGTGATCTGTTAGGTTGTAGAACAACATTTACTAGGCAAGATGAAAAGGCTTGGAATTTGATTATTTGAATTCCTATTTAATGAGACTTGGGCTTTTACCTTATAAGAAGGCACACTTGCTGAGTTTTGGAGGATGTGTTTTTTGTTAAAGTGGGGGTGTACTTATCTTGTGATTTTTAATTAGGTACCTGTATGCATGTATTTGAATGAAACAGGGTTTTTGTAAGGAAAGAAGATTTTTCATGAAAATTGCTTCAGAGAATGTTTAGAAAATATAAAAATTTGGCAAAATTTTCCAAAATATTTGGTCAGATTACTTACCGGTAATAAGCATAATATTATTCCTGTTTTTATATTTGATTGTAAATATTGAATAAGTCCATTATTTGATGATACAGTAAGTAAAATTGTTAAATTTTTTAAACATCAATGTTTAAAATAATTTAGAGAAAAAAGCACAATTTTATACAACTCAAATTTAAAATACATACCATAGTACATTATTCTCCCTTTGGTAAAGTACTCTTCCCTAGCTGACACAACATGATCTGATCAGATGAAAACTAGGTAATTATTTTACACCAACATATTTAGCTTTTGGCCACATGTTTAGAAACAAAGGAAGGAACTTCCTCAAAACTAAAATTATTTGGTGCTAAATCTGAAAATGTCAGTTGATCTTTAATTATCAATTTTGTTTCATTTCAATGTTTCCAGAATGATAAAGTCCATAGAATTATTTACCATACTTTGATTAAAACAGAGAAATATTTTACTATTTTTTATATGCATAAACTTCAAATTTTCCTTGTATTGATAACATTTATTTTTTGTATCACTGTAAAGTACATTATTCTTCATTATGATATAAACAATTCATACTGCATCCTGTGTGTCATATTAGGGTAAGCCCTTGATATACTTTGAGATAAAAAAAAACAACAAAAGACAAGAAAAACCCCATTGCATCATACATGGACAATGCTGCCTCTATCCCAAAGTAGATTTCACGCACATATCATACATTTATCTCTTTATAAATAGATGTTAAATCATTTTTACTTTATGTGCATAAGATACTTGCTGGTTGATATAAAAAATGGGTTTATGTCTGTCAAAACAGCTAGTTTATTTTGGATGACATTTATTATGTTTTCCGCATTTTATCATTAGAGAGAGAGAGAGAGAGAGAGAGAGAGTTGATGAAAAAAGTGCCACTATTATTTAACATTTAGAGAATAACCTAGTTTTTAAAAATGAAATAACGAAGCACTTACCTGAGTGCAGTGTAAATACTGAATGTAAGCCCCATGTTATGAATTTCCTGGAGGCAAATGGTCACACTGTAATCTTCCTGTCCCGTGGCGGCCCGTTTAGCCGCGTTTGACTTTGAGGCTACAACTCTAACACTACAATCCATATGGGACTGATCGCGTACAGTTCAATACATAATACAGGGATTGCCATATTCCAGTAGTTTGCTTACATCTCCATTGTTGACTCTCTGAATTTTAGCCTCAAGTGTTTTTGACTATGCAGATAGAATCCTCCACTGTGCTTCAGTCCATCCAATATGTGACAGTGTTACAATGACATCAATCAATGACAAGTAATATCACTTCATTTTTTTCACCCCTTACTCTTCTATTTATTTTTTTGGTGTACAAATCTCTCTTCACTAAATGATTCTATTGCATGTTCAGGCGTCATTACCTGAAAATTCCAAGCTGAATTTGTTGATATAATTTTGTTTTTTTACAATTCCTACGTGATATTAATTGTTACGTTGCTACAATTTGTGAACGGTTGTAATTGAGATAAGTTGGCTTTTTATGTCACATTTCCTTAGTCCTGCTGTAGTTTTTCTATTTCTAGAATAAAGATACAGGAAGTTATTACAATTTATTTGATACAAAATTTTCACCTTTTGAATTGATGGGAATGAAATCTCTAGTGCTTGTTTGTTTTGTTTTTTTTAGTGTTAATTCTAGTGCGAACTAATTATTTCAGATTAGATTAAAAGGACACTTTTATCTAATGATTGTTCAGAGAGATATTAAAACATTACGTCAAGTACTTCTCATATCCCGTGGAATGATCAGCCTAGTACAATCATATAAAACTTATTAGCAAGATTTATTTTTGCACTATACAAGATTTCCTTATATTGATAATCAATCAATTTAATGCAATGGTTTTAATATGATTAAACAAAATTGTGATGAGAATTTGGTTTACGGGTATTCATCTCTATGTGTGCATTTTATTTTATCCATTCTATTAAGTTGGAAAAGAAAAAAAGAGTTAATTAGTACAATATTCTTGGTGAAAATGATCAAAAGTCAATATTTTACAAATCAATAGAGATCAGATCAGAATTTATAGCAATAATGATGAATTTTGAAATGTTTTGAACACAATACACAATACATTTAAATCGTTAATTCTCAATACTTGTTTAATTTTTGAATACTTTTTTGCTTTAATATGCAATTATCACCCATGTAAAAAAATTTCAATAATTGACTGATGACGTAACAGTAAAGTTTTAGGTATAACTATTGAAATGACATTTGTAGTTTTGCATCAAGAACCCTGTACAATAGAGATTTATGATATATTTGATTTATGATATATTTGTAATTTTGTCCTTTATTTGATGCAGTTGGCCACAGAAATGCTGCGCCTGTTTGACCCCACCCTGGACCAGCAGACAGCTCCCCCCGAGGAATCGCTGAACCTGATCCCGATCTACAGAAACCCCAAAATACAAGGAGGAATTCTACCAGGTACTTCCGTCCTCTCAGTGGTCTTGTTATTTGGAGAGGATGCTGGGAACAGAAATTCTATTAGGTTTAACTGTTCATTAGCTCTTAGATCACTGCAGGAAGCACATTAATGTGGTGAGCAATATGTAAAAGTATTTTGCTTATTTTCTTTTGGATACCACTGCAGATATAATTGTTTGTGACAATATTTAAACTCAGAAATATGAAATTGGACTATCATTGAGACAGGTTTTAATCATCTTATCAGTCACTTCTCAGCCACAGCTCTGTAAGGATGTGCTGTTCTGAAACCCCAAAGATGGATAGATTTCAAAGTACTGACAATATGTGTACGCTCTTCAGCGGCAAATGGTCACAAATCATCAACAAGTAACTTAGATGGTATATGTAAGGCATGAAGGCAGCTAGTTGCTACCATTAGCCCAATGGAGACCTGGTGGCTGAGGGGCAAGAGCAGGTGACACTGGACCAGATATTGATGATATGATCAGACAGCTCCAAACATTGCATCGTGCTTAAAAATAATTGAGGTTGGGATGGTTGAGATGATGTTAAATTTTTTGTTTACATACCAAGGTATCTTCTTAGTTGTTATTTTAGTAAATATGGGGTAATCAATGGAACTGGTTTAATTGTTATGGTGCTGTTAGGGTAATACAGTACTGCCATTGCTGTATCTTTAATATCTTTACGAAACAAGCTAACACATTTATTTGAATGATAAATGAAGAGATAATTAACAATTAATTTGTTTGAAAATAGAGGTGAGTGATCAAGTTACTTAGGGGATCTACTTTGAGTTAAATGTAACGCAATAATGTTATCTAGTACGTTCTAGTCTTTTAACAACATCCTGGTCTACATTTGCAATGTTTTGTGCAGATGTTTACTAATGACTGTCTACTATTCTGGGAAATTTGATCATTAGTCAATAATATGATCATTAGTCAATAATTTAACCATTTAGGGACTATCAGATCAATATCGCTTGCTTTATTCACTTTTACAAATTGACTTGATTATACGATCAAATTAAATCATATATGAAATCATCCAAATATTTGTAATGATTCTAGATAAGTTTTGATGATTACAAGAATCTGTAAGGTCTTTGAGCAAAAATGCTTTAAACTTTTTAAAAAAACAATACTTTTCCTGTAAAATTTTCTCAAAAATCTAAATTGTATGAATTGGACCAGTACTCAGAACTACAGTAAAACTCGTTTCGTATGAACACGGATATAGCAAATTCTCGGATATAGGGAAGTTTTTTTGAGTCCCTGGTAAAATTCTTAACAAATCTGCGCAAAATTTTACGTCTATCATGAATTCAGATATAACGAATTTACGGATATAGCAAACTGATTTTTGAGTCCTGTAGAGATGAATAATAACAAAATTTAACACTTTTATAACAATTTCTTTACAGTTTAAAAACGTTTTCACTACCATTTAACATTATAGTTTGAATAAATTTATTTTCATATAAGTATTTCAATTCACAATCCCATTATTAAAGGTATCAAAGTAATGTTTTTTTCATTTTAAGCCTCAATTAGCAAAGTTATAGTCTGGTGTAAGAAAACATGTATATAGTGAATTCGCGATAGTTATTATTGCGAATTTAATATAACGAATTACGGATATAACAAAGTAAATCCATTGGTCCCTAGGACTTAGCAATAACCAAGTTTTACTGTACCAGGTATTATCTACAATTTATATACCATATGAGGAGTTTGGATTTGATGTTGCTATCAGCACATTGAGGATAGAATATGAAGAACCAGAAAAAAATATTTGGGAGGATGCTGATATGATGATGAAATACTTAAACAAGTAATCCTATAGATAGAGGGAAGGAGACAGTAAAATACCTAATAATTATCATGAATCATAATACCCCGACCATTCTTCTTCACTTCAAAGACTTTGGTTTGGATTTATCGTAGCGCAGCGTGAAATCCTTATGTCAATATTTATACGATATAAGCGGACAGTAGGATATCTTTTGGAACGATCATCGCCATGTCGTCATGGTGAATGATCAATATTTTGAATGAACCAATATTCATGTCTTGAATGTCCAGGGTAAAAGCAGATTGCAACAATATAAATGTTGTGTTTATATAATTGAATTTTCAAGTCATTTACCTGTAAGGTGTGTTGTCACATTGTTATTTTTGTTATACAGAATCGTTGTCGCTTCATTGTGGGTGTCTCTGGCTCAGGTTGTTCTCATTCAGCAATCATTGGGGGATATTCTTGTTTGGTTTCATAACGCACACAGTTTTTTTTATTTTTATTGATGAATTTACCGGTACATTAGGTTGCTTTTGTGATGCCAAACAAATAATTTTATTTGTCCCAATTTTGCAAATTCTGTTATGTATTGCAAATAAAAAAATTCATTGAAAAAATAATTATGGATCATATAATTTCTTAAAGATTAATTCATATATGACAAAAATACAGTAAAACATTGTTACATCAAACATGCTTAAAGTGAATTAATGATAACATCTTAGTCAGTAGTATCCCCTTTATCATCATAAAATTGTATCATTAAATTATTTGATATGATAATTTTTGGTTATCATCCCTGGCAGAGTGCTCTAACCAAGCTGCTGTGAAATAGAATAAAGTGATTTTGTACAGACATCATATTTTTTAGGGTAACGCAGGTTACATCAGATGCAAAATGACCATTGACTTGGATCTATATTCTATTAAAGAAAGTATGGCATCTTTTTAGAATGTTTAGATCGGAATTTTGATAAATTCAAGAAACAAGATGACTTCAGAAAAACAGAATTGATCCATTGATCAATTTTAAGCAGTAATGGAAGAACTCAATGTGACATAATTTAGTCAATTACAGTTCAAAGCCCAATCAGTTCCAGATCATTTATTGAGTAATGGAGCCTTTATTTAGACCAATTCTTGAGACTAAGGCACATCATAGGGTTTAGATTGTACTATACCCATGACTGCTCAAAGCCACAGTTTCAAATTCAGTGTCACATGAAGTATTTGCCGACATACTGTTGCCTTGATATTAATGGTTCTGGCTTAGAAGCACTCTCTTGTGAAATCACTAGAAATTACCATTAAAAGAAACTTTCCATTAGCAATTAAGAAAATTTTTCTAAAAGTGAAACAGAAAGTGTTTTTGTTTAACAGTAGACCATTTTGGGTAAAATATGATAGACAGGAGAATTAGGCCTCAGGTTGTGTCATCTTAATCAAAGCATCTCTTTTACTGTCTTCTCTATCTTGATTAATAACTAGTAATGCAGTCATTAGGGAATGCACACCTGATCACAAAATTTAGAGTATGAGCAAAAAATCTTTGAAAAGTGTACTTGTACATAATTATTATAATTTATTTTTACTTGTAATGCTTAATTACAAGCGTTACTGTAAAAGGAAATTAAAGATAATGTTTTGTAAACCTGCAAATTCTTGTGTATGATTTTGACTCTTGTTTGTTCCTAAGAATGTAATATAAACTGTCAATTCCTTATATTACGCGAGTACTTAATTCCGCGATCCCGCTGTTTTGTATCAAATCGGGAAAATATAAAATAGTAAATGCGGAATATAGTTATCCACATTTTTTATAGTTCACAACTCTCAAAAAATAATGGTGAGATTTTAAAATCCGCGAGGAGAGCTTCTTGCAATTTTACGCTGATATAAATTCCTCGTGTTTAATTAGGAATATACAGTTCCCCTTTTATTTGCTCAATACATGGAAATGTTGTCTTAACAACTATTTTCTGAAAAGTTAAAATGTCTTTGGAACAACATCATGAAAAGGCTTATAATTTCTTTGTATAGTGCACATGTACCAGTATCCGTGCTGTTAACATCAAGATCATCATGTATAATATATATAAGTATAATTAATGTACCCTGGATTATCGTGACTGGATTAAGTTCAGAATCTAGTGTGTTTTGGAATTTTCCATGGCACTGTTGTCAAAGTAACAGTCTCCAACACTCCCCAGGCTATTTGCAGTGAATCTCATTGTTGAGTGATAATTTACTTCGACAGGCATTGAGATTTTGAAATTTGCTCATCAATATGCATAAAATTGGTTATTGGGTTGAATACCAATCCCCCATTAAGGCAGTATTCTATCATTTGATCTGATCTTATATATGTTTGATTAATGGAAAGCATGTGTAATTTTCCAATAATTAACAATCATTGCCCTTGAATTATTCAGAACCACAATCAATTGGGAAAAATAAAATTTGAATGAGGATGTATAGTACATTCCTTTGTTTAACTTGGATATCTATAATGATTTAATATGCATGGGTTAAATGGTCCCATGAATATAATAAATTGTCAGCTAGTGTGTTTATAATGAGAATATCTGGTTTTGGATATATGGTAGGTTAATTTTAATTTAAGTTGCTGTGCAGTAGAGAGGGGTTATGTTGAATATTTAAATCTACTAGCCTAAGGTATATTTTCTTCCATATTTCTCTAGAAATGTGGTTGTGTTTATATGTCCACTAACAAAGCTGAAACATATATCTGGTAACCAAAACGTACAGTCTTAAAAAAAATCATGAAGAATGTCATCATATATTTCCTGATAGCTTGCTTTTAGAGATCTGATTGGTTAATAAGCAGGGTGGAAAAAAGGGGTGGAGGGTTAAAAAAAAAATTACCTCACACCGCAATGCCACGTACTGTAAACGTGGAAATTTTGACGATGTGTTAATTTTGACTATGTTGGCGATTTTTATTTTCTCGTCAAAATTTCCACTCGCCAAACTTCACATCATATATATAGCGTATTAATACCAGAATTTTTAATTGGCATTATCCCGCTATGACTAGATCAAAGTTAATGATTTATTTATGTAAATGGCTATAAAAACACGTAAACACGTAACATTGAAAAAACCCATTATATCTAAACAAGCATGTTTTAAATGCAATTATCACTCAATCCTCACAACATTCTCTAATAACTTTGCGTGCGTATTTATCATGCCGTGTTTGACCTACTTTATTACCTCAGGCAATATCGTATAGTGAATAAAAACAAAATACAAAGAACAATTTTATTCCATCAAATATGTACAGACTTTTTTTTCAATCAAAGTTAAATTTTATTAATACCAACGCTTGTAAAAGAGTTCGCAAGAAAGATAACTCTAGCCCTGGCATTATAAGAAATCAAAGATAGATAACTCTTACTCTTATTCAAAAATTCGTCAAAATTAAAACTCGCCAATTGTCTCTTACTAAAAAATCGTCAAATTTTGAACTCGTCAATATAACCACGTTTACAGTATATATACGTGTAAAACAAATATACTGACAATTAACTTAGCTTATATGGTAGAGGATAAGACTTTTAACTTGGGGTTGTGGGTCACATTGGGTGCCAAATGTAACAGATGGTGAAAAGTCAAATCTCAGCTGGAACTCAAAACCCATAGCATCTGGCATACTGTGCCAGCAGTCTACCACTGAGCTACTGAGACCTGATATATTGAATGAAAGTAACACACCTGTAACACTGACACAAATTTGTGGTTTTTTTTAATCATTGCGACCATATATATAGTCTCGGTGTATGATAAAAAGTCCAGGGTAAATCCCAGTACACCTTTGATTGGACCTGGGTATAACTAAAATAATGTGCCCTCTGTAAAGAAGCATTTTATTGATATCATGCAATCATAGCTCTAGTGGTAATTATTGGTATTGTCAAAACCTGTTTAAACGGCAGTTAGATCTCTAAATACTGATTGTTTATCGTAAACAGTCACCTTTTTGATGTACCGGTATATTGCCATAAAAAAAAAATCATGTACTTAACTATGCAGTGTATGAATTTCAGAATATTTGGGGTTACATATATCAGCATGAACCCAGAGGGCATATTAAAATTAGTGTTTCTGTTTAATCACTGTATGCAGTGATTATATACACTAGCTTATATGAAAAATATTCAAATCCTTGTTTCCAATTTTTGGGATCTAGTGTCATTTAGACTACTGGTACGTAATAAAATATGCTTTTGGACAAACATTATTGCACAGTAAAAAGGTGTAGATGATTAAATCTTTGTGTGAGATGAAGCCCTTTTTATGATATTACAGTAATGAAGTGAATCGGAATATTGAGTATTATTATATGTTGTCTTCGGGTATGGAGGGATTAAGGTTTGATATTGGAAAGCTTAAAATCAGAAGTAAAATTGATTTTTCTGTATTTTGCAGGATGCTATTACTATCTTCATGTTGCCAAACCTGGGTTAGACGTCCCCTTGGCCACACAAAAAGAACAACCAGATTATGTAAGTCTATCAGTGATTTTTGTTTAATTCTGAATTTTGTGAAAACTTTCTGTTTTTAATTTTGAAAATATACCATATGGTAATACATGTATAGATAAACTTCTGAGAAATGCTTAAGCATCTGGTTGTATTTTGACAGGGCAAGGAATACTTAACTGGTTCCCCTGGAGGAAAACCGGATTATTTCAGAATCCACATCAACCAATACAACAATGTGGAGACTCTGACTTGTCTGACGAAACAGGTGAGCTTTGTTGGCCTGCAATCTCAGGCCCATCAACACAGATCATGTACAATGTATGTACTAAAATAAATTGTTTCTGAGCTATATATACCCACAAACAGAAATACAGGTTTCTTATCACACAACGTTTTTACTGGTATTAAATTATTGTCCAGATATCATGTTTCCAAGTTCAAATAGTTTTTGTAATTGAGTTTCCTGTGGCTATTCCAAAATGTCAGAAAAATAGGATTTATTTTCACACAAAAATGTGTTTTTCTGATTTTTTTGTCCTGAATAAAATCTGAAGCTGTAGTAATTAGGGGATGCTTATGTAAGCAGGTTCTTCTGTGTAAATGCATGCCCCAAACAGTAAAATAAACATAGGGTTTTATACAGGATGCTTGTCCATGTAGCTGTCAAAGTGTTGGTTCTACAGACATCAAAATCAAACACCAGAATGTAAGATGTGGTCACAGCATAAAAAACTATATACCTTACAAGCATGCTAAAGCTTTGGATGTTAGAAGAGAAACATGAGTATACTAAATTTCTCTACCTTAAAGGAACATGGTCATGATCCGCAAATAAAGCTGAAAATTTTCAAATTATATTTTTCTATTTATAATGATTTTAATGCTTAACTTCCAAGGCTTTTCCCTTGTTTTTGTTTACATAATATTATTGATTTCTGATAAGACAATACCATATTTAAAACAAAATTAGGTTTGACAACTACTGTAGATTCCTTATTAAATGCAAGGAAATAATATCTGCATAAAATAGCAAAAAGCAACCCTCACAGATTTTATAATCTTGCTTTTATTTTTTAAACAGTTTTGTACTTTATAAAATTATGACAAAAAGTTAGTGCTTGCAATTTTATATTCTTGTGATTCGATACAAAACAGCGGAATCACAGAATTAAGTACTTAGAAAATGTTTGCTATATACAATAAATTTAACAATATTAAACATACATGTATATACAGTAAGAAAAAATGGTTTGAGTTTCCCTCAGATAACAAAAGAATTTGAAAACTGTATCTTGCATACCGGGTATAAGTCAACAAAAAACTTTCAACTATAGCTGACTTAGTTGTCCATTTATACTTTGATTAAACATTTTTTTACTGTCAAAAAACCCTCAAAAAGTGACAATGTCAATTTAAAAAAAACCCATTCAATTTCTTCAATTACTTTATGAAAACACATTTTCTAAAATCCTTTTTAAAGGAAAAGTCATTGAATGTATTTTTGATATTTCACTTTTGATCCATGATTTTTTTTTTTTATTTTTTTTTTACAAATGCCTGACCACATACATCTGAAGACATTACCGTGCAGTTTTATCAATTACTTGGGAATTACCCTTTTCATTCATGGGTTTTTTTCCTTCTGTTTTCAAAAGCAAATTCATGTTTTCATTTGTTCATTCATAACAGAAACATGTAGGAGTTAGCTTGGTTTTTCAAAAACAATATGACATAACAAGTTTGAAGGCCATTAATTTGTCTCAATGAAAAAACTTAATAAAACAGTTGTTTTTGCCAATCTCATCAAGCATTATTTCCATGATGTAGCAGAATGGGACCCTCCCTTTTAAAATGCCTTGATATTAAAGTCATAAAACGTAAAAGCTGATTTTGTTTCATATCTTTCATTGCATTGAAAAAATCACATGAAGCAAGTACAGAGTTGAGCTTTTCATAACTAAACATTTTTTTATTATTCCACAGAGTAATTTTTATGATATTGTTTTTTTCGAATTAGGGATTTATTTGTCAGATCCTGCTTTTAGAGTGTAGGATTTTCCATAATATGATGAAAAAGCTGTTTGCTTAAAGTAAACAGTCATTATACAAAGTCATTGTGTATATTGTGCCACTGTATAAAAACTGCACCAAAATAAATATTGTGATGCTGATCTCTCTCCATTAGGCTTTTCCCTGTGAGAACTTCATCTGTTTGTACGGGCTGCATGAGCGATTCCTGAACAATATGGTGTCTCGCTTCAATGAAAAACTCATTCCTGATTTCTACGAGTAAGTTTGCATACGTTTAATTCTTTGTCTGCAATACCCATGCATGAAAATTCAATTTTTAAAATATCCCTCTATCTCTATTATACATATGTATGTACACAATTTTACAATACAAGGTTGTTGAAATTGCAATGTAATGAAAATTTTCTAGATGTCAACTATTATTAGATTTATGTGAATGAATGATTCTTCTCATCATCGGAACCCACAGGTTTCTATCCGTTACACTGCTTTCAACCAGTGCAACGAATAGAAAACCATGGGTTACAACAATGCATTTTTTTTTTTACATAAAACTATTGGTTGTGACCTTCTTCTATACAATGGCTGTTCCATGCCGTTCATGTGTTGATGTGTATTTGTGATGTATTTACAGGTTTTTCCGAGAGACCTGGTGCCTGGCCCTGTATCACGACAGGTTCTCCGACTTCCGGGACGAGGTGCGAGAGCTCCTGGTCACCAGTCCAGTAAGTGATAGTACTATATAAGTGATAAAGTAATCCACAAAGACTATAAGATACTGTATTCCAACCCTTCTTGCCAACAATTTCATTTCACAATTGATGGACTGGTTCATGGCAATTTTTTCCCAACCCAGCCTTCAGATTATCTTGAACAATACGAGAGATATTGAAGAGCTGAATGGCAGTGAGGAACAGTTGAGACAACTTCTTGCTAACCTTGCAAAATGTTGTTGCATGTGAATAGAAGTTGATTTACAGTACATGTATTTACCATACACGTCTCCTTATATATTCATCACCAAGTTTATACCTTGTGATGGTATGTATTGTAATGATTGAACCTGTATTGCAGGGTGTTGGTATGGATTCCATTGAAGACAAAGTCAGAGAAGTAGTGGATGAAGATGTACCGGTAAGTTCACAGAATACTGATCCACATAAAACTTCTCTACTTCCTTAAGTTGTTTCTATGCATTTGCTATTCTTTATAATACATTTATTCCAACTTTTATAACTTGTGGACAAACTTGTGCACGTACACTAAATTATGCTTTTTCAGAAGCTCTACAAGTGAACAATTTTTGTTTTGTAATTTGTTACTGTTAGAACAAATTTTCATTCGTAATACATAATAGGACTTGGGGGAATGAGAGTTTAAGCTTTAATTTGTTTTAAGCCTGCTCAGTAACTATGTATTTCTTTATCCTGAAAGAGAAACTGGAAAGATTTTTTGCAAATTTATTTAGATACCAAATGCCTTATTTGTAGATGAATGATGCTCAGAAGAAACAGTTGCTGGAGATTTATGCCTCCAGCGGATCTAAGCATGCAGTAGAGACTCGCCTATTGAGTTTCCTCAGCTATAACTACTACCATCTTCCCATGTACGCCAAGCCAGGGATGGTGTAAAACTGGGACCGTTTGTAAAAGATATACACGTGTACAGTGTCAAGGGAGATCAGTTAAAAAAAAAAACCAATGACAGCATGAGAGCAATTTCTTTATATTCACGTCTTTATATTTATGTCTGGTACCATTCTGTAATTGAAGGGTGTGTACTTTTGAGAAATACCTTTGTGTTTATATTGAGCCGTCCGTGAATCTGTGATATCCACAGTGCTTATTTGATAAAATATTTATTGAAGATCAATTTAACATTTACGTTTCTCTGTTTTGTAATAAATCAATTTGAAAGATATTTGGTTTGTTTTTTAAAGACTTTAAATTGATTTTTGGGAGTTGATTTTAATCAGCTCTCCTTTGCAGTTACTCTGGCAAACCAAAAGTGAAACAGTGTTTGGACCTAAGCACAAATCATCACCGCTGACAAGACTTAGTTCTCGGAAATAATCAAGAAATTCGCTATAATGAATTCTGAAGCATTGTTTTTTAAGGAAACTTATTTATTGATACCTTGAAAATAGATTTTGAATGGTAGAAAACAATTTAGACATTTTTTGTAGTGGTTATTATTCCTACGCTAGAGTTTACTATAGTATCGTTCAACCAGACGATCGTTGGTTTCCGTAAATCTTCGACAAGCAGAGAATTTCTCTTGCTTGTCGGAGATTAACGGAGACAACCGAGCGTCTGGTTGAACGAAACTAGAGTTCAATATTGCTTGGATCCATTCAATTTTTCAGAAATATTTCGATTACTGATACATATGTTGATGGAATTAATAATATCTTTAAATATTACACGACATGATTCATATCGGGTTTTCTCAAAATTCTTTTCGGAAGAGTCCGAATATTCATATTATAAAAAATGTGCGTAAATCAAATACATATAAGAAACCACTTGCCATGCAAAATAACATTATCGTTGATTCTAAAATAAATAATAATCGATAAAATCAACTCCCATCAGTACTTCAACTATAAATGATATTCCTCAACTTTGGAAGTATTAAAGGCTATAAGCTCTAGAATTTACAGATTTATTTGAAAACAAAATCAGATCAAGAGTGAATTCAGTTCCCACACGGTACAAAATGAAAAGTAACAAGTCATTTATTCAAAATTTCTTTTTTATTGTGTCTTTGGTTTATAGTTGCAAGAAAAGGAAAATGAATTCTTTACAATATAGAATCTACAATAAATAACAACTTTAAAACCAAGAGCTTTTATACATCAACAGATGCTGTGATATGTACAAGTTTCGATGTGAGCTGGAGTACCAGTGATACCTCTAATACAGGAATGTACACATAAAGTGAATTATTGCCCTTACTGAGACCAACTTGATTGGTCATCTCCAAAAAAATATTTCTTTTGTTGTCCTCCATTATTTCTGAAGTGTTGAGAAAGATCAAATGATATTTGAGCGATCAAAAGATGACAGAGTTTAAAAAATAAGTCTTAAAAATTATTAAGAAATTGATTACAAAAATGTGCCCCAATAGATCTCCTCACTGCCTTTGTGAAATGTTTTGTTAACTTTAATTCTGAATCAAAAGAATGTTGGATATTTCCTTTCACGAAAGCCTATGAATTTCTATCATGTTTGGGGAAAGTAGTATACAGCTTTACTGGTATAGGCACTTCAATGAGTTTATATTTGCAGCAGTAAACAAAGATTTTTTCTTCTAGAAAAAAGTTCAATTGACTTGTTTTCTAAGAAGGAAGTACAGTTTCTTTTAATATTTGCCTTAAAATTCAAAAGTCTTTTTGAAAATTCAAAACAAAAGTTGTTTAAATCACATGAAAATATACATACAATATCTTGAATACATGTGTATATAAAGTGCCAAGTTTTACACTTTCATCCTGTTTTCAAAACAAAATAATGACTTCAACATTTAGTCATATTTTTAAGATGTTGTCAAAAAAGATGAAAAAATAGCACATTTTCTCAAAGTTTTTCAAGGACAAAAATGTGTATGCAGCCGTCACCCAGAACTAAATTAAAGTATGTTATGTACTATCACACGATAAAGTTATAATGTGAATTTCATTGTGGGCGACGGCTGCGAACATAGTTTTCTATTCAAATAACCATTGAAAAATTAATGTCGTCTGCTTAGTCTTAAGAAAAAATATGGGAAAATGCACTGTTTATGATGTCACAATTACCATTGTGAAAAGTCCTATCTCGTAACTATTTATATATTAATTTATTGGTATTTTTTTGTAAATTAATGATACAATATAGTATTTTGTGATATATTTTGAACAAGAGATGTTTGTGAAACACTTATGCCCCCCTCCCTTGAAAATATCCACAAAGAAAATGAACGTAAACTGCAATTAACTGGAATTAACTGGAATTTTTCGAAGTCCAAGGGATAAAACTCTGTTGAATTGCTCTATCATACCCAAAATCAAACTCAACCTACCTGTAGATATTATTTAGGTAAATCTGTATACCAAATTTCATATCAATATGTGCACCCTCTGAGCGGAAACTGCAAATAACTGAAATTTTTCTATGTCCAAGAGCCATTACTCTGTCGAAAATTGCTTGATTGTACCCAATATCGAACTTGACCTAGATATTATCATGATTAATCTGTATATAAAATTTCATTTCTATATGTTCATCCTCTGCAAAATAATGAGCGGAAACTGTTGGTGGACCGACTGACCGACCGACAGACGGCAGCAAAGCAATATGCCCTCCCTGCTTCGAAGGGGGGCATAAAAATCACTTCAAACTGGGCAAAATATGACTGAAATTGCACCTACCGGGTAGTTCTTTACAAAATAATTAGATTTATTTCTAAACAATTGTTAGTTCTTTTCCCCTTCTTCAAAAAACTTACACTATGAAATAATGCATGAAAATTTTTCCCTCTCTTGATTATGATAAAACAATTTTCAGTTCAATTTTTAACACATGCAAACACTGAGGAAAATAAGGTTCTTTAAGCAATTTGTTCAACTATTTGCTGAACTAATATCACTATCTAAGAATGAGGAATGTTATTTATTCTTGTTTGAAAAAGTTAAACTTGCACAGAAGAAGAAAATGTACTTGTATAATTCAGAAAGTATATATAGCTCTGTCTATAAATTTCATTCATTACAGAAACAAGTCCCTGTTTAAAAAGATTTTTCTAATAATCCCAAAAATAGACATGTTGTACAACAAATTTAATTGTATTTTTTCTTTATGAAACATCTCTCTTTTTTAAAAATATCTATCACAAAATAAATTTATTTGATTGTCAAGACATTCAACCCACAGAGACAATACAGCAACTGATATGAAAAAAAAATCCAGAGTAAATATTGAAGAAATTATAACGGATTTCTTGATTTTTCACAACATAAGAAACCGGGTAAAAATACTGAATCTTGAATAAATCTGAGTCCAGGTACATGAAAATCACAACTAGATTAGATTAGGTGAAAGGGAGAGAAATTGCACTTTGAAAATTTATATGCTCTTGTAGAGAGTTGTGAGGGATTGTGGAAGATAATGTATTATTCCCAATTCCAGTTGTCTCCCTCCATTTTGGGATGCTATTTGGAACAAATTGTTGGAAGCATTCCTTTAAGTTCTTCTGGGTTCCAGCTTATAAGAAAGTTGAGTCAACACTCGTTGATTGTCTATTACTTGTAGATTTCTGAAAATTAATCCAATATTGACAATAAGAAAATGATAACAGAAAATGTTCCGTATGTTTGACACAGAATTGTTGAATAAATTTAAACACCTCTTTCTCTCTTTTTCTCGGATTTTTCCCCTTTCTGTTTGATTTTATTCAGAATAAATTAATGACTTTCTCACAGAAATTTTTCCCTTTCAGTTTGATTTTATTCAGAATAAATTAACAATCTCTCTCTGAGAAATTTTTCCTTTTCAGTTTGATTTTATTCTGAATACCGCATATCTGGTAATTTTTCACAATGCTCTAATTTTCGGTTTTATCGTGACTTCTTTTAATTTGCAAATTATTGAATATATAGAATTTATATTCCGTGTCAGTTTCTATTAGAAACTTTTTAAATTGCCAAAAATGACTGATGCAAATTAAAAATGCTACACATTGTCCCAATTTTCAAAACTTTTGTGACACGCCAAAAAAACTGGGATATATGGTAAATAATTTCTCTCTCTCTCTCCTCTCTCTCTCTACACTGACCTAATGTAATCTTGAACTTCAGTAGAAGACTTGGCAGTATTGGGAGGCTCTAAATCTGAAGTCATAAAAACACAGTCAAATTATTATGAACTGAACTGCTGGAAGTTTCATAAGTATTTAATAGAAAAATGAGAAAAAAATAACTCAATAAAACTTTCACAGTGATACCCGTAGTAATATGATCTCAAAGGGGCTTGTTAGTTAGTATCATACTTTAAATTCCAAAACATTTAACCTTTGATTTTGGCCTGAAAGCCACCAAAGGTAATTTGAAATCCTTATTTGGAATTTTAACTCTAGCATTAATTGATTCTCAAATTAAAATGCTAAGCAGACATAATCCATATGGGTATATTACTATATATCATATGAACATTGGACTTGAATAAGATAAATGATAGATCAGCAAAAATAGAAATACTCTACCTAATCTTCGACTTCTACAAATGCGCACATTTCTTATTGTTTGAGCGATCATGTGCTGTAAATATTAAAGAAAATTGTTAATGTCATACAACTTGATTATATTGACAACTGTAAAAAAAATTATTTCCTGTTAGCACATATCACATTATTAGGATATGGAAGTAATTTTTACTCATAATTTTCATATTTTTCTCACCATTTTCTCAAAATTGACAAGGCCATCGAAGTAGGTTTTGTTGCCATCATGTGTGAAAGTCAGATCTAAAAGGAAAAGTTTCAGTATCAGTAGTCAAAATACATGCATGTATTATCTTTTCAAGTGACATTCCTAATTTGCTTTGCGCTCTCTACTGCCCATGTGATTAACCTGTATTTCTAATACCGTTATCTTCATATAAATTGGTATCAGTTTGAGCTGCAAATAATTGTCTCAAAAGGTTTCATATATTACAAAACCATACTTGTAATCACACACTTGTTTAAAGTAATATTTTGACAGGTTTTAAGAAGAATAAAAAGCAACATGGAAAAATTTCATTTAGACTTCTGTGTAATTTTTAAAATAGTTTTTCTGGGTATTACTTGCAACACTAATACTAATTTTTTTTCGCAAAATATCTAGTGTAGAAATGATTTTCTTCTTCTTCAGTCTTCAAAGAAAGGAACTGCTTTAAAAATCACATGTTCAGTTGTACTTGATTGATAATCAGTTATAGTCAATACACATTATGGATAAGAACCTTTCATCAGAAGAGGCATGAATGGAATGATGGGGGGAGTGAGTTTGGAGACAGACAACCGATACACACGATGGTTTCTGGAAGGATCCATCAGCGTCTCAAAATCGGCAAACATTTTCTTAAATTTCCCTGGGAGTTTCTGTAAATGACAAAGATAAGTTTTTAAAGTTACATAGATTTTTTTCACATCTTTTTATGTCATCTGAATTTAAGCCTAAATATCAATCAATAGTTTCTCAAATCAAAACTTTCCAGATGATGCACTGTAATTAATATTTTTTTTTTCAATGCAATATTTGCATAAGGGAATAACTCAATTTTCATATTACAACTTAAAATTGAACAACTGAGTTATTCCCCTTTTCAAAACAGCAATAGGATTGATAAATGTAGCATTTGACCTGATGCTTTGGTGCCTGGGAAACTAAACATTATTTTTTGGGGTGTTAGGAAAAAATTTTCCCATTACCTCCCATGTCTGAGACAGTCGGCTCACTGCAATGTTGCTAAGTCCCATAACAATGGCAAAAAAAGAATGTAAATTCTGGAATTCTTTGCAACTGGAAATAAACAGGAAAATATGTCATTACATTTCACTCTATCATGAGAGCTTCATAAATCAAGATATGTTTAGTAACATTATGTATTCAATGCTCTAAATTCTTGAAAACTGGTTTTATTCAATGAATACAATATTCTAAGAAGTGTACATACTGTGCTGCAACTTTGATAAACTTTCGTAGAAGCTGGACTCGTTTGCCGACATTTTGAGCAAGTACCATTTCAGTGACCACCCAGTACTGCACCTCGTTAAATCTCCGCAGAAACAAATCCAAATTAGCTGTGATTTTGTTAAAATTGGATCTTCCTAATACTTGATATATTAGTTCATACTGCAAAAAAAAATATGCCTTCTTATGAAGTGATCAATATACAAAATAAGGATACATCGGGATATTTCATCAAAACACATAATGTTCCTCACTTTATTCAACAATACTTATACATTGTACATGCATTTCATATTGGAAAAATCTGATTTGGAAAATATTTTTTTAATCAAATGTCAATTTCTCTAACTTTCTCTCTCTCTCTTTTTAAATAAACTTGTTTATATGCCATTTCATTTCATGGTTCTATCCCCCTTCAAAATTTTTCTCTTCCCATCCTCTTTCCCTCTTGCTTTCAAAATATAACAAATTAAAATCAATACCTCTTGTACACATATGAATAGTTGCCAGTCATGGATAGTCATGTGATAGGCTATTTCTTTTGTGCTGAGTAGTTCAAGGATGTTGGCCGTCCCTATAGAGGGTCCCTCTTGCTCTGGGTGAGGTGTCTGTAACAAACAAACACACAGTCAGTGCCCCTCTTTACAAATCAACACATAGTAAATGCCATTCTCCACAAACCAGCACACAGTCAGTGCCCCCTTCTGCTAACACACAGTCACTGCCCCCACTCCACTAACCAACACACAGTCAATGCCCCCTACATAAACAAACACACAGTCAATGCCCCCTTCCACCAACCAACACATAGTCAGTGCCCCCCTCTACTAACAAACACAGTCACTCCCCCCCCTCCACCAACCAACACACACAGTCGGTGCCCCCTCCACCAACCAACACACACAGTCGGTGCCCCCTCTACTAACCAACACACAGTCAGTGCCCCCCTCTACTAACAAACACACAGTCAATGCCCCCCTCTACCAATCAACACACAGTCAGTGCCCCCCTCTACTAACAAACACAGTCAATGCCCCCCTCCACCACACACAGTCAGTGCCCCCTTCACTAACCAAAACACAATCAATGGCCCCCTCCTACCAGTGACTGACAACAACAAAATGAGTTCATTGACATGAATCATAAAACAGATCAATCTCACAAGGCAATTTACAATGGCTGTTTTGCACAGCAATCAAGTGGCTTAAGCTGGCAGGTAGACATTGATTTTGTGTTGATTCACTTACTAGAGCGTCCAGGTGTTTACGCGGGGAGATGAACAGGAGACCGTTCAGACTGAGGCCGGTGGTGACGCACAGATCGTCCTCCTTGTAGAGTACTCTGTCTACAGACAAGAGGACAGACAGTTATATGGTAGAATTATACAGAGTCACACGCCTTTAATTAATTAGAATCTAAATGTTCAACTGTAGTGATAAAGTATACATATATTACTTCTCCAATGTGTGATTATCAAATTACAAGAAACAATTTCCCAGAAAAAAAACCCCATGTTATACAATGAGTGATTTTCAATTGCATGATGTTCCGAATATTGGCAATAAATGAGATTAAATAATTGATTTACGTAATGTTCCTTATATTGGCAATTTAAATAATGTTCCTTAAATCAGCAGTTAAAAAGACTTATGATGTTCCTTATGGGCAATGATTAAGTTGTTAATACCTCCAGAAGACTTGATCTCGCACAAGACCAATTCCTCCGAGCCTAACCCTAGTTTTTCCCGAGCATGCTCAATGAGGGAGTGGACAGACGAGCTCATTGGTAGACGTAGTGTACTATATGTATGATCTGCACAGTAGATCTTCACTATATCTGCAAACACACATTTCAAAGATTGTTCTGTTACTAATTGTAAACAATTTCAGTGTTGAGAATCAAATCACAGAAAATTGAGGATCTATAATTCACATTTTTATTGAGCTGTTTTATCAAAAATAATGCTGTAGCAATGCTTGTTTTCAAAATAGCATTTTCAAGTTTATAGTAAAATGTTTCTTTTCATGCTGCAGTTAAGAGAATTACTGATAGAAAATGCTACTATTTCTTGATCCGACTTTAATTAGCCTCCATTCATTAAAGATAGAGTTCTGAAGACTACTTACTTTCATCGTTGGCTTTGATTGGCTGTTTTTTGTTAATGCTATCTAGATAAAGTTCATTGGCCATCTTCTTCGTCAACATTACACTGGGCGAAATTCGCCTCTTCCCAACCTCAGGTGTATTAATAAACTGAAAGCTGAAAAAGATAGAATTGGAAAAATAAACTTTTAAACATCATCCAGGCTTCAAGATGAAATGTTAAAGAAAGGAGGTATGCAATGAATGAAAGATAATGTAAAATAAATCATTTTTATTGCAATTTAATGACTTGTATGATTTGAAATTATTTTTAATTACCCCTTTTCACAAGACATCATGCCCTCTAATACTGTAAGTTCTGAGGCCAGGCATGGAAATGAGGCGCAGTCTTCATCCACATAACTGTGTAGTTCCTGTACAATGATTATCAACATGTAAATACATAGGACAACAAAGGACTGGCATTAACAGTAGATGCACATGCAAAAGTTCACACTATTGATTATGCATCATTAGCTGGTAGAATGAAGTCCTAAAGGTATAAGTATGGTGAATTGACTGTTCCTCCTGGGGTTTAGAGTAAGTTCTTTGACCATGTATTCATAAACATGGAGAGGCAATCAATGCAGCATTGGGCAATGTGAATTGGAGTAGTAAACTTTGCAAATTTTTATTCTTAGTAACTGATTACTTGGTTTTTTTTCACAATAATTACAATAGTGGTTTGATTACTGATTGTAAAATCACCTTTTTGTGTTGATACTTGTAGACTCATTATTTTACACAAATTAATACTTAATTGTGCTTATCTGCAGTTTTGTGTGAAATTAAAAGAATATAAACCACAAGAACAAATTTTTTGGTCATAAAATCATAAAGTTCACGATTGTCAAAAAATTAAAGCGAGATTTTTCAAATCCACAACGAATATATTTCACGACTTTAGGAATATTAATTTCTTTAGGAGTCTACAGTTGATTATCAAATCCTTACAACCTGGACCTGGTCGAATAGAAGCCTAGTTTTCTGCTGTAGTTTTTCACCTGACACTTACCTGGAGAAACACCTGGATCTGTTCGTCTTCATTGAAGATATCCTCGGCCAGGTTGTGCCACTCCTGTACGAACTGGACCACGCTCTTCTTCTGGGTCAGTCCATAGTCGCCCGCATCCTGCTCCTCTGTTTTTAGAGACTTGGCATCATAACTTGTTGGATGTAAGGCAAACCAGCTCATAAAGAGAAGGGCTCTTAATGTATGACCCATTTGAGAAAAATTCAATTATTCATTGTACAAATTAAGGGCCCTTAAGAGGCAACAAAATGGTACATTTATGGAAACAAATGGTATGAACAATAAACACAATACACAAGAATAATCGGGCTCCAGTTTTCAACCTTTGCTCACATCTGAGCAACTAAACTACCCTTTAAGCTAAAGTTTAGCCTTATTGGATACAGAACCACATTAGTGAAGGTTTTATATGTGAAGACCTAAGACTTACATTTATATGCCATATTATTGGCAAAACACCCAGTTGCTACACATTTGATTTGATTCAGGTTTGCTAAAACTATTTACATGTACAGGACACAAATCGCCTTTTACTATTTTAGACACACATTTATACATTTTTAAACACAGATGTGGAGATATATTTGAATCATGAAAAATTAACTCTGATGTCAAAGATTCATGTATTTACAAATGCCATCAATTGAGCAGTTTGATTTCATGAACTTTATGATACTCTTCAGACTGAAGGATACTATGAGAGTAATGCTGGACAGAGCTTCTCTGTGGGCATAAATATCACATGTGTTAGGAGGAAGTCCTCCAGGAAGCTGTCTGGAAAGAGAGAAGGAAGAGTTGGATTAAATACCGGTACATGTATTGAACATGGAGAGAGAGAGAGAGAGAGAGAGAGAGAGAGAGAGAGATATGTTAATTAATCTGCAGCAGACACTACCTGTGGTTTCCTCAGATTTTGTGTTGTCTAGTCTGGTTTCCAGGAGATGTTCCAACATTTTCTCCGGAGTACCTGCCATAACAGAATACCTGCAAGGGACATGGCCAACTTTGTCAGACCTGTTCTTGCTACTATTGGGAGAGATAAATTGGCAAAGCTCAACTTTTAAACAAGGTAAATTATATGAAGTAACAATTTTCAATCAACATTAAAATTGCAACAGTTTATTCATATCTGCATTTCAAATCTGGTTTCATTCTAAATATTGAAGTGCACTATCTATTTATGTAGCAGGACAAGGAAATAATTTTGCCCACGTTTCATTTTTTTTGCCCCCTTTGCCCACATTGTCACGGCAAAAAGACTGGGTGAATTCAAAACAATTAAAAAAAAAATTACTGTGTTATTAAGAAAGACCTAGTATTGGAGTATCAAAATATTATATGACACCGGGTTCATAATATTGCATAATATATTGAACCCGGGTTAAATATTTCACAGTATCAAAATATTATATGACACTGGTTTATGTCATAAATTCACATATCTGGTTGAATTCAAGATGGGGCAAAACAGTTGGAAGGGTAAAAGGGCGAAATAAACAGGGCAATAATGACCCTGTATACTGTATTGCCTGATGCTTACTTATAGTGAGATTGCATAGTTCCATCTGCTGCTTGTGATTTTGTGGGGATCTTCTCCAGAACCAACACATCCTGGCCGTGTTCTTTTAATCTGACTGTGTTTGCTTCTACATCCTAGCATTAAATTTAGTGTTGATGAGTTAAAAAAAAAGATATTCCAAACCTGTACTTCAATCTCTAATTTTTGTCCCCATTGTATGATGTGATATATTGCTTTCAGTTTTTGATTCTCCTTAATATGATTTTTGCATTGCTATGAAAAATTTGATAAAGAAAAAGAATGTAGTGTTTATCCAGAGACCTTAATTTGATGAAAAAAATGATTCTGATCTACCACTATTCACAAAAGCTCTCATACCCTTAATATTCTGTTGAAGTCCTCTTTATCAACTCGAAGAAAATGGCAATTGTCCTCCCGTAAAACAATTGTTGCAGCCCTGAAAAAATCCAGTCAGATAATTTCTCACAACACATTAACACAAAATTCATGACTGTCATCATGTTTTGGGTGGAGCCCTTTTTATATTCATATGTTGTCTGTAATTTTTCTTTACCTTGGTGCATCATTAAGCAATGCCAGTTTCCCAAAGTCATCTCCCTCATGTAGAGTACATACAGCTCCCTGTAAGTATACAAATTGTATTGTGCAGTAATCACAGCCCCCTTAAAACACATTATTAAAACTACTGTAGATTCCTAATTTATCGCAAGGAAATAATTTCCATGTAAAATCGCGAGAAGCAGCCCTCGCAGATTTTAAAATTTCGCTTTTATTTTTCAGACAGTTTTTAACTTAAAGAAATTATAACAAAAAATTGGTAATCACGATTTTATATTCTCGCGATTTGATACAAAAACAGTGCAATGGTAGAATTAAGTACTCGAGTAAATTAAGAATTTACAGTTTTAATAATATCAGATGCACTTCAGTCACCAAATGTCAGTTTGTCGATCTGTTTAGATTTTCAATAAATAGGGGTTTTCTTGAATTAAATCTAAGACTTATGTTCATCTATAAATACCAATAACAGAATGCATTATGTTTGGGTAAGCTCTCTGGCCCATAAGGGACATATTGCTCTCTGTCCCAACAGTACATACCTTGCCATAGATGACTACATTGACTGAGCCTTTCAGGATGATGTACCAAGATTTCCCCTCATCCCCTTGATTGAACACTGAAAGTAAACATATAAGTGTCTTATAATTATAAACATTTGGAGCCCTTCTTAAATGAGATGCATCCTTCCTTACTTAGTATTTTAAAATCAATTACACAACACTGATATCAGACAAAGGTTAATTCTATAAACATATTTCTTCTATCAATTGACTCATTTCTATGAATTTTCCTTTAAGGGTCTTCGACTCCCAATGACTGTTGCTTTTTATGAAAGTGCATTACATGGCAATTTTAACTCATTGTGAAAAGTTTATATTGTATAATTATGTTGTCTATTTCTAAGTCGCAACAGATATTGCTTTGGTCTACTGGCTTGTAGGTCCTGAGTTCGAACATTGTAGAGATTTTTGTTTGCATGAAAACAATAAATTTTTAAGAAGTTGTTTTGCCCCAAAAACTGAACCTTTTTATCAGATATTTTCAAGATGAAAGCAATCTAGAATACAATTTCTCTAAGAGATATAGAAGTTTGGGCTTGTACCGAAAACTTTTCCCAAAGGTGTGAAGGACCCTTAAAAGAAACAAATTAGCTGTTCTGTAGACGATACAGTCAAATCAATCAGTTGTACAAGTCTAGGTGCCAACAAAAGAAAGACTTTTTGATCCTTTTATATTTTAGGGGCAAAACTGATACATTAATACATGTATCGCCTTTTTTATATGAAAAATTATGGACAGGACAAAAAACTGGTACACAATAAAAACAATAAGCTTAATTTTGTATTTTTAGAGCATATTCTATTGCATTAATTTGTAGCCTTATGGATCCACTACAGAAAAAGAGAATTGACAGTTACCATGAGTTAATGGTTTGGATACTAATGTTATTGTATCCTCTTGAGATAGGGATTTATACAAATATATTCTGCTACAGTATGAAAATTGTCTCACTCATTGATAAGGATGGATTGTCTATTGCAGTCCTGGAAAGCTTTTGAATGAAAAATTCACTCTGTTTTGCATGAACATAAGTTTAAAAAGAAGTGAGAAATAACATTTACATTTTGACATATTTTCATATCTCCAAATTAACAAAGATTTTTTTGTGAAATTAATTTGAGACCTTATTTTTTTGACAAGGTTTTTTTTCTCTTACCTGTCAAAAAATGAAAATAAAATTGAGGTACCGTACATGTGTATTATAATGTCTCACAAACTTCATGTAATCAGATGCTGGGAATACGTACAAACTGTGCCTGCCTTGGCATGGGATTCGAACACAAGAACACTGGCTAGCTCCCGCTTGACACTGGTCGATAAGTGGGATAAAGCTTTGATGTGAAGCAGCTCCTCGTAGATAATCTCAAGGTCATCTAATGTTCTGTCATGTGGTCTGAAAAATAAAGAAATCCTAGAATGAAAACCGATTAAGGACAATGATTCGCTCAAATATTCATTGTGTTCTGAATTCTTCCAATCTTTTGTCCTACATTTAAATGGGGACAGCAATTACATTAAATGGCTCATGTTTAGCCAATAACAGTGTTTCATTCTCTGAAACTTCATGAGTTTCAATAACATCCTAGTAAATATCATGGAAGTTTGAATTTTTTGTTCATCTGTCATCAAGGCTGTGCCATTCAAATAACAAGAACCAATTACGATATGATACTGTTTGATTAGGGATACAGGGATTTGAATCCCGACTCAGAAGTCTTTGGAAGGCAGAAGCTTCTACTCGTGATGAGAACATTTGACCCCCCCCCCCCCCCCCCAAAAAAAAATCTGACTCAGAGAGCATGACCAATTTCACTAGACTCATTTTTCACCAAAAAAAAATAGCCATGAAGATGAGCATTGAGGGTATGCATTAGGCCACATGAATAAGTGCATCATCATCATTATAGTTTATTTCGGCTATTATTAAAGGCTACATTTTATCAACTGTGGTATGTAGTTTGGTGATGAACACTAAAAACCTGTTGGATGACAGCTGTATACATAATAACACATAATAGATAGACAGATTTCCTGATATAAACAGCAGATGGGTACAAATAACACTATGTGATTTCATCTCAATTTCCCTGCTAAACGATCAGTCTACCTATTAGATATATGTTTGTACAGTATGTTGCAATACTTCCAGAGACTTTAACCCATGCTCTCTCTCTCTCTCTCTTTCTTTATATATAGACACACACACACATACAGACAATTGCTTATCCACTGAAAATAAAAACAAAAAATAAAAAAATAAAAACAGAAAAACTTCTGAGAAAAGATAACCCAAAAAAATCTTGAATTTATTTCACTCCATTCAATATCAAACATTTGCAAAACAAATAACTCTGTTGAAACTTGATTTGTACATAAATAAACTGTTAAGTCAAAACTCATTAAAATATCTTAATCCTGACCTTCAACTTTGACCTCCAAATCCAATACAACTAAAGTAGAAACAATCAAGCCTTAAAATTATTCATATATCAGGTATAATGAAAAATACATGTAATAAGTCTTCGTAATCATTTTGATAATTCTTACAATTTTGAATGACCTTGAACTCTATCGGTCATTTACCTTTGACCTAGACATTAAAGAATTAATAAGTATGATGTTGAACATGTTCATTGGAAAAAAGGTTCAAATTCGCAATGATAGAACATTTGGATCAGTATTCCCAAATCTGGAAAGGACTTATATATAGTTTTAAACAGTAAAGATAAAATTCACAATAACATGTACTAATCTCCAGCTTAACCTAAAAATTGTGATGTCACAAGTTGACATTTCTGTACAAGAAAAAATAATGATATAAAAACCAGAAGCAAATAGAATCCACTGATTCATTTGAGGATTTTGTCCTTTCTTGACCTTTCTTCGACAGATTCTAGCTATTGATGCATGTAAGCTTCCCAAACAGGATATCAGAAAATGAAAGCCACAAAAGCTAGACTTGATCAAATTATTGGAAAGAAATTTATGTCTTCATTCATGCACCAAAAATACATTTTTTGGAACAGGTCATCAAATTAGAAGACAGAGATTTTCACTCCTTCCAAGAATTATGAAGTCTCTTTCAACTGATAGAAATGTTGCATGACAGCAGTCATCGTCTCGAAGTTCCCCCAAAAAATAATAACATAACACTTTTACATCAGAGATTTATAGGAATAGCTAACAGACTGAAAACTGAGGAGTAAAGCGGAAAGAAAGTAAGGAAGCCGCTCACTAACTATGGAGACAGAAAACTTACCCTGTTATTTTGAACAGACAAAAGAAAATTAAGAGGTAGAAATCTGTGTCTCTGTTAGATCTAAGGAAGTATTGAGGACTACAAAAATGGTATGAAAAAAAACCATATGTTTAATGGGCTTTCATTGATAAGCAGTTTTCCTGTTAATCAGTTTGAAATGCGAAGACGGACTTTAATGGGCAAACAAACCAAAGCAAAGATTTAAATATATTCATTGGATAATAAAATTGCCTTTATTAAAAAAAATTAAGTCATTATTGATGGGTCCTTTGAAAATCATCAAAGGTTTAAAAATTTTCTTTCATATGTCTAATTATTCTGTAAATTAAATGCTGTATTAATTAAAGTCATTTCTTGATTTTTTCCAAAAAACTTTGTTTACAATTTTGATTTTTAATGTTATATTCATTGCATAATCCAAGCACATTAAATTTTTCTCATTCATTCATGTCTGCAAAATCTTCATGCAAGAATGATTTGCAATACATGTAGTTGTTTTGGTGTGGGATATATGCAATTACTTGGTAATAGTTTTAAACCTAGGTCTTCGTTTATGAAGTTCAGAATAGAGCATCATGGGAAATTGCTACGTACATTGTCACAGAATCTTGAGTTTAAGAGGCATCAATAGTTGTATGCTGTCATTTGATATAAACAGGGGAACCTGCTCCATCAGGCTGTCAATTAGCCATTAAGCATGTCTGTCCCTATGCAACTGACCAACAGAATTGAGATATTGTGTTCACAGAACTGATGGAGCCAGACCAAGCTCAAAGGACTACGGTAATACTGGAACCCTGAAATGTGACGTTCATTAGACTCGCTCACAACATTCCTTTCAAGTAAAACTTAAACTGCAATCCTATTAGCACCTTCTACCATCCTCCATTTTAGAAAAAGCATTCCTATGCCATGCAATTCATATGCCTGATTTCACTAATATTCTTCAAAATAACAATATCAATATTACTAACATGCAACTGGTATCTCAAAAACCCTTTTTTCAAATTACACATGAAATTTCTAACAGCTGTTGATTTTTTTCCATCAAAATAATGAAATTGTTAACCAAAGCAATTCTTTGTAAAAGGAGAAATAGTTTTTAAATATCAGAGAACAGGTCCAATTTTTAACCTTTAAAAATATATATATTTCTTTCTTCAATGTTTTCAGCTCCCTATGATAGTCTCTGAACATAACCTGATATTGCTGGATTGAAATGATACTGCCATTTTTCTTTACTCTCTATTCTTGTTTTATTTAAAAAAAAAAAGATGTTTCTTGCTGATGTTAACAATCCTTTTATTAGCTAATGCATGCTCTGTTTATTGTACTGAAACATGCATATGGCCAGTCTAGTGTTTGGTCTTCATGGGGATGTACCGGTAGGATTCCATTTGAAGAGTGGTTGCTGGTAGAGTCAGCTCTAGAATTTTACCCTCAGTACCCTCACACTTATCATATGCCCAGTCTTTCCCTGACATTATTTGCAATTTGACCTTTAAACCATAGGTCCCTTGTTCTAATGATTGCAAATGATCAAAGGTTTGAAACTCAGCAGTGAAAAATTTGAGTAAATATTTGTTCGCAAATGGGGACTGTATCTATAAAACTACAGCGTTTTACTGGAGTTAATGATCATTTATTAAACATTAGCCGGTAAAATTGACCCATGAAATATAATCTTGTGACTGTCAGAATAAAAAATAGTGGAAAAATGAATTCATGCACCATCCATGTACATTTGTATTGCAACTTGAGAATAAACGAAACTTGCACAATCAAATAAAACTTAAAGTAATAACAGAAATATTCTGTCAATATTAATAAAGGTTAACGTCAGAAAAATTATGACACAACTGATTTGCTTTTAGTAAATTGTACAAAGTTTATTAAAAAAATTTCAAACATGTTCTCTCAAATTATGGTGTATGCAAAATGAGGAATAGTGATCTCAAGGTCATGGGAAAGGTCAAGGTCAGAAACTTTTGAAAAATTTGAATTGCTCTGATCACCAATACCGTACATATCTTCGCATGAAGTTTTTAAAAAATATTTCAAAATGATGCAAATGCAAGGTATGGCTGGTGGATGAACAAAAAGATGGAAAATAGATGAGTATTTTATTTACAGGGGTATGAAAAATTTATGAGAAAATTGATACCCCCAGTTGACTCTCACCTGACATTTTTTCCATTTCAGAAATACCCATCGGAATGTTGACAAATGATGATTTATGAACACTGTGAAAATCTTGATATTCTGATGTTGTTGCTAATGGAAGATTTAACCTAAGCTGAATAGATAATGATCTTAAAGATGATATAAACTTTCCAAATCATTTACTTTTGACATTTTAGAATACCAAGAATAAATCTTAGACGTAATTGTTAGTCAAAATTCAAAAGGAAGGTAAAAATAGGCTGCTGGAAATAAATATCTATAGATAGAAAGATGGGCAAATGGAAAGCCATACCAAAAACAATATGCCTACAGATCTTTGATCTGTAGAGAAATAAAATAAATTATTTACAAGGCGAGTGCAGTATACTTAGAAATGCTCTGCAATGTAATGTAGATGTGTAGCACACAAAACAGTTTTCGTTTCTTTTTATACTGCGATAATCAATGGAAAACAGACTTCATTCATGTGCGAAATAAAATTTGGCATTGAAAGTATTGGGTTCTTTTCTTCAAAAAAAATAAAACACATTTTCTTCAAAGAAAATAAAACACAATCAACAGGCTTAGATCAGGTAATGGTGTCCATAAGATATTACCCGTATAACTTATTAGACGTTACTGAAATAATATTGATTTTTTATTTCATATCCAATTAATTTTCTTTCCAGAGGGCCATATTTCCTGCTAAATGTGCCCGATCTTTTCTCATTTTGACATATCCAATCGTCCCAGTTTGACTTCCATAGATTCTGTTCCTAGTTCAGATCTAGACAATTTCACCTCTTACTCCAAATGACATTTTCATGTATTCCACAATATCAATTAGGATAATTAGAGAAGCTGGCCAGTTTCTCTTTAACAGTCAATAATTCAGCTGGAGATTAATATAGGTCTATTCATGCGTTATTAACTCCCCACACTAATTGAGTGGTATTGAACATTTTGTAATGTCAAATTGTCGTGAATATTCAATATGTTTGACCAGATAACTGAGATTAGTGCATGTGTCATTTGAGAAAACATGAATTATTTTTCATATCGATTTTATGGTTGAATTTCTTGTTACTTTGAATTCATTGTCTTAAACAAATATTATGATTCTTCTCTCAAACAATTTATAGGTTGGTTCTCATTTGAAATATACAAAAAATTGAACAATTCTAATTACTCTGTACTGTAGTTTAATTTAAAATTTCAGTCTATTCATTTAGAAAAATATTGGATCAAAAAATATCTGTTTTCATAACAAATCTGCCAGATGCTTCCATATAAGTGCTTTAAAAAAATCCCCATTGAAAAAGATATGTTGCACAGTTTTCCTATATTTTGTTGCACCTGAACTTCATAACAACCAGATAACTTCAGGCATGCATGCATGCCTAAAAACTACCTGGTGCTATTTGTTTACTGCTAGAAATTATATTAATTAACAAACAGGTGTAAAGTGGCAGAAACACTGAGAGAAACATGCTTATTATGTAATCATACACAGCATGGTGCAATTAATGTGTAAGCATGCCATAATGGCTTCTCTCAGGAAGACCAAGCCAATTCTAAAAAACAAAAATTTTTATTGGACATTATCAAAAGTAGGGATAAAAATTCAATCTTTTTAAGGAACGATTACGTGTCACTTTAATAATTTTTCTAGGGCAACAGGGACCATTGCATGAGGGTGTAGTTTCTAGCCCATATACTACCTTGGAATAACAGTGCAATCATAAAACACAGTTATTCAAAAGACTTCCATGAGTGAATTAGGTTTTACTTACTTTTTAAGGAGTAACATACACAAAATGTCATCTTCATTGATTTGAGCGAGCGTGAGTGTAGTGAAACTACAGCTGATTGTGGATCTAATTAGATGTTCCATTCCCAAAGCATTCACGGAACAGGCTCGTAAAAATCCAGTTAATACAATGTTCCCAATCAACTCATCTCCCTCCAGTTTAAAAAATGTTTAGAATGACACTTCCGAAAATCATATTCCAAATAGGCATGCCTTCACATAGCCCAGCTTTAAAAATTTCAAGAGTAGATAAATTCTTTAAGATAAATTCGATCTAGCAATTGAGTCAATTTTCACCTGTTTCGCTAAAATTATGAAGAATTTGTCACCACATTATAGGCAGTTCATAATCCAGTTTTCTGATAAATCAGTTCCTTTGATAAGTCTCACTTGTGGATTAACACCATCCTATATACCACACGCACAGAACTGACCCAGGGGTGTGTACAACTCTCTCTTTTTAAATGTTCTCTGTTTATAGGTATGCCAGCTTGTATCTATCAAGTTCACACATTGGCACATAGATGGCATTAGATGGCATTATGTCATATGATCATATAATATGTCACATACATGGAAGGAAGTATGCTCAACATAAAACATCCCATAACAGGCTCCACAAAGACACCAAATTCTCTCCTTTTTTGCCCTCATTTATCAAGTGATAATTTGAAACTAAACACCATTTACAAACACTATGGTAGAATTTAAACACATTTTTCTGTCTCTATTTTCAAAATGCACTAGTTCACAAAAAGAATTGCTCACAACTGTGAAATTTGAGGTCATAAACATGCTATTTCTCAGATTTAAATGATTACATGAAAAACAAATTAATGCAAAAAATTCCTTTTGCCTTAAGGAAACTGAAACCAGTTCACCTGTGAAAAATTCATTTCAGATCCTAAGCATCCTTTGAATGAATTAATCATGATTTAAGGGGAAAATATTATGAAAAGCAGCAACATATGTAAACAAAATTGCAACACTGTTCCAATAAAGCACAGTTCTATTGTTTAAATCCATTCATCCCGTCCTTAAAAACTGTGGGGAAATGGCACATAAAGTCCAGCGTTTTAACAGACATCAATTTAGGGTTTTGACGGGACAATTTTCCCTCATTTATATACTTGCATCCATCCCCCGACATCTAGATATTGATTGAGCATATTTTCGTGTATCGCTGAACTTGGGAAAACTTTTATCAGATTGAACATGTCGATTTTGAAACAGAAGATATCATGAGGGAAAATTGAGCAGGACTAATAAGACCACCTGTAATTACATCATTAGTCAAAGCCCAGTGGTAGACAAATAGTTTACTGACATTGGACTAACACAGAGTCTTTGTTTTAGTGCATTCATTGGGATGCTTTTGCTAATTAACCTAAACTAATAGCATGGAATAGAGAGATAAATTGTGACACTACAATTGGATGCTGGCATTCAAGCCATTTTTAAATGCAATTTCTGCATTGGGTTTTCCATCAAAGGGAAGGTGAGGGGGAGGGGGTGACAAGATTGCTATCTAAGCAGGAGTTTTTTTCAAACCTGAAAAAATCGGCTATTTTTATATTCAAAGGAAGATTAGAATGCAGAAGGTCATATATAAAATATATGAAAAAAACACTGTGTTAATTTGTTTTCTATAAATATCTTAAAGTATGAATATTTTATCTATTACTACAGTAACACTCAATGCATCAGTCACTTCAATATAATTATAAAGTCACGCCAAGTTTAGATGTATCATCTGTGATACCTGACTGAATATAATTAGAAGCAGCGCACTGTCAGTTCCCCATTGAGTTGGTGGGGAACCCCCTACCCACTTTTTCCCATGAATATAGATTCAATGTTTACACTTGAATAGAAAATTATTTTGAAAATTGTTTATTCATGAAATTCAAACAAAATACCCCCCATTCAAATAAGATAGTTTATTTATGAAATTTTCAGCAATCCATGTTAAAATAAAGCCACCACAAATTCAAATAATTCCCCCGTGATTGGCATATACCTGTTTAAACTATTAATATTGTATACATTGAGGTATGAGCTTTAGCAGAAAAAGGTTTTGCGAGAGACCACAGTTCAACAAACCAGTCTTCTTTTTTATCATCGAAAACATTAAAAATCAATTTTAAAATCTAATTTCATGGCTCCCCATACCATGAGTTGACAGAACTTGTGGCACTTGTAGGCCATAATCAGCTGGGATTGAAATTTATAACTAATCGATGTTTACCTGATGTAAATTGTATGGGCCTAGCATTGACATTTTATGACATCAGGATTAAACAGTCTTTTGATCGAGCCCTAAAGGAAAAACGCTCTCGAGATGGTAAACACAAGCTCGCTTGCGTCTGATCATTTTGCCTTCAGAGGTGATGCATATCAATTATACATAGCGGATTAACATTCAGGAGTATACCCTCACAGGACGACAGTACAATGTATTATTTAGCGATATCAATGTATTATTTAGCGATATCATATATTTCTGGGGATTGGTAATATAGGTGTAATGTTTTTTGATATAAGGTTTCACTTCTCCAAAGGAAAACATAACAATCCCTACTGTATGTGGGTTTGAGATTAAATACTAAAACGTTTATCATAACAAAGTTTGATTCTTTTACTAATGTAAGCCAATTTTAGCACATGTAAGAAAATCTGGAGCAGTTTTAAAATCCTTAGTAAAAACAAATTTCATTGATATGTTTTTATTTTGTCTTTATAAAATTCTGTTACTTTAAGTTCTGAGAGAGAGAGAGAGAGAGAGAGAGAGAGAGAGAGAGAGAGTGCAAGTGTATAATTCAAAGGAACTATAAATTTCAGCATGCCCAACTTTAGAAGTGAACAAAGGAACATATTAACACAAAATTAAGAAAATTGAGACAGATTAAATATAGCGCAAACCCTAATCTATCACGCACATCTCCTGGCCCAGGACACAAGACTTAGATTCATCAATGTACCTGATCGCTAATACAACAGAAAAATGAAACAGCAGGTATTTTATTCCTACTGTATACAAAAAAGAAAATCTGTGATAAATTGAGTGTCTCATCAATGTGTGAATATGTGTGTGTGGTTGGGGGGGGGGGGGGGGGGGGGAGTTGAAGAAAAATAGAGTTCCTAAAAAAGTGGATTTGAGCACTTGGACTATTCACACTTTAAATTTATGTTGCTTCGACTGAAATTGAGCCTTATTCCTTCCAATACTGGAGGGCTTTCTCAGTGATGTGGAAAAATTGATTTTATGAAAGATTGCAATGTTGATGTGAAAATAATAGATTGCATGGTCACTAAAAACTGTTGTCTTTGTAATATGCAGTTGAAATGTGAGAGAGGAAGGCATTATCTAAAGAACAGCCTTTTTGTTCTGAGATGATTGGACAGCTTGCTAAAAATTATGTCAATACCATTTACTTTGTGAAGGAAACTCAATATAAACATTGTTATTTTGAATAAATTGTACTTAAAGACCTACATAAACCCTGTTACTGTGAATGTATTTGAAGGCTAAGACGGAGATCATCCAAGTGCATTCCATTTACATTTTCAAATCAATTCCCATGTACAGCAAAATGGCACCAAAAAACGAATATCTTTCAAATCTTCATCACCCGCTCCATAATGGCAAATTAAGTCACACAATTTTGTAGTTTTCCTTCCAAATGCAGGTGAAATTGGAGTCCAGTATGTCTATCTTATTTAGGTATTAGCAGAAGTGAAGTCATACATTATTTTTTATACAAACCATTATCCTAAACCAGTTATTCTCAAAAGTTATTATCTTTTACCTATTTACACCTGCAGCACTGACTTCTGTTCAAATTAAGATGGAAATATTTGTTGTTAATAAAAAGAATAGTGGGGTTACACAAAAAGACAAAGCATACGCCAACAAAAAGAAAAACCTTTGGTTTTGTTCCCCTATTGCTGGGATGGATTCAGCCTGCTTATTTTGGATTAATTACATAGAAAGATCTGTGACAAATTGTTCGCATAGTTGAAAGTTATACCAAGTGTTATTGTTAGCAAGTCCAAAGTCCAAAACCAAAACATTTTCAACCTAAAAATATTGTATCACTAATTAATATACATAATTTAGAAAACAAAAATTTGATGTAAATTCAGACCAAACTAACATTCCAACTATTGATGTGTATTAAATGCCAGGAATTAATATCCGCAAAAAACCGCAAGAAGCAAATCTTGCAGATTTTAAAATCCCGCTTTTTTTCTAAAGCAAATTTCAACAAAATGAATCTATGAAAAAAATTTGACATTCACAATTTTATATTCTGAGACTCACGATTTGATGCAAAACAACTAAATCTTGGAGGTTTAAATTACTCCCATAAAATATTAAGGAATCCACAATAACAATAAGGTAATAAAAACAAAACAGCGCTTTGCTATAAAGGCTATCTAATAATGAAACATTTGGAAAGAAAGATAACACATAAAAGAATAGCAGTGAAGATAACTCTATGAATTGTTCATCCATCAATCATTTACTAGTTCAGTAAATGCCTTTTCCTGTAATTCCTATCTTGTACATCAATCTGACATTAATTGGCAAAGCCAAACTCTTACTCCATAGCCTTAAGCAGCAATATATCCTATTTTTTTTTACAATTTTTTTTTAGTTTTTGAATTTTGCCTTCAGGTTCCATGGCCAGGCTTACTCTGCAGATATCATCAGGATTCCAGCAATGGATATCATGTCCAGCATTAACCCATTCCATGACTCCACAGCAATAGATAATATCCAGCATTAACCCGGCCATTATCAGACTCCACAGTTCTGAACAATTTTACCTAACAATACATCAACCATTCTCTCCCTCTGAAACTAATGAAAATTGGACCATATGAGGATGTGTGTTGGAAAAAAGCAGAGCCTTAAAAATTGTATAGAGAAGCTCTCCAAGGTTACCAAACTCCTCACAATAAATCTTATAATTGACAGCACACTAAGCATACCTGCATGCAAAGGTGTATTATCAACTAAAATATCATTATACAAATTGAAAAGATTGAAAAGAGGAGAAGATATCAATTCTTTTACCATGTAAAGATAACCACAGGAAAAATTTACTTTGCAATACAAGTCTTATGGTTTATGAAAAGAATACTTTGTATATTGGAATATGAATAAATGTTGATGGTTAGGTATATATCACAGTGATTTAAATTTCACTTTTGTCAAATTTGGGACATCTTCGCCAGCCAAGGGTTTTCGGTCCACTTCGTTCCCCGTAAACGTTTATGGGAAGCAAAGTGGACCGAAAACCCTTGGCTAGCGAAGTTGTATTTGGGATAAATTCCACAAAATATAAGCTCATGAATTCTTTTTTAAAATGCAATAAACGGTGTACACTATAGTCGATACTAGTATTTGCAGTAAGCATGAAATTAAAACTATCATTACTTTTACTTTGACAAGTAACGGTAACCATGAAAATTTGACAGTCAGTGAATGAGAGCGACTTGCAGTATGGGACAAGACACAAAAACACATATTATTACCTTCTACATATAGGAAAATATTTGCCCCGGTTTTATTTTTGCCCCTTTTGCCCTCGTTGTCCAATTGGAAAAAAATATCTATGTTAACACAACTGCATCTGGGTGAATTCAAAACGGGCGAAACCGTTTGAGATTGTGAAAGGGCGAAAACAACACGGGGCGAAAATAACCCTGTATACAGTACCTTTTCAATATTATTAGATATTATCGGTAAGTAATTTTGTTAATTTAATTATCTAAATTATATAAATAATTTTCATAGCAACTAACTGGACTCTAAATCAACAGTCTGCAAATTTTGGACCAGCAATCTTTTGGACTAGTAGCACAGAGGGCAAAAGAGAGCATTGAGCTATCCCCAACATTTCAGAAAATGTTTTACTGTAGATTCCTTATTTCATGCAAGTACTTAATATCTCAATTCAACAAGTTTGCATCAAATTTCGAGAATTTAATATGCGAACACCAAATTGTTCGCATAATTTCATATAGTTTGCATATATGTCAAAAAAATAAAAGCGCGAGTTTAAAATCTTCGAGATGTGCTTCTCACATATTAATTTCTTGAGTTTTATTAGGAAAATAAGGTATTGTTTGATCAGACTTTAACGGCGCTTTCCATTAACGTTGCCTCGCTTGCGACGTTATCGGGAAACGGTGACGTTAATGGTAAGGTTAGCAACGTCACAATGATCCAACGATGACGATTGCAGCTTAAAACTGATACCTATCTTAAAATTTGATCCAGAATTTTTGGCTTTTTGCAGATTTAATGTATTTCAATATAGTAAGACAAATTGTAGTTTTAGAAATCCTTGTTTTGTAGAATATGATAACCTCAACGACATATTGTTTCCTAATTGGCAACGGTATATTGCGTTGCCACAATCGCTCGTCGGCAACGCGTGTTCCAGCAATCGGCGACGAAGGCAACACCAGCAAATCCGGCAATGCCGGTTAAATGGAAAGCACCCTTATTAAATATATTAATCCTCATTCATTACTCTAGATTGTAGAAACCTCGTTAAACATCAGCATATTAAGATCATGAGAAACACCCCTTGCAAATTTTAAAATCTTGCTCATTTCTTTTGACAGTTGTGAAGTATATGAAATTATAGCAGGAGTTCAGTATTCTAATGATTTTAAACAAAAAAGCAAATTAGCCTAATTAAGTACTCGTGTCAAATAAGAAATCTGCAGTATTCAATGTGGTACACTCACAGTTTGCGGAGAATCATTCTCATCATGGCGTCGGGGCCGATCTGGGCCAGCGTTATCAGGGTATCCTGTAGCTCCTCCTCGCACTCCTTCTTCTGGGCGTGGTTTGGAACTGTCCCCACCCCCTGGTCATCCTCACAGAACCGGTAGAACAGGTACTTGTCCTTAAACTGGTGCTCCCTGCACACTGAAAGACACGACCCTCAGACTTAGCATGGGGGTGCTTAAAACTATGTATTTATTTATAAATAAGTGACATAAAACACAAATACAAATACAAATTGATTTTTCATCACAAAAAGGGATATCCTATACTCATGTACAGGTGTTATGGAGTACCATGGAGATTCTGTAATCCAGACGCCAACACCCATGCAGTAGTCTGGAAGTTTAACCTATTTTCAGGCAACTAATTTTTAAATGATATAAGATACACAAGATTGCTCATCTAATTTGGACTATTTGTTTGGTAATCAATGTCCGACAATGAGGGATAGAACAGCATCACTTTCTGTCACATGTTTTTATATATTACCCTTGCTTATCTTTCAAGAGAGTTACCTTTATGCTAGTACAATTTGTATTCTGTACAAAGATGGGGAAAAATGAAATTTAGTTTAAGAAGCAGACCAGTGACATCATTTCAATACATGACATTTCACTGCTACAAAAATATTTGTCCACCTTGAAAGCAATATCTGCCAATGTAAGAGAGACAACTCTTATGGTCCTATTGCTATAATTAAATCGCAGATCAATTCATTGAAATGTCAGGTTATTTCATAAGGAACATAAGGTAAGAGTGACCTCCATACTAATGAATTGCCCTCTTGATGATTTAATTATTTGAACTCTAGCTAATAAAGTTTTCTAAACATCCCAATTCACCTCCAAAACCCTTGACAGAAACATAAAAATATACTGAATTCTTAAAACGACAAAAATAAATTTTACATTCTCCTGGGAATAAGCACTTCAGGAAAATACATTGTATTTTTCCAAGAAAACAAGAACAAAGATGAAGCACAGAGATACTTTATAAATAAAACTAAGACAGAACAAGAATTATGTTATGCATCTCAGCACACCAAAAGATCAATTAAGTGGAATCTTTCCTTTGCACTTTAGGAATTGATTATCAATTAAATCCCCAGTGTTATTCCATAAGAGTGAAAACAAATATTTTGTTTTCTCTCAACAACATCTTACTCACTTTGTACCGTACTCTTCAGTTATCAAACAAGTGATCTTCAATACTGTTATGTGTGTGTGACTGTGTGCATCGAAATCTGATTTTTAAGTCTAAATAATGCATCCGTTGCCTGTCAAGCTGTCTCCAGTATTGAAGCTTGTAGCTCATTAAATCATACACAAAACTTCAAAACACAATTTCACCTTAAATTTACATATTTCTAAAGTACATGGATTAAAATTATATGATGCTAAAATTAAAAAAAAAATTTCATTGATTGGCAATCATGGTTCCCACTGTACATTTTTTGTTATTGCCAAGCATACAAAGCATACAGGAACTGGAAATTTAAAGTTTTTTTTACTTGTGCTAAATCCCAGTAGAATATTTTAATGGTGCATTAAAAAATTTTGAAGTCAGTTGAATTATCTGTTTTTCTGTCCTATTACAGTAGGTTGGAGGGGTTTAAATCACACACAAGAAAATTCTGACGCTAATCTGCTAAAAATTGTAGCAAAAGTAGAAAATAGCTTCATTTCTTTTTAAACTTACATGTAAGTGGACCAACTTACTATTGTCATTCGAGGTTTTTGTCAATATGTTTGGACATAATATTCCCCTCACCCCCCCCCCCCCCATTTCAAGTTATTAATAAATGTACATTTCTACCCCCGTTTTTGCACTTAATTAACCTATGTTAGAATAACAGTACAGGTTTACTATCCCATGCACCCTCTGGGGCACAGAGCGGATTAGTAAGTAAGAGTACATGTATTGGATATGTTGTATCATTCTGAAACATTACTTATTTATTAATGAGCAATTTCAAAAATAGCATCAACATGCATCTTGTAATTACCATGTAAGGCACTTGGACCATTCTCTTGATCATTATTTTTTATACCATCAAAATAATTTCTGTTTTTTACTTAATTTTTCAACTATCAACGTGGTCCAGAGAGATTTACTTTCCATTTTCCAGATAACTATATTCCCCATTATTACCATGAACTATAATTCCCTCCTCACAGAGTGCCTGCCATATGCCGACCGCTTGATTTCTCGAGTGCACGATGGGACTCTGTTGCAGCAGCCACTCCACCATCTCCGTTCCCACCATGCACTTCCTGTACGTCCGTAAATGGTATTTCCTGTCGCGCACCATATGTGGAGCCCGTGTTAAAAGAACTGTCCTAAGAACACGGCCAGCTCGTTTCAACTTTTCCGAGGGAATCTGAAATTGTTGTTTGTACATAACTTTTCAAATTCTTTTTTAAAACACTTTTTAAAAACTATTACGATAATTAATGTTCAGTTGGAACTAGCTTTCACATTTGAATGATATACAGCAAGTAATCACATATTGCAAAAGTATATCCTGTTTCTCATACCAAATTTACAAATAAACCATAAAATTTTTCTAGTCTATAACAACTGATGATGTGCATGATTGCACACAGCTGATGTACCTGATTTGTCTGAGTGAAACATTGATTTTGAATGATAAAAATGACATCTTTCTTCGAATCTCTAATTCAATCATTTCACCTCATTTCATTCTCTCAACATACCCGCAAGCATAATGTTTTTCTTACAGCAAAACATAGTTTTAAAAAAACCTCAAGATTTTTATTTCAAAAATCAGTATACCGGTACTGTTACCTGTGCAATAAACTCAGGATTATATAAAACAAAATTTGATCTTTGCTAAAAGCAAACCATCGATAGTTGAAATAAAAGTAGGGTAAATTCTATTTTAGTTACTCTTGTAAGCTTAAAATAGTCATGCATCGTAATTGCTTCCTTGATGTGGAAGAGATAATGATAGGTTTTTGTTTTCTTTGTTCGTTTTAACAGAGTTCATTTGAAGGGGAGATAGGCGAATTGATTCATTCCTGCCACACTTCCGTCAGTCGTAGAGACTAACAATATTAAGAGACAACTGAACTATTTTTCAACCCACGTAACTGTAACATTAACTTTGTTTTCAACACAGTCTCCCTGCATCATATCATTCTTACCACAATTTTACGGCTACACGATTAAGGTAACTCATTTTTGTTCAATTTTTATTAATGTCATAATTTAGGATCCATTGCTAAAAGCTCTTATTAATTTGCTACCACAAAATAAATCATGGGCATCTTCCCTATTTTCCTAATTTATTAATATTGTAGCTAATTCATTTATTCCTAGATGAGTATTTACAACTGTGTTATAAATGTAGCTACACATCTACATCTTATTCATTCATTCCTTGATAGAGGATTTACAGCTATGCTAATCAATGTTTTACTCTCAGAAGACTGAAAGAGTATTTACAGCTATCATTAACCAAATACTTGGACCAGGATTTATGAAAATGATTAATTTGTTCATTATAATCAAAACTGCTCTGCCTCATTTCCTGAACTGATGAAATATAATCATGTGTCTGTGAAAAAAACCCCAAAAACTACAAGAAATAAGGAAGCCAACAAAAATATTTGAATCTGTGGAAACAGCCTATATAAGATAGATGCTTTCCTTGAACTGCTATTGGTTGAGAGAATTCTGGGATGTACGTACACTGGTAATGGGGGCAGCAGGATTAGACTGGCCATTTAATCGTGCTACTGCCGATGATTTTCGTCTTCCTTGGCCTTGTCTGGATATTGCGGGAGAATACTGCAGCTGATTTGCTAAAAAACAGTTTTCACATATTAAAAGCCCAACAACCTGTTTTTTTTAATTTGGTATAGAACTGAGTTTCCTTAAAGCATAGTTGACCAAGATTAACATCATGGGAGTTGTTAAATATGTTTTTCAAATTAGGTGTAAAATGAAAGTCTTTCTTATGGCTTGAATATTCCTCCCAATGTACAGTAATTTGATGCCAATATAGTTTGCTTGAACTATAAATATAATGATGTTAAAAAAACCAAATAAACAAAATTATACATGTATTTATAATTTACAGCATTTTTGTAAAATAAAAAGGTAACTTAATACTCCATACAGAGACCCCCCGTCCCCAATCTATTTTGACACCTTTTGCCCTTGTGACTGTGTTTAAGGGAATTCAAGATGGGGTGAAACTGTTTCAAATGTAGAATGGCGAAAATAACCCAGGGTGAAAATAACCCTGTTCAATTGGAAATACTCTGGAAACACATCTCTGTTCACTGAAGATTTGTAAATGTTGACAGTCAAGCATCTGGATGTATGAGAATATTTAATAGTCTTTTCATATTCCAATCTGCATGTTCACATTTTTTTCCAGTTTAAGAAAAATGCAAAAAAGAGGGGAAGATCTTTTTTAACTTTGATACATATACCGGTATATATATATATAGATAAATATCTATACACCCACCTGTTGTTGACAATCTCTCTAAGGGGGTGATGACTCCTTCCAGCAATTTCTTGCTACCCTGCAAAGTATAAATGCATAGCTTTTGACCATTTTGCTTCAAATCTAATTCAAAAGCAAGATAACCTAAGCAAATGTCAAAGCCATCAGAGCTGAACACCTGCTCCTGGCTCAGGTGAGACAAGTCTGGGGTGAGCGACTTTCGAGGTCTCAGTGTTCTCTTAAAAATTGTCGTCAAATTTAATTTGCTCAGTGTCTTCCAGGAATGAGACAGACTTTGCGTTCTTTTAACCTTCATGATCCTCTTTGCATCAAAGCCTCAGTAAATCAGTTAAAATGTGATATCATATAACATAAATGCAAAAGTGACAAAAGCTTAGGTGTTAAAACTTCTTTCCACTTTCAGTCCTGTGTCAAATATGAACAAAAACATTCTAGCGGAAATAAGCTAATAAGGATTCCCTGGAGATTATCTGCCTTTCACAGTTGTTTTAGGAATAATGGTATTAATATCGCTGCTTGTGATAATAATGGAATTTCCAACTCTTCCACAGGAGAGAGATTTATTGCCAACGATGGAGCTGATGTTTGAGTTATAGTTTTAAGAGCAAAAGCCTGTATTGCACTCAGGAGCCATGGAGAGTATCAAGAGTTTGACCTTATGGTCACGGTTTTTTCTTTAGGTAGCCATCAGTATAATCCTATCATATAACCACGAACAAATGTATTACATCATCAGCAAGCTTTGATTGTAACCAGGTCAAAATGTCTGACACAATAAAAAAATCAACAACGATGGAAAAACTGAGACTTGTCGACATTTCTCCAAGGGTTTCTTTTAAGGATATTGACACTATTCATTAGGTTGCTTTTGAAATGGGTCTTTTATTTAAAGTCTACCACTAATCCAAACTGCAGTTCCAAACTGTCAAAATTCTGTTGAAATGTATGGAAATAATTATCATTATTGGCAGCTACGGCAAAAACATGTCCTCTTGATTTTCAACAAGGCAGATCAATATCATCCTGTCATATCAACACATTTGGAAAAACCAAATAATTTGGAGAATGTTTCAGTGCGTTGGACAACACAGATATCTTTTTTCTGTTTCTTTGTTAATTATGGAGGCTATTCTGACAAGTGATGTAGTACCCCTCTCCGAGTGCTTGCTCCTTAAAAAAAATTTCCAGAACACTGTCGTTCTTCCTTCCAGGGTACGAAAAGTTCACTGAAGCGCTCTCCCTGAATATTCTGACCGATCATTACAGTCCACAAGCATGAATTCACAGCTATTGTTGAACTCTAACTGCACCAAGTTTCTGCACTGCAGAAATTGTTTTTTTAAACTATTCAATTTCAGCCCTTGTAAACGAATCAACCAAAAATGAGTTCCATATGCTTCTGTTAAGATAAGCAAAAAATAAACTACACCCTGTCTGATGGAACGCCCTGGCTAAGCAGAAATTTAAATGTTGCGGGGTTTATAATTCCGCCAACACCATTGGCTGCACACTTGACATAACCCTGACAGCTTGTGGCCATGGAATCTTGATCAAAAGGAATGCTCTTCTTTTTTAAATATCTATTCAAAAAATTAATCACACATCATATCCCCCCTTTTATACTTCAAGGTCAAAGTGTCCTTCAAAGCAAAGAAGATATATTGAGTGCATGTAAGTGCCGTCCATTTAAAAAGAAAAGATTGGAACAACCCATCTGTTTTTTATATAATCTCTACATCTGTCAACCCTTCACATCCTTATTCCTAGTTCACTAATAAAAGTCAATTTTAATTTGTTTTGATGTGATAAAGAAAATTGGATTTAGAATTATTGACTGGTTTATAAAACATAAAGTGTAACCACTGCACTGAGAAATAATCGTTTTGTGGTGAACTTTTAGCCTTGAAGAATATACAGAACTTAACAATAGATAATGTGGAATCTGAACATGAAATATGTAGAAGAATACATTGATTTCAGATAGTATCTCAAATATTACATCATCTCTTAAGTCATTACAAATCACTTATCCAAAGACTACACATACAATTCATATAAAAATCAAACAAGCATTATGAATCCCTTTGCACTTTTGAAAGAAAGGCAAAATAGAAATCAATCTACCCATTTAAACTTGCTTCTGTTTTCTTTAGAAACAATTTTTTTTTCTACTTTCATGTAACTGCAAGACTCTCCTACTGCTGAAAATATGACTGAAAAAAAAGCTTGCTGTCTCTAAGGAGTATCTGGGAAATGACATGAAATGTGTATGAATAGAAATGTTTTGTAAATTAAAGAAAATCATAGTTAGACGTTAACTTAGGATTGATGCTTTAAAATCTAAACAGAGTACTCTAGCACTCTCTCTCTCTCTCCCCTCTCTCTCTCTCTTTCCACCCCCCAATGCAGAATTTGTTAAAGATTATAGAAATTAATCATACAGGATTGAATTTTTTTGTTTACCTCCCAGAGGATTTTGAAGTCTTTCTGTTCCACTCGGATGAGTTCCGTAAACTCTCTCGTGGTCACTGTACCATATCTGGGTTTGTTAGTCAGGATGGATTCCCCGAAACACGTCCCTGGGGCCAGAGTACTGACAATGATCGCATCCTGAAAAAAATAACAATTCAGTAGAGTTTAGTTTTTTTTTAAACTAAGAATTGACATAAAATAAGAGTTTTTATCAGTTTAAGCTCTAAAGATGCTTATTAGAACAGGAAATATGGTTTATTGGTATCTTCAGTTACTACTTAAAGATCGATGAAAATGCTGTTGGAAATAGACAATAATCCACAGAATACCCATGTATCAGCATACATTTATATAAAGCATTCCAAACATAAGGCGATGATACATGATAAAAATCTCAAAATAATCTGTTACTCTGTGAGGTAACACTTTGCTTCAAAGGAAATTAAAAAAGAAATACTGCATGTATATTATTATCAAAATATTTTATATTTTATTTCATCACAAGGAATTCCACAATGACAATATCTAGGGCTTTTATTCAATTTTTCCCCCCTAGATACTTACATGTACTTATCACATGTAAATGAATGCTAACAAGGTATCTGTGAGCCAATGCTCACTAGTGATACCCCCGCTCTGATGTAAATATGCAAAATAAGCAAAGTCGACATTTAACAGAAAGCTGGCATCCGATTGGTACAGAAATATATCCCACAATATGGCATACCTAAACAAATAGTGTGTTAAAATTTCAAGAATCTGCGATAAATAGCTGCTGAGAAATCTTTGAGGAAAATTTGTTTGAAAATTTTGGCTAAAATAAACAAAGTACTCATTTAACAGAAAGTTGATGTCCGATTGGTACAAAAATATATCCCACGATATGGCATGCCTTAACAAACACTGTGTAAAAATTTCAAGCATCTGCGATAAATAGCTGCTGAGAAATCTTTGACGAAAATTTGTTTGAAAATTTTGACTAAAAATAAACAAAGTCATTATTTAACAGGAAGTTGACGTACGATTGGTACAAAAATATATCCCACGATATGGCATGCCTAAACAAATAGTGTATTAAAATTTCAAGCATCTGCAATAAATAGTTGTTGAGAAATCTTTGACGAAAATTTGTTTGAAAATTTTGGTTAAAAAATAAGCAAAGTCGTCATTTAACAGGAAGTTGACGCCCAATTGGTACAAAAATATATCCCACGATATGGCATGCCTTAACAAACACTGTGTAAAAATTTCAAGCATCTGCGTTGAATAGTTGCTGAGATAAATGCGACAGAAATTTTACGTACGGACAGACAGACACACAAGGGTAAAACAGTATACCCCCTCTCCTTTGGAGCGGGGGTATAATTACCAATTATTCCCCTTTATCGTAAACCTTATAAGAAGTGGATACATGTACCATCATAATTAGCAAGGGAGAGAACAGCCATGGCTTTGTATTTGGCCTGAAAAGTCCTATCACTAATAATGTTAGGAAGATTTCAGACAATTCAATTCTGAGAAGGGAAGAAGGTACATGGCCATCAGGTTAATAATCAGTCTACTAATGAACTCAATTATCTGCGCCCTACTATTTAATTCCATCCAAATCAATAATTTAAAGTGATGTCACAATAAAGAAAGGGGCACCTTTGTTTGCCAAGCCATCATTATATCCAGTCTTTCTACTTTCACATTCCATCAATACATATTGATATTCGTCTGGTCGCATTGCGTGATTGGAATTCATTATTTTCTTTTTCCGCTAATAATAAGAAGCAAATTTTACGAGGTATCTATTTGCCAGAGTATTGGCCCTCCTGCTCTAAGATTTTGACTCCTCTGGCGAGGATGCACTCTCTAGAGTCGAGTTCTAGAGTGTCATGTTTTGCTGTATCCATAACCAGTTTCAAAACCAATATAAAACATCAATTATTTATGAAGAAGATGCCATAGTACCCCCAAATCTGCCATAATCGTGAGAATAGAGCTCCACTGAGGTAACTATTTCCCTCAAAATAGGTGTTTTACCATTATAAACTTTTTATGGTGAAAAAAGAACACTTAACTAAAACGAATTAATAAAATGAAAGATTCTTTTTAATTTTTCATGTGCATTTTTGCAATTTTGCATTTTCTATTTTTTTTTAAATGCATCCCATTGTGCTATCAAAGCTAAAAGTAAAATTTATTTCAATATTTTGCATTAAAAAAAGAGATTTACATTTACTCTCAGGGAATTTCATGATTTTAACATTCAACTTGTTGTAAAAACTCTTTAACTTTTACTTTTGGAAGGTGGTTTATTAAATTATTCATCTCTAGAGCTGCTGTAAAAAAAAACCTGTCATGTGACATTTTCTCCCTTTGCTTGAGATAAACCTTTAAACTTAAGACAAAACTACTTTAGCATTTCCATTACTTGTGCAATATTTCTAATTCAATTTAGAGGGACAGACTTCCGTACATAGACATTGCTGATTAAGTCGAGATGCCTTCGACTTGTAGCACACATTCTGAGGGCGTAATCAATGCAGGCCTGAGAGCAGATTGTATTAGCCAATTAATATTTCACACTTCTCTCATAAATGTCCTCAAGACCACTGTTTCACACCTAGTCATACAAACTGCTTAATATGTATCTTAAATCAGATTCAGAAGAGCAAATAACTTGCGGTAATCAAAAAATAATATATCCCATGTAGATTTACCACTTTCTTTTGATGCAGCCAAAAAAAATTTTTACTCCGAAAGGAGATGATTGAAGATTACTTTTTATTACATTAATTTCTAAATTTGGCATTTCAAATCAATTCCAGGGTTGTTAAGTTTAATTTCATGATGTAATTAATTTTTCATCAATATTTAAGCCTTTAAAAAAAATAAAAGTGCATAGTGTAATTTTGAGGATTGGAAATATTTCTACAGAGTTAGACATTTTGTCATTTAATTCAAAATGTCTAACTCAGAAACTGTTGTGCAAAGATTTTTTCCAAAAATGGTAATATTTGATAAGTTAGGCTAAATTCACATAATAAAAGTTATCACGTCTATGTTACCAGTGTATAACCCAAATAACTAATCATCTTGAAGATACATGATATCCATACCATGGAATTATTTAATAACAAAGTGCAATTTGTCTTAAACATGGATTTGCAAAATAAGCAACTTGCAGAATATTCAGATTTAAAATTCCATTGTCCATCAAAATATAAGACCACAATAAAGCAAGATGCCTTGTTTCTGTTGCTGAAATAATTTTTTTTTTATTGATTGTAATGTTGTTTTACTTCCCCTCAAGAATATTTTACTAACAAGGAGGCATCAAAGTAGCATAAATGTATTCAGTTTTCATTAATCTTTGTTTTTTTTATCTTAGGTCACTGCATGGACATTGAAGGATTATTATCAGATAAATTTTACTGCAACACAGAATGTAGGTATAAAATTAAAGGTCTCATCTAAAATACCTCCAGTTTTTGCTTCTTATTTAAAATGTTAATCGAAAAGAGTTGCAACCTGTTCTATGTAGAATTAGCATAGAATTACAGATCTTGAACCAAACAAGAAGAAACTGCTTGACCATATCATCTACTGCAGCGCTAATTAAAACTCAATGGCTAAAGTGTTGCAAACTTTAAGGATAATGCACAAAAAAGCAATTTTCAAAGCAAATGAAGACATCTCCAATAGGTGTTAGACACAGTAAAACAACACTCTCAGTCTGTTGGCCCTACGCAAGGATAGTCAATGATACGAGCTCAATTGATTTACCTTGTGGTCTCCGGTCTCCGACACAAGGACCTCCAGACTCCCAGAGAGGACTATGTACCAATTTGTACCGATGTCTCCTTGACGAAACACTACAAGATAAAGGAGAAAAAAGACATGGCTGACAATCAATCAAAATGCCCTGCAGAAAGTCATCAAGGTTTAAGAAAAGTAAAGCAGGCAGGAATCAAACCTTGGCCATCTGAGAATTCCTACAGAATTCTTATATGCAAAATAAGGACAATGAAAATTGAGATCAAATTCATGTGATGAGGTTTATAGGAATTTCAAAGTTTTTCAACATCGCTTAATAAACTGGGAGGAATAAATAATAAAATGCATGTTCTGGTATACACAAATATTACTCATTTATTGTTATTGTGAGAACTGTGTTCAGAAAAACTAATTTGTGACAAAATTTGGTAAGTCACAGGGAGAATTTGTTGGGGCAGATTGAATATTTTGTGACTGGCAATTTCAATCATTAGGTGTTTATCTCTGTCACAAGTGACTTGGATTCCTGGAAAGAGGCATTGACCTTACAGTTGAAAACATCTTTAAAGAAATGATGAGGATTCCCAAAACATTTGTAAGAGGGTATATAAATAAGTGAGAAAATGCATGTCTAAATTTCATTTTTTATACCAAATAAATGTCTGTAAAAAAAAAAACCTGCTATTTTCTATCAGTCTATTTTTATTACCACAGAATTCACCCTTTATTTTCCTGTTTTCTGATCTTTTCTCTGTAATTACAGGCAATTTAGGGCGATTTTGATCCTACGCCAGGTAATTATTAATAAAGTGAAAATGGATTTACAATCTATTTAGCACAAGGATCAAAAATACAGTGGCTGCACCTAGAGTTGTGTGGTAATCCTTGGCCTGCTATCTATCATAATGACAGCAAGCTATTTATCTGCTGTTTTTCTAGAACAGACTGATAGTCAGCTTCAGAGGTGTTAAGAACGATGATGATTTATTACTAGTGCTTATAACAGTATAAATGGACCATATTAAGCACTATGATGATTTATCACTTATACACAGATAGCATACCAGTACTTTTAGAACTATTGTTTACAATCTTCTTTGAAAATGTTCACAGAGAGGTCAGAAAAGGATTTGATCCTGAAACCTCTAACACACATTGAAATCGTGTGTCGTATGATACAGTGTAAATTACAGGTACTGTAGATTCCTTATCTTACACGATTTCCGAAGTTTTGCGTCAAATTGCGAGAATGTAAAATCGCGAACAGTAATTTTGATATGTATATCTCATTTGATGTCATATATAGTCTCATATAGTTCACATTTGTTACCCGGTAGATGAATTTTAAGTGAAATCTGCATGGTGTGCCTCTCACAATTTTACACAAAAATGATTTTGCGGTGTTTCATTATAAATCTACAGTAGATGTTTGTGACTTGAGCTGCACTCACATGTGACACCTTTATCCAAGTCCTCATAATAACCGTACACACAGATCTGCTGGAGAAGACTGGGGTGGAACTTCTCAAAGGCCTTCAAGTTCTTCAGGTGGGAATAAATTAAATCCAACTCTTCTCCCGTACGGTCACATGGTCTGCAAAGTCGAAGTGTTTCAATTTCATCAAATGAAATGATATTTGCAATGTTCATAATTAACTAAAGATAATAAAACTACTTTTATTCATATCAATGTCATTAAAACCTCCAGTTTCATGCCATGCCCGACCCTTGACACGATTTTAAATCAGTTGAAAGTTGTTACAGAATTTTGAAGAAAAAAAAATAGGATGGTTATCAAATGAATATGGAACAGAATTTCAAATTTCAAAACAGGAGAAAATGTCTGTAATTGTAACAAGAATACTTAATGCCTGCCATAATTAAATTCTTATACATTAACTGTAACGTGGCAAAGGCTGATGAGATATTAAACAGTGTCTATTACACTCCCATGTCAATTTAAATTCCTATGAAATATTCATTGCAGATCCATCAGTGTACTCGTTTGACATTATTCTCACAGAATTTTAAAAGGCATCCTATGGATCTGTATGAACTACAGACACTTCCAAATTCTGTGTGATCCTGTTACAATTAATGCTTACACATTGATTGTCTTTAAAAATTTGATACAAAATTAGCCTACTTGTTTTAAATTATCAAAGGACTTTGAAATTGCGTCTTTCAGCGATTGGTACTAGTGAATCAGCATGAAATTGCGTCTTTCTTAATATAAACAACTGATTGGTACTAGTAAATCGGCATTTACGTTACCATTTCTATACCGATGCTGCAATTTTAGATGCAAGCAAAGGCTAGGTTAGATGCTGCAATTCATAAAACAGTTTAATAGTATATAACTCCTTAGAATTGCAGCTAAATTCAATTGAGAAGAGACTCAATTTATATGGTAACTAATTTTCAATGTTATGTATAAAACTGGAAAATAAAGTTTAGATTGGAATGGGTAAGCGAAATATATTTGTATGAAGGACTAGCAATTGACATTGTATCATAACTAGCAATCTTAACTTACCTTTTTTATAGACTAACTGCAATCTTATTACATGTACCTTTTGTTTTAAAAAGTAAACCATCCACCTTTTGCCTAGACCTTTAGCAAACCACCCACATTTTGTCTAGACTTTAAGCAATCCACATTTTTTCTTCACTGTCACTAAAAGCATTATTCACACATCTTTTGTCTAAACTATTAACAATCCACCCAGCAAGCCAACTACCTTTAGACTATCAATCCATCCACATTTTGTTTAGACTAAAAGCAGTCCAACTACCTTTTGTCTAAACTATTACAATACACAGTAGCAATAAAACAACTAGAAGAATTGAATGGATCATCTTAGTCTTTTGTAAAGACTTGCAGCAATACACCCACATTTTGTCTAGACTAGCTTTTTGTAGTCTAGCTAACCACCCACCTTTTGTCTAGACTAGCAATCCACTCCGAGACCATCATCTATAGGCCAGTCATAGGGCGGTGGCACCTAGCCAGTCAAATCTCTCCTTCCTCAAAATCTCACTCTTTGAATTGCTCTATATCTGTCACTTGTAAACTGTTGCACAGTCACATTTCTGAATCATCTAAAGGAAAAATGGAAATCAAAGAAAATCAGTTTAATCAGTTTGTACAAACATGAATTTTTGCAAATTCACGGATGTAGTTGAGTTGTTTTTTTTTGGTCACCTATGCAACATTCAAAAACAAATCTTTGTTAAGTTTTATACATGTTCATTGTATATTGGCACCATATAAAATTTCTGGATGATTTCAGTTGATATCAATAGGAAATTCCTATTATGATATACACATTAAAATTCCTATTATGATATACACATTAAAGATCTGACTGTAAAAATGTATCTTACAATGCTATTTAACGTTGTTCAAATTGTCACACTTAGCATAGTAAATACATTGATACATGTTTACCAGTCGTAAAATTTAGATGAAAAGATGAGAATTTTATGTGTTCAGGCACTGTGAATATATGTAAGATGTAGATGATATAACTCTTATAAACCTTGCATAACACAATTTCAAATCAAATACAAACATACAATTCAATAAACTGAATCAGATTTATATCCCATCTAAAGATTATAGCCATATCTTACTTCAAGAAAATGAGCAGTAGATATTTTCAACTTATACCAAAAGTACCTACCGACATCCTCCATTAAAATCAGCTGTATCTCCTACAACACAAATTGACAATTTCAGGAGAATTAACAAACAGTGAAAACCCTCATGTTCCTTGATGATTAAACTCACTGTATCAAATCCAATATCCACTGAAAAACACAGATCATAACCAAACACAGGTTTGAGACCATCTGCTTAACTAGTTAACGCTCTAGTATACCCAGTGTCAAAGAGACATGCTTCCCGCGAAAAAGTAATCAATGCTCATATATTCATGGGTGACTGTAGCCGGTAAGAAAAATATTGACCATCAAGTGATACCAGAATACCAGCGAAGAGCCAATTATCACCGGCCTGGCCTTATGAGGTAATTCACGGCCAACGGTTATTGAATGGAGATACGCATGTTAAGCGAACATTTTTACCTGCTGGTAAGAGTACATTCTGAATACTCCTACAGTAGGGTATAATGAAGGGATATTTATTACTGGATTTTTTGTGGATTTGCGTTGTATATTTTCACTTGGCTATATCATAAAGAATTTAATATTCTAATCTTGCATGTGAAATAGCAATTATCTATCTAGCCCACAGTTAAAAATTTATAGCGTTGAAATGTTACAGCAAAAATTCTCATCACCAATGACAAAAACACCATAAAATTATTTAGAGAAATAAAGAAATATCCAAAACCAAAGCAAGTAATTCTGCTAAGTAAATAATAGATTGGCCTTTCCTTTTCCTTTTTTGAGAGAGGAAGAGAATTTTCACTTCATGATTTTTACAAGCTAAAATGCCACAAAACTAGTCTTTGAATAAATCTAAATAACAGCTAGAAGACAGATATAATCCTACCATTGCTGTGACAAGCCATCTCTCTAACACACATATATGTACCTAGTGTAACAGAGTGGGGTCCAAAGGAATTACTTATTGTTAGTTCCCATGTTTAGAAAAGCCCCCTCTTGGGAGCCCCGATGATGAAAATTCAATATCTCCCCAATTATTGGATGACACTAAGTGAGATCAGTGACAGATTATAAAAGACCAAGACTGATTAGGTGACAATTGCCAAGTTCCAACATTTTAAAAAAAAAAGTGTCTGAAGCTATTTTCTAATAAGCATATTCTAATGAAGGACTCATGTGTACCTAGCTGGTAACCAGTTTTACTTGGGAAAATTGGATCTCTTTAAACATAGAATTTCGAATTTTCATTTGCCTGCATGGAAAAAATGTGAGGAAAATGTTTAACAGATTAAAGATAAAGATCTACTGAACTAGACATTGTTGAGGGTTGACCATTTTAAAGGGCCCCGCTAAAGAATGGACATTAGGATGAAAAGCATTTCAGATGATTTTGGTTTGACATTACCCTGTAACACAGAAATTTACTCCGAGTTGCCATAGAACAATTAATCCAAACTCATCACCCTTTACCTAAAGGGATTTTTTTGGATCTGCTTTGACCTTCACATTTGACCTTGAAACATGGTCAAATAGCACTGCGCCCCTTTACCAAAAAGCTTTGTTTATGTGAGGTATGAGCCAGATAAGAAATAGCTGGAGAATATATGCTGTGTAAAAAGATTTAAAAGAAAAAGATTTTTTGCATGGTCTGATATAACCTTTATCCTTGACTGAGAAACATCTTTCAAGGTCACTGAACACCTTTCCTTTGAGCAAAGGAACTCTGTGGGTGAAGTATGAGGCAGATTGAACCAAGGGAAGAGACAGTGTGATCCAAAAAGGATTTTTTGTTCAATTCTGCTCTGACCTTCTTCTTTCACCCAGAAACTAATGGTTCAAGGTCACTGCACACCTTTTACCAAAGGCTCTTTGTGGGTGAAGTATGAACCAGATTAGGCCAAGGGAAGAGAGATATTCTCCTGACAAAGATCTCTATCTATTAGTTGCCCACAGAACCGGCCCTTATAATAATCTTACAGTTATTAAAAACCTGATTTACCAAATCTCTCATGTTCCCTGAATGAATCCACAGATAGTAAAATGTGATAATGATGAATTTCTGGTAATTCTAAAACAAAACCTCCTATTGTAAAATTTTGACCCAACTTTGATAGCACATTTTTAAAATCATATGAAATCAATAAATGGCATAGGAAAAAATCTACCTAGCTAAGGGGTAAATTGTTCTTGTTAACATATATTTAATTAAAAAAAAATCTAATTCTATCTCAATCGATATCTTCAAGTAGATTTTTGTAAACTCATACAGAGAATTTTATGTGGAAGGTCTTTGCATATTGATTTTTAAAAAAAAATTCTGAATTGTTTCAAATTTTCTATGGCATTTCTGTACAGTTTTAAAAATCAAAATTATCCAAGAGGTTAACACCTTTAATAATTATTTCTCTGAACCAATATTTACTATGTCATAACTCGGAATGGTTTTTTCCTTGTTTGCTATTGTTGGGTTTTACTATACATTGGAGATACTTGATGTAGCAATCTAATTGCCTAATAAAATGTTTGTTTTGGTCAATGGAAAATTTAGAGAACACCAAAGAGCAAAGTGTTTTTAATGAATGAAATAACTTTTTGAAAACATTTGGACTGAAATTCAACTCTCTTTTTTTTAAGGTGATATGGGACACCTGTCAATATTAATGTGGATAAAAGTATATTATAAAATATTTTCACCTTTTTAAATTTTGTTTTAACCAAAAAATGTCTTGGAAAGGCAAAAAATTCAAATTCATAACTTATAGATTCATAGTTACTGCTCTAACAAATTGCACTACACTGTTAGGTAACAATTGTGAGAGAGAAGAATTATTAAATTATACCTGATTTTATTTCTTATTTCGATGGAAAGTTCATCACAATATGGCGATGACCTACGCCACCTTAAGATTAAGAAACGAGATAAACAAAATATTCTTGGCATGTCCTTGCCTGAATATCAATATGGCAGAAAAAGTACCCTGAAAAGGTTTCTTTTGATTTTATTACCTTTTGTTACACCATTTGCCGAGTTTTACCAGTACACAGGAAAAAAAAGGAAAGATGGAAACAGAAAGACACGGATTCCGAGACAACATGGAGATCTAACCACACTTAATTACTTGAGTTCAGACAACGGGAAAATTAGAGAACTGCTGGAGAAATGAAAGAAAGAAATTACCATTGCATGCTATCATGTGGGTTACCGTCTGCCTCGTAATGAGACGACACATATTATTTCAGAAGATCGTCCAATTAGATTAGTCAAAATGACTCAGATTTTTTAAATATGAAGATATCTTTGCATGCAGATGTTCATTACCAAAGCTGAATCTGATTAAATAAAAAAATTGTTGCAACTTCAAATTTAATTTTTTCCCCGATAACATTAATACATACAAATGAAGCGTGTTTTGACCGACTTTTCCTATATTATCTATCATGTATGTGCAACTATAATATTCATATATCAGTAAATTTTCCTGGAATAATCATTTTCTTTGGAAAAAAAATCCTCACTTTCGTATTTTCTGAATTTATGATACTCCTTATAAGGGTATATACTAGTATGGCACAGTTAGAAAAAATATTGAATTGTGCTCAGTATCTTTAGTGATGGTACTTGAATGGCAATATCCAACGGACCCTATTTGTTTTTCATTTGGAATAAATCTTATTATCCCAACTTAACCGTGCTCTATAAATACACTTGAACATTACAATACCTGGTAAGTAGATAATAAGAAAATTTTGACCTAACTCTATTAGTAAATAAAAAAAATAGTTTTTTGACTAAACTTTCTGCTTGGTTAATGGTATTGGAGCCAGGTCTCGTTATGATCCTTTGATAGAAGAATATTTTGCATGAAAGCTGAAATCATCATTACAAAGAATTTAATCTAAACTATGACAAAATCCCTTAAAAGGCCAAAACACAAGTATCAGCTTTATACCCATTGGGGAAAAGGAGTAAAAAAGCAAGCAAACACAAATGCACTTTTTCTCTGATTCAATAAAAGGGGATTTTTCTTCATCCCTTGGCTTAGGATTTCGTTAGCTCGTCCTCCAACCAACAACGTTTATATAACAGAAATCAATTAAGAGAGCGACAGATGAGGACTTTTCACAGAAGCAATACTACAACAAAAGCATTAAAGGTTTTGAGCTCCAAGGCCCGAGGACTCTCCTCCACGTCTATCTCTAATCTATATGGAAATAAACTCTATATTTATTGACAAAATCTCAAATTTTTACGACTCGTGACAGCAGTATATTGGTTTGCTATGTATGTAGCCTGATAGATCTGTTCAAAAGACTATAAAAAAAAAAATTCTCTTAATACGATACACATACATACAAGTATTTCAATTTTAGTTTTATTATTCACACAACTGATTTATTGGCATCCACATATAAAAGTTAACACATGCATATTTATATTTCTTAATACTGGTTCATTCTTGCATTAAGCTTATGTACAGAATTTTATGAATTTCAAAAGAACTTTTTTTCTGAAACTCAACTAGCAAATAATTTCAAAATAAAGCACAAGCACCACAGACCTTTAGTATTAAATCAGACAGCTCAGAACAGAAAAAATCCAATGAATGTTCAGAATTACCTGCAACCTGCAGTATTCTAGTCCCTGGCAATGAAGTAAAATTCTATGGACAAATTGTTCGAACTGAATCTCCGCTGATCAGATTTCCTTAACACAAAATCCCAAACTCCAAGCTCTAATAACAATTCAATCTACATTTTTACAATCATATCTACAGCAACACATCGTCTCCATGACAACTCACATAAACTGGTGGAGAAAACGTAAGGCTGGACCAGATAAAGCCTCAATTAGCACCTTGACAACTCCTACCATTTGGCTCCGTCATCTATGAAGGTCATTATGGTACAGTGCTTGAATGGCACAATTTAACATCATCTTAGTTGCACAAAATGTTCATGACATCATGACTAAACAATAGAATTATGCACAATGATATAATAGTTTCTTCGGAAAAAATATTGTGGAAAATAAGAACCTAAATTTACCTTACCTGTTTTCTATACTGTCTAGCAGCTTTAAAACAATATTTATATAAGACATGAAGCAAGAAAAAAAATGAATTGTGCATCAATCCTTTATTCAACTTCATCCTACAGATATTATCTTAAAAAAGAAAGCCATGTTAAAATATTAAATGCATTACAATTACTCCCTTGCGTAACAGAAAATTTTCTCTAAAAAGCAAAAAAAATAAATTGATTTGTATGAACCTCTCTTCCCTTAGGTTTTTAACAATCATGCAGAGAGGAAATTTCTTCTTTTGCTTGTCAATGTCAATGCTTGAAATCAATGGGAAAATGGTATGAAAGGGAGCAATATATTCAGGACAGTCAAAATCAATGAAGCAGATTGATTTCTCGCTGCTTTCCTTTCAAACTTTACTTTGAATCCATTTACTTTAATTGTCTTAAACAACAATTTAAAAGTTCTCTCTAAATATCTACCCAACTTAAACTCTACAATGAGGATGCAACCGAGTACATTGAATTGTAGCAGTAGTGGACCCAGGAATTGGTTAGTTCAGGATAATTGTTCGATTGAAGTATAGAACACTGCATAAGTGGACATTGAATTTCGTGTGAGACTTTTGTTATAATATAACAAAGACCATTGAGGGTTTTTTATTCTTAGTTAATAAAAAATTCCCAGCTAAGGTATATTTATATAAAAAATGAGATAGCGAGACTGGATTTTTAAGTGATTCATTTCTTATTGTTGATTATTCAGCCATAAAATATATCAGTTTGAAAGTGAGAAACAAGAACAGTATGTATAGAGAAGTTCACATTCCACAGTACATGATACTGATAAAGCTAAATCTATGTGCTAGCATAAATCCGTCTCCAATCTTGTACAGAATATTGTCAAGTTTTTCGCGACAGCAGAGTCACATCACTTCAATGAAGGACTTCAATCTGTGCAACATGCCATGCCAAAAACAAAATTCAAGTCGACAGTTTACAAGGGGTTGAAATCAATAAATCAGCTTGGACAACTTATTGAAGCTGAACATGACAGAATGTGATTGTCTGGGATGTGAACATCCTATTGCATTAATCAATAGCCCAAATTTTATTTCACTTCTCTTCAATGCAATTACTTTCAACATAATCTATAAGACTTTTTTATCTAATAATAACTGCGTTTCAATGAGAGAAAAAAATGTCATTGTACAGCCACAATGATCCCTTTTTTTTAAATAACACCAAATATTCTTAATGAAAAAATAGATTCGCAAACCATTCCATAGATTTCAAACAGCTACATTTTGATAAATGCCTACAAATGACATTCTTAAATCACACCGACTGTTTTATTATACATTTTGCCCACACTGAAATAATGACAGGAATTATCAGACATTGGACCACCCTTGATAATGATCATTTAAAATAAATGAAATTTGTGGTAAATGATTTAAGCCAAATAACAGGAAAACAGAGTGAACATAAAGATCAAGTCCCGTATTAAATAGATATTACAGTAATTCTGATTCTGCTATGCGTTTAAGAGTGCCACAGTCGCAACCAGCACTAAACTGGCTGGGGGACATAGAGGCCTGTGGGCCTTAATGATAACCAGAGCATAATCCAGCCCTGTGAATGATGGACACTCATCTGCAATTCAGTCCAGTGTTTAATCCAATTTTGTGCTCATGCATAGGTGGAAAAAGTATGGATAAGATGGAAAATCTCCATGGTACAATTTATCAACATTAGGTTGGGGGTGGAGGGAATGGACTCTGTCCTGTGCATTGATGGACTAGTCATACTTTACTAGAAATGCAAATTCTCTCCAGCAGTCTTTTTTTCACTATATGACCAATAGGACCATTACCACCCAACCAAACAGAACCTAGCACAGAGGGGCCATTTTGTTCTTTACTTACATACATGGCTCCTTGTTCATTTTTTACCATGTACTCAATTCATCTGCAAGATAATGAAATTCCTTTGGAAAATGTCTCCATGCTTGTCCTAATCATGCTCTCACCAAGTTTGCCTTTCATAATATTGTTAAGGCTTAGTTGTTAATCCCAACTATGCACCACGTGTGCCCCCTCAAGAAATGGAGGAGGAACTGGTAATGCATGTTCACTATTCAAATATTATCGTAAGAGCCTAAAACTAACACCAGAATATATAGCACAGGGATCATGAATTCCACAATTTAGAGAGGCACACTTGCACGTCATAACAAAATATTAATAAGTTTGTTATGCACAGAGTCGAGAGATATTTAATTGCATAACTTTTCAACCCCTAGCACAGGAATCATTAACTTCAAAATTTGTTCTTTTATCTCTATTTATCAAATACATGTACTTCTTATCAAATTTGGTCAAGATTGGGATGGTAGCTTATACAGAACCCTGGACGAAAACAGAAAGCAATAAGTCACTTGAGTCACTCAGGTAACCTTATAGGACAGTTCATTGTAAATCAAGAAAACTTGGTATGTTGAACATTATTACAGCATATAAATGTTTTCACAATCAATTCTGCAAGTTTCAGTTTACACATGACATTAGTCTAAATTGTTTAGATTTTTTTTTTTATTTTTGAGTGTCATTGTTCCAGTGAACAAATCTCTTGCACAATAAAGTTCACTGGCATTCTCCTAAAAAAAATACATAAACCGACAAAACATGTAAACATTAATACAGTCACACCTACTAACCATCACTTCTACAGCCGAGTAAACAATAAAAATTGAAAACTTTTATTTTACAGGAGAGATCATCTGAAACTGAAAGTAAATGTCCATTTACTGTTGAAAAAAGTGAAATCTAAAATCGTACAAGTGCAAGATTCATATGGATGGTGAAAATGTAAAAAATGCAAAAAAACTAAATTTTCAAAATCTAATTCAAGTGATTCATCACTTATGAAAACACTCATACCAACATACAAATAAATACAAAATGGGAATATGTACAGTAAAACTCTCACCCATCATGGCTTATCAAATAATATCAAATAAAATACAAAAATCATTTGGGCACTCACATGTGCACTTTAATCACATCATCTTCCCCATGTCAAATCCTAATATTGATTGATATTTTATACATATATACAATCTGTAGCAATAAAATATCATTTTGCCAGTGGAGAACGGGACATAAATATATATATTTCTGTACACAACCCCACCCCATTCCCTTCTCTGTATCCTTAACTCTTGTTAATTCTGTCAATATCTGCTGAAAGGTTGCATTGATCACAATAAAACAGCTAAGTCTCTCTCTATTGCTAAACAAAGTTTTATCACATTAAAACCTGGCGGGGGTTTATATGACTGCATTTAATGAGTCAACAGCTTGACTCAGCCTCTGTAACCCCCCCTACATAAGATTGAAGATGCTGTTCTGGGGGAAGGAGGCAGACTTCTCCAGCCTGGGTTTTTTGGCCGCTGGTTGCTGAGGCTTTGGCTTGTGAGCTTTTCTTACTTTCCCCTCACCTGAAGCTGCCGTAGAGTTCTACATTTTTTGGAAAAATAAAAATAATCTTTAAATTCAACTATGAATTCAACGATTTCAAAGATATCCTTTAGAAAATCATTTAAGTTATGGTAGAAATATTGCAATGTTTTGTCTCTTTAGTCACAATGACCAATTAATGAATGGCAATTGACAAATTTGCTCCTCCCTCTCTTAGAGATGGCAACTTGATAGAAAGTTTACTAATGCTATTATTTTAACACAGGATCATATACATAGATTCACACTGAATCATTCTTTTACAATAAAGTTCAAAACATCTAAATAAAAAAAATCACCTACAGAAATAACAACACTGACCTGCTTATTTGTGTCTTTGTCAGGGGAGATTACTTGGAACACAAAGTTCCTGGAATTCCTCACTCCAGTGGGATTAATGGAGGTCTTGGTAAGTTCAGCAATCTTGGCCAGTGATTCTTTGTTTCTTCCCAGGAAGGAACCCTTCTTCTGCATCTGACAGCAAGAATCAATCACATTTACCCTCTAACACAACAAATGATGATTTATATCACATATTCTACCTCACTCTCACAATGAATCGCATCACATTCATTCTCCAAATCTCACACTCATAGTAATTTTGTCACATTATCTCTCAAATAAAGTCATCATAATTTTCATCACATTTTCTCTCTAATAAACACACTAATATCTACTCTATCATACACTAACAGTGATATGCGACACTCTCTTAAATGCAACACTCTGATGATGAGATGAACTCTTTTTATCCATATTTTATCAAATACACACCAACAGTTTAAACATTTCCAATATGATCCATTTACAGACACAACTAAAGAAGTTTATTCCATGGATGACAATTTTTTTATTACTGTACACAGGGAAATTTTCATTTCCATTTTATTTGCGCTCCATTGTCAGTGGGCAAATTTAAGACTGGACGAATTCAAATACCTCAAATTATCTCTCTTTTGACAAAACTGTGACCGGACGAAATTCAAGACGGGGTGAAACTGTTAGCAAGTGAAGAGGGGCAAAAATTACTAGGGGCGAAAATAAACATGCATACATTATTTGGTAAAAACAATAGTGATCTGTTGCAAAGTCAAACAAGTCAAAATATTGATATATTTTACACAATTTTTTTCACAGACTTGATTTCTCTAGGCATTATTTAACTACCATTAAACACATCTCTTGTATTTAACTTTAATGGGATCAGGAAAGCTCTCTGAGGTAGGACGAGGAAATTGGTTAGAGAGTTACATTATCATTAGATAGCAAATGCATTGTTATAATACTAAACACATCATTGCCATCTTTAAACAACATGTACTAAAAAGCATGCCTTCCCAAAGGCAAATTTCTTATCATCTTCGATCGATCATTGTTAATTAAACTGTATTTCAAAGTATGTAAACCCTAATGATTACAATAACAAATGTAAAATGAAACCTAACCACAAAATAGCAACATCTGGTCATAAAGGTTGTTTTTGGTTTAGAGTTCCAGATTTTCATTAAAATAACCAGTAGTTTTAGCTCTTTCCATCATTTATAACTACAACACACTTAGTTGAGGTATACATTCCAGCATGCACTTTTTAAAACATTATTCATGTACTTACTGGTGGTTTAAAAATAGCATTTGATGTCATCTGTGATGCATTTTCTTTGTTAACCACTTTCTCTGAAGATGCCTTTTTGACATTTCCAACCTCTGAATCTAAATGAAAATCGGAAACATTATCAATTTATAAATAAAATGTTTTTTGAAATGGGATTAAATATTCATCTTTCATCTTTTACCAATTTGTAGTTGGTAATGATGAGCAAAAAATACATGAAGAAATAAATACAATCTACGTACTACTTCTTTTTAAGAAAACTTTTCCAAATTTGAGAAACTGGCTATTTTCGTCTTCATTGCGCTCTTTCTCCTGCAAAATTAATGTAAACTAAGTGTAAACCACAAAGCACTTTCATTAAAAATCCATACTAGACTCCTTTATTTTCCTTATTTAACTGTTGAGTCTTCAAAGCTCTCAAATATAGAAACAAGGTGTTGAGATCAATAAAGTTTGGGGAGTGACCGAGTAACAGAGACAAAGGGGAACTTGCCTCTTGTTCTTGAAGAAATTTTTCTCTTTCAAATCTTTCTTGTCTCCATTTAGCTTCATGGTCTTCCTCTATGACTTCTCCTTCATCCGAATCATTGTTAAACATATCTTGCTGAGTGCTGTCATCTTCAGAATATAATCAAAGAACTAGTATAACATACTATGTAGAGATTCTGTTATATAACTTGCATGCTCTCAACTTTATGCATTTAATAATCAACAAATCTTAAAACTCTAGACATGAGGAGAATTAGTCAACACTTGTTTTTGCAACGAAATATGCAAATGATAATGTTGGTGACTTTTTATCATACAGCAACAATACAACAGTTTTTGATTTCTAAGTGGACTAGAAAGACCTTGCCAAATGGCAGACAGTCTGTGGAGATAAAAGGCTTTCAAAGCTTTCAGTAAGTATACCACAAGGATGAATGCTTCAGTGAAGGAGAGATAATCAAAGACTCCTTACATTAAAGACAGCCACTGCGCACCGGTACACAAATGTGACAGCGGCGGAAGAGAGTGTCATATAACAGACAATTAATCACGCCAATAATGAAGCCTTGACCTATATTCTATGCTGGGAAGATATGTTACCAATATGAACATTCAGTATCCAACAGGTTTTGGTCTTTGAGTTAAGAAGATGTGTGATATGACCCCCCCCCCTTTAATATAAAGAATGAGTCTGGCAGTGTCAGTACCCCTGTACATAAATAAGGATAGCCATAAAATTGATCACTGGCTCATAGCAATAAGTGTTCTGACAGCTTTATACTATGAAATTCAAAATATCTCGAAAAACACTTCAATGATGAATCTCTCTCTTATCTCTCTATACCCCCCCCCCCCCCCCCATTCTCTCCCTATACCCCTCCACCCTCTCTTTTGACTTGTTTAATAATTTCTAGTTAATACCGCCCAATAAAAAACAGTAGGTGCCTCAAGATTAGCTACATAAAATAAAATGACTGAAGAGCTTGGCTTAATAAACTCCCAACTACTGAAAGTTTACCTTTAAAATTTCTGAGCAAATTAATAATTTACTTACCAATATTACTCCATTTAAATCTGCGGATTCGACCTTGACCTTCACTGTGAAGGTCACCATCAGGTAAGTACATCTCTTGAAATCTGATCAGTTCTCTCTTGTCTTCATCTATTACTTGCTTCCTATAAATCAAAGTTTACATTTGAACAATGACTTTACGAACCATATACATGTACATATGTAACTACGTAAATACACAATTTCATTTACTTGTAATTCAAATATTCATTACTGTGTGTATTAAATAATGGTATTTAAGATTGTTCATACTATATGTATTAAAATTTGTTAAATGAAATCCAAAGATAGTATAAATAATAGTAAAAACAATTATGAATGAATTTCAAATTTCTAAAAGATTAATTTTTTTCAGTTCTAAAATATTTAAAAAAAGAGCTTGTCCGTGTCAGTATTAGAATTCAAAATAATCTAATATTTGCAGTCAAAAGGTCAGCAAGCAGGACTTACAAGTGGGCCCTCCCAACTTGGTCTCGGAGCTCCTCCTCTGTCCCCACTTGGTCTTTGTCTCCCTCCTCCATCTCCAAAATGTCTTCTTCCTCCGCTAAGTCCAGATTCTCGTCACTGTCGTACTCACTCCCTGCACAGGTTGAACATGCATGATAACTTATTCATATCTACAGCACAAGAGGCTTTTTACACCACATAATATTCTGCTTTTATAACAATTTTTATGTAACAGCTTAAATTTAAAACAGGAAAATAGGTTTTGGTTTCTGATCATCAAAGCAAAACCATGTGATTGAGTTGATATATATACATAAAATCATCTATTGAGTATGATTCCCTCCATTTCTTATGGAAACCTATTGTTAAATCATAGCTCTATAGAAACTGACAGGACTGATATCTACTTCCCCCATTTATCAATTGGTCAAAACCTACAGCAACTGAAACTGACAGGACTGAAATCTACATGCCCCACTTAACAATTAATCGAAACCTACAGCGACCTTTAAAAAGTCACGTACTGCACGAAATCTTATCTTAGAAAGATGCAAATGTAAACAATAAAATGCTTTCTTTCATGATTCATGCAGGTTATGAAGATAACGTTCACTGCAGAAAAATTTATATACCCGCATTAGCAGGTTACATATTTTTCCTGCAATGTCGTCACTTTCATATCCCTCATAAATCACCAAAGAAAGCATTTTATTGTTTAAATATCAATTAAGTTAAATACAGTTTCAATTTTCAAATATGAAAGTCAGAGTCCATCTCAAGACATGCCAGTTCTTCTGATCTACATAGTTAGAGTTAAGACCAGTACTTCTTTATCTTACCTGATAATTCAGCCTCAGCCTCCACAAACTCTTTCCTAATTTTTCTGTGAAAAGAAAATGAGAGAGAGAAATTAGAGGAGGGAGGGAGAGAAATTAATACAATATTCAAGTAAAATACCTTTACAAACGCAGTTCTCGTATTTACCCATGTTTACTGGACACAGTGAATCCTGTAAACTTCTCTTGAAATTTCTCACTGCCCTTTGACCTCTCATCATCCTCATCATCTTCCTCGTTTTCTTCATCACTGAAAACACCCTGCAGCAGAAGACACACAAATAATAAAATACAGCTGTTTTACAGAGGCTGATGATCTGAAAACGCCTAAAGACAGACAACATGTGGAGGGAGAAATATTGACACTCTCCAGAAGAATTAGGTCTTGGAAAATAAAAGATGGGAAATAGGTAAGAATTCAACCTGTACAAAACGAGGTTGAAATGCCACTTACTACCTAAAGCGTAAACTCCACAAATGAGTAGGAAAAGCTCAAATCAAAGAAGCCATTAGTAAGGTACAGTATAATGCATTTATCATTTTCAGTTCTTGATATATTGTAACTATCTAGCTCCAAACAAACATCACCACTACCTTTTCTTTGGTTCTGACATCCTCTTCGTTGTCACTGACAAGTTTGAAGGAATCATTGCTGTCTTCTTCTTCCTCCTCATCCAATGGAGACTTCCTCTTCAAACTGGACCGCTGAGAACTCTCTGTTTGTACTTGACTGAAGTCAGCAAACAATCTTATAAATAATCATAGCTCAGAATTGAAAAAAAATGCATATCATTTTTGTTTGGACTGACTTTTAGCTTGGCCAAAAAAACACCCCAATCTATATGACCATTTAATATTCATTGCTGCAATGATTCAGTATTGTACATAGATAAAATAAAACAAAAACAACTTTGGAGACACCACATTCTGTATGTTTACCTCTCAGTAGCAAACTTTCCTGAGCAGAGCCCCATAAGCTCCTCCATGTTGTTTTGAGTGGCTGACTGTGTACCAAATAGCTGCTGCTTACAGGTACCTTTCTTATTCTCATTTTCTCCATCTGAAAAAAAAAACCCCAACATACTGTATGCTATCCATTTTTGATATATTCAATTTAGCTTCTAAAATACTCCTAAGTTAAGTATATTGCTCAATAAGTGAATCACTGGCCTATTATAAATTGCAGTTGTATTCGCATGCATTTTCAATCTAAGTACATAGATTACACACCTTTAAATCTCCCTGAGCATAAACCAAGAAGTTCATCATAATTATCTTGTGAGGAATCCATATCAAATCCCATATAGGGCTTAGACTTGGGCTTTTTGGCTGTTGATCCTGTGCGCAAAAATCTGTAATAGAAAGAACATTTGCATGATAATTGAAATAAACATGAACCAAATATTTCAAATTGGATTAAAGTGTACATCCCAGAACTCGACATTTCCATCCAATTAATAAACTTACCCATCGGCGTCGAACATCCTTGACTGTGACTCCTCGATGTAGAAGCTGAGGCTCTGTGAGTTCTGGGTGTCCAGACAGGAGGAGGGGATCGCCGGGGTGGAGCCATACAGGTCCTGGGAGTCCTCTACCGGGGGGATCAGGCTGCTGCTTCTCTTGATCTCCTAAAACACACAACAATACCACACCTGTACACTACAAATTCTAAAAGAAATTATACATACCAATTCCTCCATCCAACAGTCATATGGTTTATTACATTATACATCAGTTATCCCCATGCAAATGATGTTACATGGAAACAGCTAAGCAATACCATGTAAAAAATATCCACAGTTTATATTCAGCATGTTTTTTTTGCTTATACACTTTGCTTCCAAAGAAGAATTTATATGAAGTGTCCATCAAAACCCTATTGCTGGATTATAAACAAGGTGTACAAAGTCAGATACCTGAGCAGGTGGGGCTTGAGTCCCAGTCCTAGAGAAGGGCACAAATAGGTCATCGTCAGGCTCCTTAAATAAACCCCTGTCTTGAGTTTTGTCGGCCTGTGTCACTTCTGCTGTACAGGTGCTTGGTTCCTCTTCAGCTGGCTTTTCTGATGTGACGTCTGTGACATCCCTGCTTTCTTCATCATCACTGATCTGCAGAACACGAGGCTTCTTCTTTTTGGCAGAGGATTTTAACTGTACAAGGGAGGCTGGAAAAGTGGTTCAACAAAACATTCAGCAATTGAAGAAAAATCCTTCATTTTTTTTCTTTTGAAAGCAGACACAATTTTATACCTCTATCATCCTCCTCCTCTGTTTTTTCTTTTGCATCCTCATCTTCATCATCTGAGAGATGAAGTCTCAAATTTTCACCATCATCCTCTTCATATTCACCACCATCATCCTCTTCCTCAGCTTCATCATCAGCAAAAGGATTTTTCTACAATCATTTGACAGGGTTTTTTTTCAGCCAATAAAAAATACTAGTAACTAAATGCTTGAATAATATTGACACTGATCTTATAAATATTAACTGTTGGTCACTGTCTTGTTCCATTTAAACAATTTCAGATAATCTAATGATTTTTTTCTACACCACTAATAAAGAAGGCCATTACAATGTCTTCGGTTTCCTCTTCTTCTTCCATCTCTTCATCCTCTCCAAACTCTTCATCAAATTCATCATCCTCCACATCAGTGTCCGAGTGTTCAGACATCTCAGCATCATCATCCAGAATTTCATCTTCCTTCTCGTAGAGTTCCTCGTTGTCCAGATCATATATGTCCTGCCTCTGCTTTCTAGATTCCTCGCGCTTTACTTTCATTTTCTCTTGCAGCTTTTCCTTTAGAGCCATTAGTTTTGCACCTAGTTCAATGCATTTATTTCAAAACCTTTACATCTATTTTTCATATCAAAATTTAATTGTTTTCAATTGTTTTTTTAATAACTGTTTTCAAATATTTGAATTCATTTCAAATTTTGGGACAGTGATATTATGACAAACAGCTTTGTACACATAATGGGAACATAGAAAAACATAACAGAAACATGAGTAGGTATTTTTTAAAGACAAATGTTACACAATACCAGATAACATAGAGAAATGACCACAATACAAAACCTGGGCACACAGTGGATTACCTGGTGCATCCAGGGCCTGGAGAGAGTTCTCATCTTCCTGAGTTGGATGATAGGTGAATGTCTTCATGTGAAGTTCATCTTTGTCTTTCTCAACAATCCTGAAATATTAAATTTTTTATACAGAACTAAACAATACAGAATAAACATGCAGTGTATAAACATAGATGAAAGTAGACAGCATTCAAGTTAAAAAAGATTTCTGAACAGATCAACAGATTGCACTTTAAATGGTACAAAACTAAAAACTTGTAAAAACTCACTTGATATCCACATCCTTGTTGACATGTTTGGTTCTCTTTTGACAGTGGTCCATAAACCTTCCCATCAGCCTCTGGATCCCGGGGTGCTGGGGAATCCCCGTCTCCTCCTCCTCATCCAGACTTATCACCTCGTCGGGGCCCCCGCTCAGTTTGGGAACCGCCGACAGTTGGGGCAAGTCTGGCTCCAACAGGAATGGCAGCTTGTGGTCCTTGGCTTTGGTGTGTTGTGACACAGACTGTGACTCACTTAAATCAGTCTGTTCTGTCTGTGGGTGAGCACTGTCTGTAGAGTCTGTACACTGAGTGTTTGAGTTAGCACTATCTGTAAGTATTGCACTGTCCTGACAGGTGTCCTCACTCTCTTTACTGGCTGAATTTGACTGCTCCTCCATTGGTTCAGATGACTGCCCCTCCATGGGTTCAGACGACTCTTCACTTTGACCTAATCGGTTTTTTATTTCAGTATCTTTCTCTTCTAAATCTGGCAGTTCATCCATCTCCAACTGGTGGTCATTTTGAGCAGGTTTTTCCTGATTTTCTGAAGACTTGTTTGAATCTCCATCTCCTGTTTTAGTTTCTTCATGTACATTGTCAGTCACTGATTTTTCCTCATGCACTTTGTTTTCCAAACTTTTTTGCAATTGTGACTCTTTTTTCAAAACACTGTCACACTCACTTTTCTTTTTAAATTTCTCTTTTTCAAATGTCTCTTGCATGATTTTTGCTTTCCTGAAAAAATCATTTAAAAAATTTTTTGTTATAAAAAAATTATTTTAAATTAATGTGAATTCAGTTTTAATGAGCACATCAATTATAACTGTGCTACATACTGCAAGTCTCTGGTTTTGTGTAAACTTCTGTACAGTTCCTGCTTTCTAGAAGCTCTGGCCAAGAAATCAGAGAGAGGCTTAGGTTCAGGCTGATGGTATGGCAAGTTCACTCGACTTTCTACAGAACAAATACGATAAATATTACAAGAATATGCATGTTCATTCACAATCTTTTATTGTTTCAAGCATATCAAATTATTAATGGCAAGGATTAAAATATATATATTCTTTGTGTGTAAGCTAAGTTCTCAGATCTAGGTAATAAATTTTATGGTATTTGTGCATGACATAAACATAAGTCTTGCACATTACTGTTGATCTGACATAATTTCGCTGTGCATCTGTTAGGCTTTCACTATAAGAGGTTATATACAATATTTTTAATTAAAAAACCCTGCAGAATAAAAGCACACATTCTGTTGCAGAATAGCATATCATATCACATTTTACGTGCAACAGAACTTGATATACATGTACAATGCATCTACTTCAATTGTGTGCTCAGTGTTACCTCTGACAATTCTCTGGGTCTCACTGTGAATACTCATCAGTTCATCCTTCCTGGATTTCTGTTTGGAGCTTCTGGTGGCTGTTTTAGATGCACCCTATCAAACATATAAATGAACATTACACACTTTTAAGAAAAAACCTAAAGTCTTTCAGTAATTACACACTACAGTGTATAATTAACCCATTACCTTCTTCAATTTGGCAAGCAGTTTGGGATCCACTGAGTTTTCATCAAACCCCTCATCGTCACTGTTTTCTCTACTACTGTTTGAGCTGCCCCCACTATCACTGTCGGAGTTGTCACCCTTGTTACTTTTTGCTGCATCTTCATCATCACTTCTAGCTTTGTCTGCTCCTTCAAATTAATCAAGTCTCATTAAACTGAATTTCTTTATGAGTTTGTATCATAAGCTACCATTACTTCCTAACAAGCTTACAATACTTCACATGACTAGAGAAAAGTTAAAACCTTGCGAGTTTTCATCCATTTCTGCATCAAACAAATCACTGTTTCCAAACAAACGAGGACCCTATATAAAACAGAATATGTCAAAATAACTGTATTATCATATGTACCAATTACTTTACTTGAAAATTGATATCAAACAATCTAAATTCAATCTTTTAAATGTTGATGTACCTGATCTTCTGCCAAAGATGGATTTTTGTTGTCAATTTGTTCTTTATCTGAAAGAAAATAAAACATGATTATTAAGAGGTGCATACAAAACTTCATGAGATCATTTTTTAAAACTACAGGCCATTCTCTGTTTATCTTTTTTTCTTTACTTTTCAAATTTCGCTTTTATATTGTTATCTAAAAATTTAAATTAAACCACAAATTACCTTTAATGGAATCATTACTGTCATCATCAAACACATTTGCAATCTGAAAGTTATATATAATAAAATCTTTACCTGTGCATCTTTCAATGAAACAAAAAAAATAATTGAGAACTTAAATACAGAAAATAAAATATTTAATTCCAAACCCCCTTCATTACGATTCAAAAAGCAACAATATTTCAAAACATAGTTGTAAGCGCATTTTAAAAGCAACAACATGAATCATTTGTTTGTATGGTCCACATACCCGCTTTTTCTTCTTGTTCAGAACTGCACTCAAAGATTCTTCCTCTGTATCACTATCGGAATCTATAGCATACAAAGTCAACAAGTTTACATCACCTTCACAACATACTGCAATTTAATCATTTACACAAGAAGTGTTTTTGAGGCAGCTGGACCTCAAGTTTGAACTTAAACCTGTATCAATGGCTGTGGCTTTTCACCGACATTGGTCTCTGACTCTTTTGTCTCCTGATCTTTGATGAATAAAATACCGGTATATTGCTTATAAAAGAACATTATCATACCATTTTCAGATCCACTGTCAAATGCTTTGCTCAGAGCTTCACCAGTTGACTGAAAAAAAAAAAACCACCATGAATATTGCACATAAGTAAAATAATAATGAGGTAAATAAGTTTGTTAATAGAGCCTTCCAGAAAACTAAATGAACTGTGTAGTAAAAAATAGTCTTTAACCTCAATCCAAGTTTTCAACATTTCATACTTCTGAAAATTAAAAAACTTATCATATACTCACCAATGAAGATTTTGTCCCAGAATCCTCTTCTTTATCTAATAATGAAATATGAATTTGAAAAAATAATTCAAAAAGAAGAGTGGACTAGATGAAGTATATAGTTGCTAAATTTGTCGACATAAAACGCACCATCAAGTGGAGCTGTCTCCCCTTCCACCATTGTAACTTCTTTCTCCTCCTCTTCCTCCTCATCATCATCCAATATTCTTTTACTCTGTTTCAAAATAGAATTTATAAGAAATTATGTTTATTTAACAATGACAAAAGTTTTTAGCCACTTTTACTTACACACATTTTGTCATTGTTAAACACACTTACTTGGTTTGATTTTCTCCTTATCACAACATCATTTTCTTCCTCATCACTTACTACAAAATCAAAAGCAATTCCAGTAATAAAACACTCACCATAACCAGCTAGAATAGAGTCAATACCTAAGATACACATTTACCTGATTTATTTCAAATAATGTTTATTATCAACAACAGCAATTCAATTTTCAAAGAAGAAAAAATAACGGTTTTTTTTCCTTCTAAAATGAGAATATTGTTAAAGTTATCAGTTATATCTGACAGTACAAAAAGTCCACCACTTGTTGACTTACAGTGAACGTTGTGGTCATTGGACTGCTGACTGTCGTCATCCATCCCAGAATCCACCTTCTCACTGTTCTGTGCATCATCTTTCAAACTGTTTCTCACTTCATCCTGATAAATCAATCAATGGTTATCATATCTTCAAGATATTCTTCAGACCAATTATTGAAAATGGTTATCATAACTTCAAGATAATGTTCAGACCAATTATTGAAAATGGTTATCATAACTTCAAGATATTCTTCAGACCAATTATTGAAAATGGTTATCATATTACATGTACTTCAAGATATTCTTCAGACCAATTATTGAAAATGGTTTTCATAACTTCAAGATAATGTTCAGACCAATTGTTGAAAACTTTAAGCCAGTATTGAATATACCAAGGAGCACCATTGTCTTAGTTGTCCTGACTTTTGTATGGTAACTTTTTATCTAAGTGTCAAATGTACAGGGCTAGACAAATAGCATTAAAAGTGGGGCAAGCAATGTACCCCTGCATGTACTACAATCACACAGTTTGCCCTAGCTTCTAGTAATTCAATTCTAAATAATGATAAATGAGATATTTTCCTTGAAAGCAAATGACCCACGTGTAACCAACTTTCTTGTATACAATTTAAACCCTTGAAATATACATGGATCATAATTATTTCCACAGATTTGTGTGGAAATATTTAAATCAGTCCCTAATTAGTGCAAGTTTTCGTGTGTCGTATATTTCAAATTTTTAACACGTATCACAGTATGGAATTGTAGCTCGCATGTAGTCTATCCGAATTTTTCAGACCGGGAGCTACAGAACACCACCTATCAGTTGTGAACTTATAGATAGAACGTTCTATCATAAAAATGACAGATGTCCTACGGACCCGGTTTAATGATAGAATTCGTCCCATATACTCGCTTCGTAGCAAATAAAAAAATTATATCGCGCTGTATCTCGTATAAATTTTCATATGATTGGTCTCAAATACATACAATATTGCTCTTTTACAATCCCATATTACCACATTAACTGTTTTTGCAACGAAATCGCTGCCACTTTTAACATCATGTACGAAAATTCACTGTTTATGGCGCCATGTTCATGATAAAATCCGAGACATTCCGAGTGCGATTTCCAGCAAAATGGCAGACAAATTCAAACGCGTATTTTAAAAAAATACCTTGGTATGACTCATTAAATGGATATTTTGTGGACTAAACTACATATTCATGTTCAAAAAGGTTTGTAATTTATAAAAATGTGTTTTTGCTATACAGATTATTTTTAACAGACTTAAAATCGACGCGAAGCTGATCTGCTTCACAGCTGCTACATTGCAAGTATATGGGACGAATTCTTACTGTGACCTGAGCGTAGCCTGGTCAAGGTAAGATTATTCTTTCTAATGAACATACTGCTTTGTTTCTTTGTAGGATTAAAATTTACGAGTTAAACTTGCAGTGGTCTAAAGCCTGACATGTCTTAAACCTTTGGAAACACCAAAATCGATACATGAGCAATGTCACAAATTACATGCTTTTGTCAGATTGCGCGACAAACAATGATCATTGTTTACATATGCATATGTAACATCCAATCCATTGGCGCGCGCTTCGAGTTTACCTGTGGCTGATCTGAAAAATTCTCCATTGATTCGACAATCACTCTGTTTTTACATCAGTCTATTTAGAAAAGATTCTTAGATTACTTGCACATTCCTTATACATGAGGAATATCGCACTTACTGATATAACATTGTTGTCTGGCGTTTCTGTCGTCATTTTCACTTTCCTCTTTCGCGCGTTATTCCTACGCCTGCGTCAGAATGTAAACTTCCGGTGAAGTAAACGCAAGAACCAACTCCTGCTAAAATACCCGGAAAATGACAACGATCCTTTACAAGGGTGCTCGAGAGCGTTAGCTGTCTGCGATGCTAACTACCTTCATGAAGCACCAAACAAAAAAAGTTTTTTACTGGTTAGATTTACATCTACATTTAAATCATTTATTATTCCATTAAAAGTGAGTGATAATGAAATCTTATTATGTTACACAGAAGGAACAGTCTATATTTCGTATATGTGAGAGTTGCCAATTGCCCAAATAACTACAGTTTTCTTGGAAGGCTGAGATCAGTCCGCCAAACTCGTGGAGTTAACAATGCTCTGGATGCAGCTTTACTAGCAAGTAATCATGCAGCAAAAGAAGCAGAGACATAAATAACACATCAAGGAAGATAAAAAAAAAACCCAATAAAAAATAGCTCAGTGTCAAAGCTTAACAATTTAATGCTTTCTGAAAATTAGAAAAATGTGTATATTCTTGGACCGACTGCTAAGTCGTTCTATGAAATGCGTAGATGTATGGCTGGTCATGCACGTATGAATCATTTTTCGTAAAAAATAAAAAGGGAAATATATGCTTAGTCGATATACTATTATAAATGTAAAATTATGAAAGTAAATATTGAATAAGAAATACAGAAGTTCACCAGTTCACCGTGGATCTATAACTTATTACTTCGATTTCTCTCATTTCTATTCCAATTTTTACATACTCCCAAAAAAGGGGGGGGGGGGCAACTCCATGATAATTCAATTTTTACTATGTAAATTTAAGAAAATTTTTTGGTGTGAGAAAAAGGGGGGGGGGCCCAGCCCCCCCCCCCCCCCCGATGCAACGTGTCTGGTATATACATGTATTATTCTTTATTACAGTGTATAAGAAAAATATATATAGCGTCAGGTGCCTGCGGTACTGACGAAAGTTTTCCACGCAATTTGGAGACAATTACATAATGGTCAAAGCTTTTCCAGTTACACGTGCAGTGCAAATTATAAAAGTCCAATTTAACTCATCCTAGCTAACGTGCCAAAGACCACATTTAAACATGGAAAGGAATAGAAAACTGTTAATTATTTTAAAAATTGAGCACTGTTGAACCAGAAACGATTACTTTGCATTTGTTGTTTAAATACTAGTATTCAAGCCCACTTCACTTACAATAATTCGAATCATGGTCTAACCACTGAACTGAATCAAGTCATACACTTTCAAAAACCGTTTTCTGAAGCAATTTTAGCTCAATAAATACACGTGTAAAAAATGTCGAACAACGTCAGCTTTGAATTCACATGGAATGTTTACATCGCTCATTTGTGTCTAGCGTTATACATTTGACATTGACAATTGGTGGATTATTTCATGATGCTACATTGAGAGCATGAAGTCCAGAGACTTGCTCCGGGCTTCCCAAGAGTAGTTGCACCATACACGGTAAGTTTACATATATGGTAGATTTGGCTGTTCCTTCTTTTGAACGTGTTGATCGACAACGACGACAGCTTTAACGTATCTGTATTTTTACTCACTTTTAATTAATGGACAATTGAAGGAAGATTCAAAGAAAATATAAATTAAACAGTAAAATGCTTTTTTGGTGTACAAAAATTGAACTATTTCTGCAAGTTTAAACCAACATGAATCATGTATTGGTCAAATAAAACTTGAAATTTACGGTAAAATTTAGCAGAAATTTCTTCCCATCAAATATACTAATTAATTAGTGAACGCTAGACATCATTAGGAATATCGGAATAACAGATCATCCATGCACAGAAATTCTCACTCATCAGACTCATGCAACCATTCACAATTCCTGAGGATGAAACGAAAATGCAGACGTTCAGTATAACTGTCCATTCAGACACTAACGGGGATTGTAACAGCGCTAATAAAAATGATGTTTCCACTACTGCAGCAATATTTTCCTTTTTCTTTCTTTTTTGAAAAATATATACTCTTGTAAATGCATCAAAAATGCACTGCAATGACAGCTATGTATATGTATTTTGCTACATTATATAATGTATACTGTGAATGTCAAATATTCGTTTGCTGCATTAATCAGCAAAAATGCAATATACATATATTCATAAATGCACGTAAAAAGGACAAGTTTGGTTCCGTACTCTAAGATGTTTTTGCAATTCATGAAACTTTTCAAGATGAATTCCGTGGGTAGACTGGGAGGGCGTCCCACATTTCTTTGGCGCCCCGTGGGTCAATGGCGAAATCCACGGCGTCAGCATTCCACATCCCCACCCCGCGTAAACCGTGGTACGTGCTAATGTTGTACTTCAAAGCAAGGCTTTCTGGGTCATCGTACCATATTTGGTATGTGATAGTCTTCAAACAAAAGAAATTTCATAAATGATACGCAAATATACATACATGTATATTATTATTAAATTTTAAAACTAATCGTATCATATATTCACAAGTTGTGGAATTTGGGGAAATGTTTTTATCAGAAGCGAAATTTAACATGTTATATACTTACATTATTAACAAAATTAAAGCGAGGTGATAGAGTTTCCTTATCCCAAATCCTCCCCGTTGAAGATTTAGGAAGTAATGACGTCATAATGTGACTGTAGTTAACTTCATGGCCCGCCGCATCACTGCAGTTGACGCCCCTGAATGGGACATGTTTTATAGCACATTTGTTATCCTAAAACAATACAAAAATTGAAAATAAGCTGTACATGTCCTTAACAGTTGCCGCAATTCAGGCGCTTGGCATACATTTAAGTTTGGCGAATAATCTAAATGTACCTCTGCGTGAACAGGTGTTCGCTCATATAAGTAAGTGAATAAGTAAATAAGTTACCAATTACTAAAGAAAACCAAAGTTTATTAATCAAATGCCTATTACAAACCCATTACAAGCATTCAACAGTTTCATTGGAGTGTGATATAAAAGCACCAATCGAACACTCGCATTAAAACATCACCATATTATTAAAGTAAATGCGGTACCTTTGTAATGCTCACACACTGGTAAATGTAACCATACCACGGAACTCCCAACACCAACTTGTTTAAATCAGCCCCCATCTCATAGTACTTATAAAAACCTTAGGAAAAAAATTGAAAATATAGACGATAATTCCAATTCGCTTTAGGCGTAGATTATTTTTTACAATATAGACTAGTATATAATGACAAATTAAGAAATCAGAATTAAGAATCAAGCGAAAACTACCAGATAAAGTTTTGTAAAACCCGGAATTGGCGCCCGCCACGCATTCTCCGTAAATCTGGCTTTGTTCGTCATAGGACATGATGAACAGGAAGTCACTGACGTAACTCAGCTTCAGGTAGTCGTAAAATCTACTGTCCACTCCTACTGGGCTCCATGCAACATCCACAGTCACCTAAATACACCGACGCTGAATCATTAGCAGTAAAAAAACACAATGTGCTGTCTTCTTTAATTTGTTGTTCAGCTTTGAATTTGTTTGATCTAACTTAGCTTATGTGCATAAATTTTTTCCAAATTCTAATCAAATATCTTTATATGATCACTTGCATATTCTCACAAGGCTTTTAATTAGGCATTTCGGATATGTCATATTCCTGATTGACTGCTTGTTTGATTGTTCTACATTCCTTCGAGAACTTTCGACTGAACCAATGCTTTCTTATTGGTGAAGCCTTTTTGATTCCTTTTTATTCTTTACCTGATAATTTTTGTTGGCTTGTTTGAATGTCTGGAATGTTTCGTTAACCAGTAAAGTGTAACCGTCACGCTGGTCTGTCCTGTTCTCCTCAATAAAGTCCTCAAAATCAAAATTGATCCCATCGAGGTAGTTTTTCTGGACAGTCTGGAGATTTTTCTTGACCCATTTACTCCTATCTGTCGCATTGGTCAGATTTGCCTTTGGGAAGTTGGCTTTAAAATTTATAATAATATCATTGCAGTCGTGCAGGATTTATACTTGTTTCAAAAATATACTAAAAACGTAATTAATTAACAATGTGTATGGCTAAGAAAAGATTACTTAGGCTGGGCACGATTCAGAATAAAATTTCCCATATAATCCTCAATTTCAAGGTAATAGTACTAATTGTATGTGCTTAATATAGAACTTGATTAGAGGAGGGGTTATATTTTCTCTACATTGCAAAAAATAGAAGATTACCAATTAAAACCGCCCTTGCTCCATGCTTATGTGCGAAACACATCAGTTCCAGGTTTATATAGCCCACCATGACGACAGTGGTCACCTTCGACCAATCATAACGGCTCCATTTGTCTATATTACTATCCAACGAAAATATGAAGATCTAAAATAGTCCAAGTGTACAAATTGTACATGTAGTTTATTGGTAATAATGCTTGAATGTGCTGATTTTTTTATGTGTAATAAATTATTACACATAAAAAAAATCAGCACATTCAAGCAAATGCTTTTGGCACAATAATTTAGTTTATTTAGCTTCCAAATAATCTGCTTCCATGTAATCATATTTTATACTATAATATGGTTGCGGCGTTGCCGAATTAATATTCAAGGGGTCGAAATCACTCTGGCAATGAATAAATGTAAAACGAAAGTAGGTCATTTCAATTTTCTGTTTGGTCTGCCGTCACATTTTCAATTAAAAAAACTCTTTACTTTAACTTATCCAATATATCTTTGAAAGATACATATAAACTAAGCATTCACACGTATTACACATATTACAACTTATCGAAACACCAATCATATCATGTGATCGATCTAACTGATCTCATGTACATTTGAACAATTTCCCTAATACATGTACCTCTTTGCGCTTGTCATCCTTAATCACCTCACATTGTTGTTCTGTGGCACATGGACAAGATGTTTTTGTTCCGTTAACTACACAAACAATCAGAGAAAACACAAACACGATAGTAACGGGGCAGAAAAACTCCCTCCCCATGGCTGTATATCAGCGGTGTACATTTAATTTGTGCCCCGTGTGATTCAGAACTTTACAGTTATGCACCTGCGTCATATAACTGTGCTAATTGAGTTTGAGTAAACACCTTACATTATCAATTTACATTTTTGTCAATATTTCTAAAAAGAAAATTATGTTTAATGTTTTACTACGCCACTAAGAAATTAACAAGGGTCCGTCGACACCGGTGTTTTTTTTTTTATTATAAAGCTTTGTTAAACTATTTTTCAAGTTGTGCAACATCGTCGCAAATCACTGGGTTTGTGCTAATTTTGCGTTTGTTTGTGGAAGTAGCATGAATACAAGACCCATATACTGAGTAGCTAGCAATGATGATTGTTCAATTGTAAAAAGGAAAATACAAAATTTTAAATTTCTAGCATCACGGAAAATTGACTCTCAAGCAAATAATAAGACTTCGGGAACTTCCTTGACGACTGCCTATCGATTTTCTTTCATAAATAGGGAAGAAATGAAAAAAAAACTTAGGAAAAAAGTAAAACGAGTTCAATATAAATAAATAATTCAAGACAGCAACATCCAAAGTTTGAAAGCCAAATACACTGAAGTTACAAATTAAGCCGCTAACGCGGGTTTTAAATTTTTTTCTGCAATACAAGCTACATACCTTCATATACGCATGAATCACTAAAGAAAGTTTGTAATTGTTTAAATATGTTACATGTACTAAAAATTAAATAATACACAGTAATTTTTGGTTAGGCTTACAGTAGTAACGAACTCCAGAGGAGCCGAAGAAAAACGACGAAACAAACGATTTGTTTGATATATGTTTATTGCACAATGATGCGTTTGACAATTACAGACATCACACATAAAACGGCGACAGGCACTCGACAATAATTTTAAGAACACAACAGAAATCCCTACATAATGATTTGTACCTGGAAACGTAACAATACGAAAATATTTAGTAAAAACGTAAAACTGTGTGCATAGGCATGTTTAGTAGTGCATTTCCTAATGTACAGTCGTGTATATTGCATATATAAATAAATGATTAAAACAGTTCAACATACACTGCATGTCGTGCATAATTATTAGGTTCTCGTTTGATAAAGAATATGGCTAAATACACTGTAAAGCACCTTCAAACTGGGACAATGTCTATTTTTCTTGGAATTCCAACGTTTACCGGTATTCAACATATCTTACATATACTAAGTTGCATCTACAAGCCATAGCAGAAAAAATACATATTTTCTGCTCTTGATTATAAAATCCACTGGCTTTCGAAAATGACGAAATTAACCTATATAAGGAGATGTATACTAGTATACATGTACTGGTATTGAACGAATATAACACCACATTACAACTACAATACGTGTACTACACAACAACTTTCATTTTTATCATATAAACTCAAAGCCTTGTTCAGATGAATTACATTGCGTCTTTAAAAAGCACCGACGATTTTTTGCGTATGGATAAAATGACTTCGTCAAAGCCATAAAGCTACCGATCACAAACATTAAGAGAAAGACAAACAAAAAGATAAAACAATAGAATAATTATGCAAATAAACAAAAGTGTCTCTTTGGAAATATCACTGACAGAACTAAATAAAAGCTATGCGAGTCTCTTGGATTTCTACAGATATTTTCAGTAGAATGGCCGTCAGTTCATGACGAATCGTCCGGCCTCGTCCGTCGTCAGGTTGGGCACGTGACCGTTACACTCGGGATGATACTCTGGCTCTTCCAGGCTCAGCTCCTCCAGGTCCGGAGACTGTGAAAAAAATAACACAAGTATAAATGCAGATAAAAAAAAAGCTGTTGTTTGCAGATATTTCGAAGTTCCACTAAACAACATTCTCAAATTGAAAGAGAACGGAAATGCAAAATATAATCACTCTCAACTCCAATGTGAAGATAGCTTAAACAAACGGGGTAGAAAGCAGGTAAAAATGTATAAATTAAAAATTCAATGACAAGAGCCAGCTTCTATATCATTGTCATGAAGCTTGTGTAGCACGACCCCTGGTGAGAGAATGGCTTCAATATATCAGTACTGAGGGACGGGGGAGGGTTAATCCTTTCAAAAAGGAGTGTTCCCATATGGTCATTGTATGAACAAATTTTACAGTGCAGAGCCCCTTAATAAAAGAGGAAATATTTGCCTAACTAGAAAAAGGAACACTTGCAAACAAAACATCCAGACAGAAAAAAAAATAAAAGTCAAAAGTCAAAATCCCCGCCAATTCCTTGTGTTTTAATTATGTACATGTAAATATCATGATAGAACTTGTTTTCGAGATGAAAACTGCGTCTAGGATATGATGGCAAAAAGTCATGATAAGACCTTTTCACTCATGCATTTAGTTTCATACATGTACACGTAAAAAACTTTTGTCATTTGTTTTTAATGTAAAAAGGTATCATTGTGTCTCTTTTGAAAATATCATATCATCATTGCAAAATCGAAAAAAGCTTTTAAAGTTGTACATGTATAATTTATATGAATTTCGGGGTATTTTTCCATACAAAAAAGTAATAAAGACTGTTTTTATTACTACTACTGGCTGAATGTTTTTTTTAAAATTCTCTTTAATAAATACAAAACTTTCGTATAAAATAGCGTAAACGTATGTGTTTCAATGATTCATATGTCAAATGAAGTCCATTTTTTAAAAAGATCCTTAAAATATTGTTGTGAATCCCTCCCTAATTAACCAGCTACCTCCAAGAGACATAAGAACTGCTTCATGTTGAGCACGTAACTACCGCTGAAGATCTTAAGACGAACAAGGCAAGTATGGTTACAATAGTAGTTCTAGTAAGTGGAGAAAGACAAACAAACAAGCACGGTCTTATGACTCGCTGTCATTAAAATTTTCCCGTATCTACAATGTCAATAGAAACCTAATAAATTCCTGTGACATTACATAATTTAAAGCCTCTAAGTACTTCCCAGATTACACATTACTAGTTACGACAGAGTTAACAAGGTAAAGCCAACAGTAAACTTGCACAAAGTATGGCGTGTCCAGTACATGTACAATACAGATATAGCAAAGTTTTGTAAGGTCCCCAACAAATTCACAATAACTTAATTTAAAATTATCTCTACAATAAAAAGATACTCTATAAATATTTTATAATATTAGCAAACTGATTTTGAGCCCTGTTGTAGTAAAGAATAAATTCATTTCAGGTGAAAAAATAAAAACATCGTTCCGCGGTTGGTCCAGACAGGTAACACTTTCTTTTTATATTTCCCACCTATACATCGTCAGAAACTTGCATACATTTACTTAAAGTAAGCGTGTGCATCCTTGTCGAAGATTTACTGAAAGTAAGCGTGTGCAAATCTTGCCGAGGATTTACTGAAAGTAGCGTGTGCAAATCTTGCCGAAAATTTATTGTAAGTAAGCGTGTGCAAATCTTGCCGAAAATTTATTGTAAGTAAGCATGTGCAAATCTTGCCGAAAACTTATTGAAAGTAAGCATGTGTAAATCTTGCCGAAAATTTATTGAAAGTAAGCGTGTGCAAATCTTGCCGAAAATTTATTGTAAGTAAGCATGTGCAAATCTTGCCGAAAACTTATTGAAAGTAAGCATGTGTAAATCTTGCCGAAAATTTATTGAAAGTAAGGGTGTGCAAACCTTGTCGAGGATTTATTGAAAGTAAGCGTGTGCAAATCTTGCCGAAATTTTACTGAAAGTAAGCGTGTGCAAACCTTGCCGAGGATTTACTGAAAGTAAGCGTGTGCAAATCTTGTCGAGGATTTACTGAAAGTAAGCGTGTGCAAATCTTGCCGAAAATTAATTGAAAGTAAGCGTGTGCAAATCTTGCCGAAAATATACTGAAAGTAAGCGTGTGCAAATCTTGTCGAGGATTTACTGAAAGTAAGCGTGTGCAAATCTTGCCGAAAATTAATTGAAAGTAAGCGTGTGCAAATCTTGCCGAAAATATACTGAAAGTAAGCGTGTGCAAACCTTGCCGAGGATTTACTGAAAGTAAGCGTGTGCAAATCTTGTCGAGGATTTACTGAAAGTAAGCGTGTGCAAATCTTGCCGAAAATTAATTGAAAGTAAGCGTGTGCAAATCTTGCCGAAAATATACTGAAAGTAAGCGTGTGCAAATCTTGCCGAGGATTTACTGAAAGTAGGGTGCGCAAATCTTGCCGAGGATTTACTGAAAGTAAGCGTGTGCAAATCTTGCCGAAAATTTACTGAAAGTAAGCGGGTGCAAGACGTGCAGGGGGTTTCGGACAATGCAAACAATAATAAACATTTCTTTTTCAAATCTTATGATTCTCCAGTGCAGGTCATGACGCGGAAAACTTTGCGTATACTAGTAAAGTGCGAATTCGTTAAACCAAAGACGTATATACCATTTTAACTGTTGAACACTTAAATTGGTTCAACAGATAAAATGAACTATAGGACTTCAGTATAACTGAGTTTTACTGTAATTATCACAATCAAGCCTAGCTTTCAACAAAGGGCATAAAACCGGCTTTCATATCTGATGGATTAATAGATGGAACAATTTACAACTGTAAAATATCAGCAGTGAAACTTGTTATTATGATGTATCTTTTTTTAAAAAATGCATTCTTTTTATCAGTTTGATACTCAAACACTGCTTTTAAACACATGGCATGCATGAGAGAGAGAGAGAGAGAGAGAGAGAGAGAGAGAGAGAGAGTTTTAAACGACAATTACTACTTTTTATTATTCAACTGAAAGAAATTTTATAAAGAAACTGAAACACAACAAATCTATTCATTTCATTTTATTCATGCTTGAAAGCAATACAAAGGAAAATATAGGGAATGCCACTCAAAATATATCTTGTTTGAACATGAAAGACAAGTGTTTGATTTTTAATTAACATTATCATATAATTTTGCTACATATACATGGTGTCTCAAATGATTTGTTACGTATTGCTGTTATATTAAGTGAAGCTTGAAGATTTGTTTTTATGTAATTATCATAAACCAAGAATTAAGAAATTAACAAACAAAAGAGTTAACAAGCGATTGTCCTTTCAAACATAAGATCAGAGCTTCATATTACAAGTCCACAAAATCCACACATATTATTCTACTTTTTCTTCAACCTTTTCCTCCTTTCTTTTCAAACCCTAATAAAATAGGAAAAATAAATATTTAGATATTGCCTGTATGATTTCTTGCTGAAACAAACTATTCTAGATTGAAGGATAGTTAAAGAAATGATATACTAGTAATGGACAGAAACTACCTCCCCTTTCTGATGGTAATACAGTGTAGCAACTGCTTAATCTATGGTACATGAAAATGATATTGAATGTAGGTAGTAAAGTTGATGAGTGGGGAAAAGCAGCTAGAACATAAATTATGAAACAATACCCTAGCACCTGAGCATGAATGTTAGTAAAAGGGGTAATCCCACAAATTTCCAATTCATGACAGATATGTGACTAAGTTTACCACACCAAAACAAAAATGTGTTATGTTTATATGAATGGAAAGGGTTTAGTACTGTATTAACCAAACAGAGTGACTTTAAACTCAGCCAAAGAAACTAGTTGGTAAAAGAATAAATATTATATGAAAGTATTTGCTCATATAAGAATATTATCATGCCTCCACCATTGAATGACTCCCCTACAAGATATACTCTGATATGTATACCATACAAAGCATTAATATGTTGGTACACATATAATCTGACAAGAAGAATTTCTGGTGGTATTTTGCTATTTTTGTATAACACTTTATACAGCCACTAAAACAATTACTGATTTTAACAAAAATGTATTAAAATGGATTTCAGTCCAACTGCATATAAAGCCAACTCCAAAATTAGGAAAATTAGAAAAATCAAAATGTTGAAGTTAAAAAGGGTCAAAAGTATTAATATCATATGAAAAAAAAGTATTATTCAGAAACAGTATACGTTGTCGTTTTCATGTTCAAACAGGAATTTAGGTTGATTTAGGATTCAAAGGGAATGGAAATGCCACACATAAAGCAAAGTAATAAAAATGTCGTTAATCACGATCTGCATCTATAGTAACATTGTAACTACTGCTTTGATGCAGGTTAGAATTGATCGTTGTTTGAGAAAAGCTACTAAAGTTCTAGTTTTAAATCATCTAATGAAGTGATGAATGCATTCTAACTCAACAACACATATGATGACAAACTAAATGGCTTAAAAAGGGAAGGAGCCTTTTTTTTCTTTTCAATGAAAATCAATATACTTAAATTCCTTGTGGAAAAGTAAAACCAAGTAAATTTAGGTATCCAAAGGGACAATCTGTAGAATTCAAGTGCATGAAGACAAATATAAAAAATGAAGTGTCAAGGTGTTAGTTCATGCAAACAACATTTAACACAAAGAATTGTGAAATATTGACTGCTTGGCAATAATGAAAATGTCCACCAACCCTTACATGTACCAATAACCCTTCCCCCTTATGAAATTGTTGGCTTGAATTATTGACTTTTTTTCTACCAAGCAGTCATTCTTCACCAAGTTTTTCCTCTACAGATACCCACCATCCAGTTGAGGGGTCCTGTCAGTAGCTTGTCCGTCAGGAAACTGAGGGTGTCCTGTAAGTAGGTCAGCCTCTCCTTGGTCTGGGTCAGAATCCAGGCAGGGACGTCCTCATATCTTTCAACCTTTCATGAACATAAGATAGGGTTAGATCATGAAGATTCTTAATTGAATATACATATGTTGCACTGACTCAACTACATGTATTAACAAATAGTGATTATCTTTTCTAAGAGCTGCTGCATTATCTGTCTATCAAGTTGTGTTAAATGGCTTTTCTAAGTAATTTCCTTTTGACTCTTACTTTTTGAAATGATTTGTACAGGTCCTCTGTGAAATTCTTGGCCTCCTGAAGTCTTTCCTGTACAGCTGCAGGCTGAAGAGATCCTGGTAAAATGGAGGTTACTCTTGCCACACTCTGTTGTAACTGCTGGCTTACATGTCGAGCCACTGCGATGGTTCTGCCTTCTACAGTCTGCAATTAATACATGTAAAGACATAAATTTACATTTTCCAGTTTCTTTTTCTGTGATTACACGAATAATCAAATTTGTAACATAACATATACCGGTACATGTAGTTCAATATATTTCATCAATAGTGTAATTGGAAAACTGTTGGGGCACAAGCTGGGTTTGCATAATTATACGAAACAAATATGGCATAAAAAATGTCAATACTTTGATATTTAATCATAATATTGTTGAAAATTATGTAAGCCTTTTGGGCCTTATTGAATTTGATCACACTCAGACAAGAATTATAACTCATTATAAACAGAGAGAGATTCCTTATTCCTTAATAAGACCACATTCTTTATCACATTATTGTACTTTCATTTTTTAAATCTACCTGAATACATTGTCATCTGTTGTATATTATTATCAACAATTATATAAAGGACTGCCTACTAAGTATGTCTGAACAGATTATAGAAATTACATAACATTATATCACATTGGTAGGATTACCACATAAGTTTAAAAGTCCTGAGTGCATGAATGTTTCACTTGGTAAGCATGATAACCTTGAATTTGATAAATGTACAACTTTTTCTAAACATAGTTCAGGCAGCTACAGCAGGCATGTCAATGACCTAACAATTAAATAACAAAACCCTTATTCAGCCATTCACTTGGATAACAGATAAATGACACGTGTAAATAAGTGTTCAAAGTTCAAGATCATTCTTTATCAGTTGAAGTGGATTGTTTTTAAATGACAGGTTTTACCACACCCTCAGACTGATTTTTTAAAACTAAAAATACATGTACATTTTCTTATCACGACATAAAAAGCTCTAATCTTGATAGACATGTTTTGTATATGCTGTTAACAGTTCTTACATCGGGAAGGTCGGGGTTCTCCGCCTGGATCTCTTTCCAAGTACTGGAGATCTTGTTCTGAGCAGCATCCACAGTTTCTCCTAATTTCTCTTTAGCTGAGTCCATATTTGTCTTGGCATACTGAATCTGTTAAACAAAAACCTTCATTAAATATCATGCAACTACTGTGGTTTCATTAATATTCAAGGGTATCAATTTTCGTGGATAAAGTGAAAATCACAATTTCAAGGATACGGAAATTCGTGGCCAATGACCCTATCAATACAAAATGTTAATAAAAGTTGCACTTCAATGAACATTTAATTTCGTGGATCAACTAAACAACGAAATCCACGAAAATTGATATTCAACGAATATTGATGAAACCACAGTATTCAATTTTCCAGTATTCTAGCAATACTGGTATAACTATTAACTATCACAACATTATGCATGAATGAATTCCATTGGACCAAGTCTTAACTACTACAAATTCATGACCATTTGAAGGAATTTATACTAAAGCTCACCAAATCAACAGTGAAGTTGAGCTTCTGTAGGTTTTCCTGGCTGCGCATCTGAATCCCCTTGAACTCCCTGATGGCGCGCTTGTACATCCTGCGTCTGACCTTGGTGGTGAGGGCCTGGGCTCTGGTCACTGGGTCCTGGGGGAACTCGTCCATTTCTACCTCCTCTTTTTCATCCTCTGAAAATAAGATGACAGGAATCCGGTAAAAACTTGCTCAGTAAAGCAGAAGGGGATGGGAAATTTAGATTCATAATAATGGTGACTCCTTATATCCTATACATTCATAATGCAATCTAAAGATCAGGGGAATAAAACTGACTTCGCTGTGTGAATTCATTATACATGTAAGCTAATTACTGAAACCATGCTTTGCTCTAAACTACCAAAATTCATCGTGCAAATGAAAGACTTTATTTCTTTTATCAATGAGACAGCTAACAACCTCATGACCTACCATTCTCTTTCTCCTCCTCTTCCTCTGCGGGCAAGTATTTGTTGATGTAGTCCTCAGACAGGGTCAGGGCGTCGTTCATTTTGCCAGCCACAATCTGTCCGTAAGTCGTTTCCATGGACTTTGAGACCACAGTCATTCCCATGTCTTTCACGGATTTAACAGTGTTTGTTCCCATCTGCACAACTTTTTCCACCTATATACAAAATCACAATCAAGAACATTCATTGATATAATTTTTGTTGTTGATGAATACTGGTAAATACAACTGCCAATATACAATATACCGGTACTCACAATTGTCAAGTTCATTCTCTCTTTATATTCATTTTGACAGATATTTTTGTATTTGACAGTGGGTCTGTTTGTCTGTAGACAGTACCTGTTCCTTTCCCTGGTTGTACTTGTCGGAACCGTACTGCTTCACTGCATTCACGCAGTCCACGGCCGGCTTTAGGACCGCTTGACAAGCCTCCTTCCCATCATTCACCAGCTGTTTAACGAAGAATTATATAATCTGAACCTTAAATACATTAATGTATAGACAGCATTATTTTGCACATATCTCTTGTCAATTTTTCAGACTTTCAGTTACATGTAGATTCAAATTTTTTAAATTTGTATTACCATTCAGATAGTCAGGAGACTAATCAGCTATTAATTATGCATATTTAGCATTGTTCATAAATTGACGAAAAAATGCACAGTGCAAAAAGTTGTTTATCCTTGTGCTTTGTCCTTGGTTATGCCTTTCTTGGATCAAGTAGAAAGTTCTGCTGTTTGATCATGCATTCAATATTTCAAGGTAAGGCAGATACAAAAGATTTGTTAAAGTAGCCAGTATAAAAGATTTACAAAAAGACATACCTCATCAGTGGGCTTAGTAATTGCAGGGCATTTCTCCTCTAGCTTCTCCAACTGACTGCAAGCTATCTTGTTCATAGTTTCCACTGCAACAGAAATGTACACAATAAATATTTGTGATACTTTTAATTTCAAATTCAAATGAGGAATGAAAAGAGATACATATCTTGATTGAAAAATAGTCTGGAAACTTTGAAGGATGAATATAAACAACACAAATTAAACTGGAGTTGATTTTTTAAAAACTTACTGTTTTAATATCATTACCCTTCCTTGTGTATATACATAGTCAATAATAATCTATATAACTGTGATTGCATCAACTTTCCATTAATAAAATCTAAGTTGAACACTAAAGGATCACAGTGAACACTTACATTGAGGCTGGTATTTCTCCAGATAAGGCTTGGAGGTCTCTGCAACGCTTTTGATGCTGGATTCGGCTAGATTCAGTGAAGTGCGAAACACCTGGTTGCTTTCCTTGGTCTTCTGATACATATTGCATGCCTGGGTGACCGCGCTGCTGACCACTGGTAGACTGGCCAAGCGGGTGACAAACTGCTCCTGTTGTTGCTGCTGTTCTTCTTCCATTATGCTTCTCCTGTACATACACTGTAACATGAATATTTTCATATTTATTCATTATTCCATATCAGTGCTCCATTTGAACATTATGCATGGTTATAGAACAGTAAATACAAGTATAACAAAGAGAGTTGAATAACCGTCCATCACCAATAGCAAATCAATCAGTATTCTCCATGGTTTTTACTATATATGATGAAATTAAAGTTTATAACCATCCTTTTGACGAAGTTTAACTTAACTTATTATGTACATAACCCTACCTACCCCACCTAGATTGTTTAAAAAGCTTCGTTCACATCGATACATATACTCAATTGCAGTACCTCGTATCAAATGATAAAAGGGAAACATATCATGTTATTACTCCACGTATCACACTGAATCTCCAGAGGCTCCACATAGTAAAAACTTATCCTTACCTTATGGCTGTCGACAGAATCGTAAAATATTTGAAATTATTCTGAACTTCACTTCTAGAAACCTCCTTTTATATGCTCTGCAAAATAAAAGATGACGACAAAAAGGTCCAAAGTCCAGCTGATACAATGTGACGTAGAAGTCATGAAACGCTGCTCGGGCGCATGTACAATGTGAGGCCGCACACAGGGAAATTCATTACAAATATATATTTCTCATTCTAAAGATTCCAGAAATTGCCCAGATTGAGAAAAGTTTTAATTATTTTTCACACAAGGTACTTGGATTAATAAAACTAATAAAATAGTGGCTAAATCACATAAAAGCAGGAGGAGGATAAAAATAGAAATAGGGAATTTCCATTGTGTAGTATGACTGATCAACACGTGAACATAGAAAGCATGCATATTCGGTTCCAATGTTCAGCGAGTTTCATCATTCAATTTTTTGAATAAACTGATATCTAATTATGGACATCGTTAATATCTATGATTAAGACTGATAAAGATAAAAATGTTAAATGCAAGCAGTTCCTCTTTAAAATGTTTCATAATATTAAATTACTACATTGGCCATTAATGAGGTTCTATGGTATGTGACAATTTAACGGTCCATTTGCACCTCCAGACAAAGAAGAGTCTTGAGAACTTTAGTTCATAGCTATGATATACCTGCTCGTATGCAAATGAATGTAATCCTAAGTGAAACAAAAGTGAAGGTAATAATTATAATCGATACCCATTTAAATATAACAATTGCTAGGGCTTGGGGTAGAAAACACAAAACTTGGTGAATGAAAAAGAAATATCAACACAAATCATGAGAGATGTAATATGTATTTATCTTTTGAACCAAATTGTTATTCGGTAGCTCCATGACAAATGTTACATGTATACTGGTGGGTTTGTTGAGTACCCATGCACTGAAGTACCAAAGAAGTAATCAATAAAATTGGGGTATCAATGCTGATTCAATGGGGGTAGGTTTTGCGGTATTAGGTTGTTATGGAGGTACACATACAGCATACATTGGGGTATGATTAAATTTAAGTATCATGGGGATTTATTGGAATTAATTTAAAGAATTTACTTGCTTATTTTGATTAATTTAAAAATCACTGATATGACTCCGACTCAGTAATACAAGGATATCAGATGATAAGGAAGTGTGATGCACAATTTTTTAAAATAATAGTAACTTTCAGTATGATGTATGGTTACCATCTAGCTTTCAAGAATGTAAAAAAATATGATGCATACATCATCTTTTATTTCATGGTCACAGAAAATTACATGCCTGTTAAATAGAATTTCTGTTAATTGTTATACATGAGACCTTGGCATTTAGAACAGAACAACAGAGCTTAAAAAATCATCATTTATGATAGAATAATATTCGTATTATTGAAGGTTGTTAGATGGAAGACACTGGTACACTGTACTTCCAACAGAACAACAAAACACAGAATAGCCATCTATGACGGAATCCCAATCAGATTTGTGGAACACTGGAAAATGTTATCCAATATACATGTATTAGAAACTGGTCAGTTAATGTAATCATTAATTTTGGCCACTGAAGTTGAAGAGCCAATGCTTGGCAGTCAGTCATGGACACAGCATGGTTATAATGAGAATTCTATCATGGTTTCAAGGTTACTTGACTTTCATAATGTTCATCATTTAGAAAAAGTTTTAATCTTTTTTTTTAAGATGACTTTGGTCTGTAGTATAATGGGGCTTAATAAGAGTACTTGTACACTGCCATCTTGCTTACAAAGCAGGTGCTCTATTTTGTCACCTCTGCTAATCCTCGAAATACAGTAACAGAAGAAAACTACTCATTTTATGACTCGCTTTTTATTTACACAATCATTTTTGTACTTTGGTTGGTAGGCAAAAGCTACAAAAATTGAATGCAGTTATGTACAGCCCAATGACAATGCCACTTGAATCAAATGAACGACTATATGGTCATGTGATCAACAGACAACAGTATAAATTGAACCACAGAGCTGATTCCGTTTTAAATAAATACTCATCTGTATATACAGCACTGAATCAGACCAGCATACTTCTAGGCTTCCAGAAACACATTCTTAGCAGATTTACTCCAAAACATTTATCACTGTTAACAAAATATCATTTGAAATAAATTATATTTCATAAAATTAAAAAAAAAATTGAAAAAAAGATTTTTAAAATAATAAATTAATGGAATCTTTGATAATCTCTGATCAGTACTGCTTCCAAAACCAATAAAAGATGGGAAAGAAAATAAATAAATTTACAACTTATATCAAATTTTGTACTTCGAATTTTATTTTTGAATACAGAAGAACTAGAATATGACAGCTTCTGTTTCACATTCACCACATCCACACCAAACACATTTACTTCTCGTCAATACATATATATCCAGTCATTCATCAAATCTCACATAACATAGTATTTGTATGAATAAAAATGTACACATATTTTCAGTACTGACAACAATGTCATCAGTTGCTGAATCATTCAAGAAACATTTAAATATGGATGTAAATTGTATATAAAATCCTGTCTAGTATGAAACTGCCTGAAAATTGTGTAATAAAAATTTGGTTTCCCTAAATATAATAGTAAACACAAAAGTGGTACAGGAAATTTTTCTCCAAGTATTGATTTTGTTTAATATCTTAAAAGTTCTTTTCTATAAATGATTTTTATAGCATGCAAGTACATGTACAATTTCTATTCCATATAGCAACACTTTATTGACTATCAGTTTCTGTGTAATGCATAAAATACCTGGTAAATTGAAAATGAATACCTTATTTAAATACAATTATAAAATTGTGAAAATATCTAACCAATTCAGTAAAAAATTAAAAGAATAAAAGTAAGCAAAAATTGTTCCCTTTTAAAACATAAATTATTGAATGCCTTCATTTTTCTTAACAACCCATCTTCAAATAAAAAAATCCCCAAGATTTCATGTTGTTGAAATGACTGATGTTTTGTTAACTTAAAAAATTCCAAAGACAACCTATTTGGAAGTGAAATGCATTAGTCCGTATGACAACAATAAATATATGTGTACGAGAAGAGGTAGAAACATAAAATAATACAGGCATGTCTCTTATGATCAACACAATGTGTGCCCTTCATCTGCTGTAGGCTTAGTTTTAAATGAAGTTTTAAAAAGAATGTCTTTATTTTATCTTGAACCATATCTGAACTCTGTGTTTCTATAGCATTATTCTAAAATAATTTAGAAATAGGAAGAATCACTTAAAACAATGAGAACAATTTAAATAAATAAAAAAAATTTGAATCTGGTAAATGATTACGTGTTCACAAAGTGCATTTAATTTCTAATGCATGGAATACCCCATTACACATCACCTTCTCTGTCCATTAATTGCTTGGCAGTGATTGACCCCCCAACCACCTCTCCATTTTTTCATAGCAGTTTTTGATTGGCTAGAAGTTCAACAATCTGCCACCAATAATTGATGAGCAGCGAGAGAGGTTTGCAGATGAAGGACCGAGGTACGGACAAACCCAGAGAGAGCGAGAGGTTACTTCTACATAATAATGACAGATATAAATAGACATGATGTAATCACTCACTAATTTTGGTCTCCTTGTATATCTGCATGATTTCATGTAAGATATGTAACAATAAATGCCAGTGGGGAAAAAAATGTCAAAACGGATCTGCATTGATTTCAAAGAATACATTTGAAAAACAAACAAAAAATTTCTTTACTCTTCCTAAGGTCATTAAAAACCATTCAACAAAGTATCATACACAATCTTTTTGTCTCTCCTGTTTTCCAAATGATTAACAACCAACCAGTGAATCACAAATGCCATATTAAATAATTTCATAAATATGCTTTTATTCGTTTGGACACATTTCGCCTCTTCTATCACACTGCTCTGTATACACTCAGTCAATATCAAAACCTTGAACTCTGCAATGTACATGTATGAGGTGGGCAGGACCTGTACTGAGAATAATGTGAAGGAATGTTGCTTAGTCCAAACCAGACCGTGTTCCTAACTGAAGGGGAGATGGTAGACCATCTCTTGTCTTGGATAGGAAACATCTGTGTAATGCAGCACACTTGGCACTAAATATACTAACATTGTTATGTAGAGATTTTCAACAAAAATCTCACAAGAAAAAATCTTTTTTAAATTGGCATAAAGGGAGGAAATTCTAAAAATTAGTAAATAATGCTTGAAATGCAAGATCAAATTAAAATCCTACGTCAAAATGAGCTCACATGAATTTCTCTGCTAGATCACTGGATATCAAAAGAGATGCTATAAAACAATGATAGATTCTGAGGGCAGCCTTAAGGTTTAATATTCGGTAGATTCTGCCTTCAATGATAAATAAAAGTCTACAAGGTGTTTTCTGTAAGTTTAAATATTTCATCATTCAATTTCACTATTCAAGTACTGCACTACACAGAATGTTTCCTCTGAGCTTATCTATAAATATTTGTCATGTTTCATACATCAATAAACTATAAGTTTCACTATTCTATTTTTTGATTTTAAATATCAGAGATCTTACGGATAATAAAGTCAAAGGTCAAAGTTCATCAACAATATTCTTATTTTTCTTAGTGCATGGTTACGACTAGAATGTATCATCTTTGCTTCTGTTGACAGCTGATAATAGGTTCATTTTACAACTGGACTAGTTTTCATATGGAGAAGAGGGGTGGGTATTGTTTATAAGATTCTGATGGACAGAAAATGACAGCTTACCACTAGTGTATATTATAAAACATGCTGAGTATCAATTACTAATATTCTAGTGTTGTTTTCGTGTCTTTAGTACTCTCTACTAATTATCAATGGTATTTATCTTAGTTTTGATCATTTGTATTCAGGTATTTGTTAAAACCTTAAAACTGTAATGACACCATGATACACAGAGGATAAAGTTCAACCTTAATAGCGTTGCTTTTTTAAAAATCTTATTTAAAAGAAAAAAAAGTCCATCTCAAAAGTAAACTATGCCTTATTGCTTGTCTATTCAAAGAGAAAAAGTCTCTCTGCAAGACAAAAAAGTTATAAATATATCTGCCTTATGTATATATTGTTGTTAAAAACCTATTGTCACATGAATAAACCTTCAACATTATACTAATTGGTAAAAATAAAATCAGTTCATAAAATTAATCTCAAAAAACATCAAAGATCTGTCATCAACATGGGACTGAGATATTCAACAGAGCTCAATGTAATCATACATTCAACATGTTTCAACCCACGCCCCATAGCATTCTCACCTGACAAAAAAAAGAAAACCACAAAGTTGGAAAACATGAATCCAACGTATTTCCTATTTTGACCAAGTCTGATGAGTTGACTACTGTCAACACACATGGAAAATTTTTTCATAAAATTGACAGTTCAGATGATGGAAAACAATGACATATGGTAAAAATGAGATCACAATAACATCTATCTTAAGACATGACTATGAAGGGGGGAAAGAAATGAGGAAAATATAACGCTAGCATTTTGTCGTTTTTAAGTGATGCATGGCAATATGTCCGTTCGCAATATGGACGCCGTTCATTTGAGCGTAACTGCTACTGGAACTTTTTGAGCTGTCCTTGCTATCGTCACTTGAACCTATTGCACTGTAGGGATTGGAACAAGAACTGAACCGCTGATCCGGGTGAGAATCGGGGTTCGGCTCCTGCGTGAGAATGCAGTCACAAGGCTCGGTGCCATTCAGCATCAGCTTGTCCGCTTGTGAACGAGAATACAACACATTATTCACTTTATCAATCCTCAGCTCGGGGAACAACTCCCCGTTCTGATACGAATGCTGTGCTTCCTGATAGCCGGGAGGGTAGTAATCCTCCCCGAGGTCTATATCGTCATCAATATCTTGGTCTGGGAGCTCCACGCCCCCCTCTGCCCCTTTCATGTCACATTCATCCTCATTTTGAATAAAAGGAGTTTTTGACTCGTCCATATCCTCATCACCCTCCTCAATGTACTCAAGCGAGTCTTGTTTATTTTCATCACTGAAAAAGTATGACTTGTTAGCGAACGATGGGTCCAGCTCTGGCACCAACTCCTCTAGAATCTCCTTGAAGGTTGGTCTTTGTTTTGGTCTGTAGCGCCAACATTTTTGCATTAACTCAAACCTGCAAGAAATATTCAGCATCGTTTAAATAGTTCAAAGAAAAGCAAAAAGCTGTTTTCTGCAAATAAGAGGATAACAAAATGATTCTATTTTCTTGCAATCAATTTGCCTCCTCGTTGCAAAGAACAGTGATAACCAAGACATCAATGCACTGAACTTTCCTGCACTGAATTGCTATCTATTTACAAAACGACTTTCTTTGACTTACAGTCTGTCTGGACAGTCCTCGGGTTTCTCCATGACCCGACCGTTTAACACGTATCTCAGGACCTCCTCATTGGACAGTCCCTGGTAGGGCTGGGCGGCTAGGGTAGCCATCTCCCATAACACCACACCATACGACCTAAAAATAAATAAAGTTCAATCAGGTACAGTACACCAACTGACTAACTGATAAATGTACTTATCACCTACTTGTATTTGATTAGGGTGAAAATTATATAGATACATCGATTAGGGTGAAAATTTACCAATTCAGCAAAATAATACATAATCAATCAGTCATTAATCCTACGATGACTTATGTATACACGAGTACCTTCTAGCGAGACCTCTAATCACACCTAATCCAAACTTCAGATTTGGATCATTAACATTCTACTTTTCTTTTAAGTACTTGCTATAATTTGTCAATTCATAGTGAATATTTTTCAAACCCTGCATGCACTTATTGCTTCACAACACACACATCCTGCTATCATCATTATATAAAAAGTTCTAAAAAAAAAAATAATAGGGAATCACAGTGCATAGCACAATCGCTTCACATGTTTATGAATAATCCTCAACAAAACCTTCCCTTTTTGCACCTGTTCAATCCTAGACATTTTTTAAACACTTTTGCTTTCTACAATTAACGGTGGTTATTTCTAGAATTTTCTTCAAACTTCATTTTTTTATCTTAGCTATTTCAAGACATTCACTGAACTCTCCCCCTTCTACACCGAGCAGTTTCTGTACATTTACTATAGATCAGACATATGCGGAGACACAATACGTACCATACGTCTGACAGACTGGTGAATATACCGTCCTTCAGGGACTCAGGAGCCATCCATCTCACCGGTAACAATGCCTTACCTCCCTTTCTGTAGTAATCTGTCTCATATATGTCTCTTGTCATGCCAAAATCTGGAAGACGAAAAGAAAACTCAATATTACACTCGGTTGTTTCCCATTCAACAAACTAGTGCATATTGATGACCCAAACTTAGCTGAATCTTATCTTTAAATAACTAATTTAAATATCAATATTAATTTCTTAATCATAAAAAGTTCATATGTATCCTAAACAAGGATTTTCTCACAGTCTACAAATACCCAAGATCACCAAACTTGGAATCTACAACAAACATTTTACTTCTGTTAATTATTCACATTTTCAGGTAAACACATACCAGCAATTTTGACAGTAAGATCTTCAGCAACCATACAATTTCTTGCTGCTAAATCCCTGTGAACAAACTTTTTGTCGGCTAAATATGCCATGCCATCAGCTATTTCCCCTGCCATTTGAATAATTCTTTTAATGGTTGGAGGAGTTCGACTAATATGTTCCTGAAAACACAAGAAGAAAGATTTATAGAATTTGACACTTTCAGATCTTTTAAACAAAATGTAAATGTACTACAGTTACTTCAAAATTAGCCTTACCTTTATTCCAGCAAAAGTAGAATCAATGTCCTATGGAAGAAAAACAGAAATGTAACACAATCAAATTAAAAGTTTCAATATTTAAAAAAAAAAGCAAAATGTATAAAATAAGAATTTTGAAAAGGAATGAATTCATTTTTAGATGAAAAAATTTGAATTACTTTATTATACCATTTGCCTAGTGCTACAACTTGTACAAAACGAATTACTGCAGTTTCAGAAATTCTCTATTGAAATTCAAGGTTTCAAGGCTACGTCAATTTGCTGACAATGGTCAGTACAAAATGTTTTCAGATCATACTGCAATGAACATTTGATTTAATGGGTCGACACAATAAAATCCACCAAAATTGATGTTCAACAAATACTGATGACATCACATAATAACAATATTTAAACCCTGTTGACTATTTCTTAAAAGTGTTCTCCGACCCACTCACATCTTCCACCGGTCTATGCATCCTGAGAAAGTTTTTGAGATCGCCTTTCTCCATCAGCTCCATAATGAGCAGAGCTGGCTGTCCGTCGGAGACCACCCCTAGCAACCGTACCACATGGTTACAGGAAAAGGCCCTAGTAACAGAAAACAGTCCCAACAATGAGACACAGTGTCCTCTAGGTGTCAAGGAATCTTACAACAATCTTAAAACAACTCTCTATCAACATGCAGCTATCACAACAATCCTTGTTTTAGCTCTTAGATCTAAAGGAGTATATAAAGGTCTTTTGGATGTCATGCATTATTTGATCAAACATTTCATATTTTTCTTGTGGCTTCACATTTTTGCAGTTAACTAGACTAAAATCATGATTATAATGGAACAACTTTTAAAACTACAACCACTACTATAGGATTTGCATTATTGAATAGTGGGCACTTACTTCATTCTGGATGCCTCACTAAGGAACTCCATTCTTTCTCTGTATGTTGCATGTTCATTTACAGTCTGAAAATTCATAATCTATCAATAATTACTGAAGTAAAATAAAATAATAAATCTTATCCAAAGAAACATTAACAGTTGAATTTTAAAAATTCCAGCGGTTTTTTTGGGGGGGTTACCTTGACTGCCACTTTTATCTCCCCTCCTTTACCATACAGGTCCCTAGCAACCCCTTCATACACCATACCAAATGACCCTTGACCTAGTTCACGGATGAGTTGAATCTTGTCACGCTCCACTTCCCACTCATCAGGATTGTAATCTGTAACCAATTTATGTGTATGTAATTCCAAGCATCAGAGCCCAAGGCTTAAAGCAGTAATAAAGTGCACTCTGATCACACCTGACTTATACTATCAGATCATTTCCTTCACTCTAGAGATTAACCCACTTAAAAAATAATGTTTTTTCAATATCCATATCATTTCCCATCACCTTTTATGTTCATCTTAATAGATCAGGAAATATGATTCACATTGAACATTTTCATTAAAAAAAAGTGTTTTTATTTGCTTTTTCTTTTTTATAAACAATATAATATCTCAATGAATACATTAAAGATTAATAAAACAGATCTCATACTCTTCTGGTGCATGCAAAAATATTTCATACATCTGATTTGTAATTTTTGTTTCAAACCCTAGCGACACTGATATCAATATCTTACGCTCGTAATCAGGGTTGATAGAGGTGAAGTCGGGTCTGTCAGGAATTTTCTTGAATCTGCTGCGGGCGATGAACCACACGCCGATGACCACAATGAGGATTAGGAGGAGGACCCCCGATACTGTGACAGCAATGATGGTCTCAGGTGGCCAATGGGCAGCTACAAACACAGACCAGTCAGGAATATTTGTCTCGGAACAATGTGATCAACTAAGTCTTTGAGAAATAAAGCTGCCTGCATTCATAACATTACCTCAATTAATTGTCAACAACCATCTCACATGTGGATATTTCATGAAAATTCCAAAAGAAATATCTCTTTTGCAGGCATTGTAAGACACAAACATTCATCTTCAACGGTGGCAAATAATAATTGTTTACCGGAATTCTTAACCAGTAATATGCAATGCTGTCATATTATTGTGTGTTGTTTGTTGTTTGTAAGGATAAATGTTCTTCATGTTCACACTTACTGGTAAAAATGTTCACGCTTGTACGTTACTTGATTAAAGCTATTAACCTACTGTACTTATATCTAAATTTTTTGCAATTAGTAAAGATAAACCTCAATTAAAGCAGCAATGCTGTCTTTCGGGGACATCTTCTGTTTTTCACTTACTGGTCGTTGGGGCAGACACAACAAAGTATCTGGGCTCCGTGTAGTTGGTTGTGAAGGCCAGGGAGATGGCCCGGATCTGTACGGAGTAGTTCCCTGGATCCAACTTCTGGAGTTTGTAGCCGCCTATCTTCTTGTACTTCAGATGAGGTACACACAGGGTATTCGGTTTCACCTGATATGGACATTAAAATAAGTCACAATATTTTATTTTTGCAAAAAGAATAAAACCTTTTATTAAGAGCAATAAAATAAATGTATTTTCATTCAAAGACTGTTTAAATGACTATTTTATATATATTGATTAACTAAATTTCAAGTATTTCAATAAAATAGAGCTTCGTACATCTTTCATAACTTTGCTGTACTGGATATCGTAGCTTAAGATAAGACCATTGGGTTCCTTAGGTTCTTCCCAATACACGATCACCTCCCCTGTCTTGTTGCTCATTTTGTAAATTTTAATAGTTTTTGGATCAATGTTATCCGCATTTTCTGAAAAGAATTAATTTATCATAAGATTAAGCTTCAATTCCTCAAATAATAAAAGAGTTTGCATTTCTTTGTAATTACATTGCACTAGGACTGTTTAACCATATTGGATAGAAAAAACAATTATGTGACAACGTTTTTAAATAAAAGAAGTTATTCCATAATTTGAAAGATTGGATGTGCATTTACTGTTCCTATTCTTGATAACTAGTCAACGTACTGTCAGGTAGGGTTCGACCAAGTGAAATAGCACGGATGCTGCACAGCTTCATTTTGGCTGGATCCCGCGGGTCTCGCTCCTGACATGCTATCACCTAAATAAGAAACCAAATGTCGGTTATGGTATTCCAGTACTTATCTGCAGATCATCATGATAGAAATCTTTGAAGGCGGTGAAAATTATACTAGTCGTACTGGTGAACGCCATTAAACATTTTACAACAATTTTAAACTGAGTACATTGTATTGGCAGCAAAATTTTCTTCTACATGTATATATTTTTTGAGCAAAAACTTTCATTGCATCATCAGTGTTTAAAACATATCAACCATATTTTTCACTGTTGTACCCACAAGTTACATGAAATCCCTGGGTCTCACCTCGATTCTGTAGTCCTGAAAGTGGCCCAGGTTACTGATAATGTAACTCATGTCGTTCTTCTGCACCGGCGTCTGAACTATGACTTTGTTGAAAGGGAGGTCTTTCTCTGTTTCATTGACAACATCGGTGTCGTTCTCTTCAGAATCACTCAAGTTGATCTTCAGTCCGTTCACAGCGGAGGCGTTGTACGGTAATGACGCCTCGCGACTGTACCTCCGCGCCCTTTGTCTCCGTAGCGTTGGGTTTGGCTTCAGCGGTAGATTGGTGGGAAGAGTGATATTGGAGAATTTGCGGCGATTCTTTTTAAACAGCGTCTCTGCTCTTTTGCTGTCCATTCTATAAGAAGAATCACCACACATTCTAACATAGACAGAACACTGATATCATCTTATAATAAACATTTCGATTGTCTTTATACTTAAAAAAGATCATTCATAAATGATTATAAGTTAAATTCACCACTTTTTATTTCATCATTGAACAAAGGGAAACATCTTTAACTTGTTGAGATATTATCATTTTTAAGCAAGATATTAATCATTTTTTAAATAAGATTATCATATATTAACTTTCTGTAAAGAAATCACACACAGAGAAAAAACTCTTGCATTAGGGTGAAGAGTGCTTCAACAAACTCAGGATTAATAATAATAATAATCGTGATTAATTGGTGCTGTAAATTAATTAAGAGATAGCAAGTCAAATTAAATTGTGTTCATCATGCATTTCAAGAATCTTGGAGACTGCACTTTCTGTTGACGCAATGATAATAAACAAAGCATCACCCTTTGACTTTCATCTTTACAGATTCATATTTAATCCAACATATTTTTTAAAGATTAATAACACTTGATATCGTAAATTTAATGAAAGTGCAACAATCCAAAATTCTTCACATGCATATGGATAGTCAGATATATAACAGTAAAACAATATTCTAAATAAACATCATAAAGGCATAAATACTGTATATATAGTTCCATATAAGTGTAAATAGACATGGTCTCTGTACATACTCGATAGTTTAGGCCTCACAATAGCATATATATATTCAAGAACATGAACAACTGTAACTATATATATGCACAGTTCTGGAAGGAAGAGGGAGAGAAAGGGGGGAATGTAATAGGGGATACAGACATGCTGAAGAAGAAGAAGAAGGAGTGAAAAGGCCTCAGTTCTGTCACCAAAGCTGGAAGAAAATTCCCAAATGAAATCTTTGGTAAAATGGGAGCAAGTGCTGCTGTCCAGCAAGTAATACATTCATGAACATGATTGAAGGATGAGTCTTTTTATTATCATAAATTTTTTTCTGTTTGAGCCAGTGTCATATGGCTCAAAATCAATAACCTGCCATTCACATGAAGGTCAAAATAAGCGGGTAAGTATCAGGACAAAATCAAGATACTGGATGATTGGTTGTTTATAAAAAGAGAAGATATACAATGTGGCGGTGGGCAATGATGTTCTAATGTGTATCATCTACTGGTGAAATTTTTAGCATATCACACAATGAATACATTTCATGATCATAATTAATATGAAAGGTGTAAAAGCATAATATAATATAAAGTCCACTGGCATTGGACAATCAATACTGCAAGAAAAATAAAAAAAAAAAAATCACTGGCTGCATTGCTAATACTTACTTATTTTTGATGAAAACGGTCTTTTTCACCAAATTTAGTTAAAATAAAAATGTATACATGGGTGCGTAAAGGTAACTACAGATCCTGAAGGACATTGTGACTAGCCTATATATATCTTAAAGAACGTGATCACCGCAGACCATAGATAATCTGGAATCTTCTGGATAATGTGTCATATAAATCTGTTTGTGTAGGTGAATTGCAATGCTTTTTTTGTTTCTTATCTTTTTTTTTTAAATTAAAAAATCTTGTTTTCCCCCTTTTTGAAATTGGTTAAATAAATTCATGCAAGCCAAATACCTAAAGTGCATTAGGTGTAAGCCATATTGCATGCATAAAAAATCATGCATGTCAGTACAGAGGGAATTTATATCAAAGTGAAGAAGAGAAAAATTTGTCAAAATAGTTAAAAAGTGAAAAAAATTAAAATTTGTCTAAAAACCTTAAGCCAAATGTGCACTTTTGAGCGCATAATTTACCCCCAAATTTTCAATTTTTTTTTTAGAATATACAATACCAAGTGATGATTTATAAAACAGTCTTAACCATTGCATGAAAATACACTGAAAGCGACTAAATTCATGGACAATATTGTGCCCTCTTTCTATAACAGCGAACAACATCAATAAATAAATAAGAAATGAAATGTAATTTTTTATCGAAATATGTCAGCAAATTTAATACGTATTTATCTTGTCAGTTTTAGAAGGGTAATTTCAAGTAATTTGGGGAAGATCCATCTCGTCAAGTAGCAAAAATATACTGTAACGTTTGTATGCAAATCATGCAATTCTTGTGAAAAATAACAGGACTTCTGAGATTATGCAAGATGCACATAATTAGTGTTGTTGGCGATTATAGGCAGAGGTGCAAGTTTACACTAGCTACAAAAAATGGTTGGCCGACTCTTAAACTTTTGGTGGTATGTGGTCAAACTCACGATGTTGTGGGCAAATCTGTGGGTAAATCCGGCAACGGTTTGGGGGGACCGTAATCTGTCCTGAAGGAATTAAGCAATACAAGCCAAATGTGATTACTACAGAAAAAATTTGCTTGCGAAATATATACGTATATATATATATACACAATCACAAGAAATCACTGCTCTTTAGGCTTCTTCAGTACTTTGATTAAGCACAACAAAGACAAAAACAAAATTTACAAAAAAAAAATAAAAAAATTAAAAGAACTTGAAAACAAAAAACCAATTAGATGTATTGAAGTTATCATGAAATTAATCAAAACTGAAGAAAAAAAACAAAACACGACCTAGAGATCATTGGTCAATATAGAAATTGATGATTATATTCTGTTGTAGAAAGAAAAAAAAAAAGATTTTTAAGGTTTTGAATATTCATTCACTTTCAATAAGTTTCATTCTAATGATATAATATTTTGAGGTTTAAGCGAGGATGGTTAAATGACAATGAGGGGAGCTAGGTCTGATGTACATATGTATACAGACACTGGTACAATCACTAACTAAGCAGTACAAACACTTCACAACACACGCATGATTGACACACACAATAATGAAATGTTAATATCATCTGCTAGAAGCAGAACGTCCCAATTACCAAGGCCTGCTTGCTAAGCACTTGGTTGCAGTACTTTCAAGAATCACTTTCATGAATTCACATCACAAAATATTTTAGACCTTACATGTGTACAATAGCCTGTTCTTATGTTTTAACTTTGGTGCAAATATGGTAGTATTCATGTGTATGACATCAGGCGCCCCCTCAAAAATTACTGAGCGAGCTCAGTAGATTAACAGATAATTTAAAAAAAACTCAATTTTGCACTTTCTCATTTTCCCCTTGGCTTCAATTGATCCTTCTTTTGTATATTACCCCTCTATGTATGATTTTCAGACACTGTTCTTAATATGCACTCAGACCCTACTGAAATTGTTATGGACAACCCCCCTCTCCACGCAACGCAAAAAAAATTGGGGGAAAAAGAAAAAGTAATTTGAAAATTCTTTAATGTCTTTTGGCCCACAGTTTTTAAATTGTCTGCACTGTGAAAATCTACGCTGAGTGTGGGTACGTGAAAATAATAACTAGGCGGTGGTCTTAATCATGCAACTCTCGCCTGGGGGTGGTGGTGGTGTTGGACTTTGTTACTTGCAAGTTTCTCTAGATAGCAAGTGCTCAGTGAGAAAAACTGGTAGCAAAGCTTTCAAAAACCTGTATACATTGGATTACCATAGGATAATTGTAAACACACATCACATAATGATTAAAAGTTGAACATAAGCATGATACATGAATGGAAGCAGAGCAATCTTGATTATGGTGGCCCCATATGTCATAAAGATAATTTTCACGCATCTTAGAGAGGATATAAGTTAGGTCTTAAGTATGATATATATGATGGAAGATTAAGGAAAAGTACATTTCACAGTTAAAGATTTACACTACATAATCTGTAGTTGGTATTTCTCCACCAATTACGCATATTAATGAGGGTCATCAAAGAACTGTGTCACACCTATGGTAATTCTAGGAGCATTTTGAGGTAACAGGGTTTATCATAGGTAAAGAATTCCAGAAAAACAAAAAAGCTGAGGAAAATGATCATTAACATACTTAGTTTGTTGATGATGAATGAAATGAATACTTAACAAATGTTAAATGATTATACTAAATACTGACCTGAAGTCAATAATTCACCTTATTAAACAAATTGCTTATTGTTCTTTTTTTTTTCTTCAAAGTTCTACACCTGACCCTTAAATTCAAATGGTTTATTATAACCAGTATAAACTGGTCATGAGGCCAGAATTTCCAATCATATATCCAATCATATATCAAACGTTTCCTGTAAAAGTTTTGTACCTTAAAAAAAAATTGAAAGTTTTCTCTGGGGGTGGGGGTGGGGGGTCAGAATCCAGTAGGAGACCTCAAAAATACAGCAGGCTTATTGGTTATAAATAGACTGCACATTGACACCAGACAAGAACAGGAAGAGAACAGAGAAAAGTAGAGCAGCGCCATCCGCAGACAGTAAGCTATGAAGCAAGAGACTGGCATTGAACAATCTATGCAGCACCCCAGGGTTGAAGATTTCAGATCCAAAGAAAGAGAAAGAGGTCAAGAGAGAAATCAGACTCTAACATCAACACCAGACGTCGTAACAAAACAATACAAACATCTCTCGCTCTATACATGAATATTGGACTGCACAATTCAATCACGTCTCTAACTGACAATGACTTTTAATCAAATTTCTGAACGTTACACTCATCTAAATTTCTGTTTCACATCTGATTATATCCCACCCACCCACTACTATGAATATTTAGACACATTATGTGCATTGTTAGTTTTAAATTTCATTTTTACCCCCTCCTCCCTTCCAAGCATTACCTCCTTTTTATCTCCCCTTTATCTCCCTATCAAAACCAACAAAGAAATATCATAAGTAAATATATGTACATAACTGAAATTAAAATCTGCCTTTAAATGCCCCCTTGTGATTGAATTGTCCATCAAATTACCTCCACACATTTTAAAAACAGAAAACAGATATTTTTTAACTGTTAAAATTAAAGAATTTGTAGGGGAGGAAACTTCTCCTTTTTATTATCATTAGCTTCACACTGCATCAGGACGGCGGCTGACTAGCGAGTATTTGTATTCAAATAATGCATTCCATCACAGCATAACATTTATAAATAAATAAAATGATTAAAAGATATTTCAGTAAATTCATTGTTTGAACTGCATTTCCAATGTATCAGTATTGTTTGATCAAATCCATTATGAATATAACTGCATGTTGCAGATATTGAGCATATCTTGTAAAAACAAAATCAAGAGCTTTACAGTTGGAAATATTTCATTTTAATTTCACCCATTTGGGATCTATTATTGATGAATTGCGAGATCAGGAGAGGCATCTTTCAAAATCAAGTCAAACTTTATTTAAAAAAAACAAGACTCTGAAATGGAAATTGCAACTCAAAATTAAAGCTCAATTTCATTCATAGCAATTACCCATTTCCCCCAAAAATATAATGCCAAACTTCAAACAGCAAAAAGTTTAATCAACAAGAAAACAAAAATTTCCCAGTTATGAAAACTTTCTTGTGCACTTCAAATTCAATGTTATGCCATGATAGAATACAGGTAGGGAAAATTTTTGTTGAGTGTGTCTATACAATACAAACACCTGAATATAAATATTGTATGAAGAAAAGAATATATGGAAAATTATATAGAAATATATACAGATTACAAGACAATGGGTATGGTTTTTTTTTTTGTAAAGTGAAACACAAAAATGAAACTAAAAGTAGAAACTAAAATTAAATTACTGTAATTTACAAGTGGTATATGGTGATTATACAAGTGGAGGGATTTCACTATTACAAAATTTGAATTTTAAAAGTGATAAATTTCAAGATGCAGTCTACATATAGTGAACACAAAAATTTTCCCTGGATGGTAGGATTTTGGAAGAGTTACAGAGTTTAGTTTTTAATTTTTTTGAAAAATGCAGATGGTGCTTCACTCATACAGACGATTTTTAATGAAAACTTTTTTGTTGTTGTTGAAAAATCTGCTTCATTTCATCTCTTTACTTACCGATCTTGTTTGTGCCTAGATGTGATAACAAAGAATTGGTTAACATTAAGAAATAGAAATGACATATGATGCGAGAGAGAGAGAGAGAGAACTTGCCTGCAGGAACAAAATGTTAGTGAAAAGTACACATAACACATACATTATGATTTAACACACACATTCTTACGGATTAGAACAAGCATTTAGATTCCCTTTTCAAATTTTTCCAAAAATGGATAAAAAAAAATAAACTCAGGTATAAATTGGAGTGAAGAATATAAAAATAGCCCAGCATGGTGGCAGAATCCTTTGCTTCAGCCCAAAAATATTGCAGTGTAGTTTTTTATTAGGATGCTTTTATGTTGCATTTAAAGTTTTTTTTTTCCATTGTATAAAAGCTTAATGATTGCATTTTGGGTGTTTTTCCATTGTGTAAAAGCATGATGAATGCAATTTTTAAATAAAATGAGTAACATAAAAATGTAGATAAAAACATACATGTAAGGATGAACAAAAAATAATCACATAGAGGTTGTAGACTAAGTGATCTCTTGTTCTGCCCAGTTTGCGTGTAGCATAGACAAATTTGGTGCTTGACATGGTTATGTCCCCTTTGATGAAGTTGGCCATGATATTTATATACAACAGCAAATGAAGATTGTGGAAAATTGATATAAAATAAACCCCACACAATTTGCATTGTGGCATGCTAATTTTGGTTGGGTTTCCCCTCCCATAAAAATCATGAATTGGAAAATTGAGTCACTATATTTAAATACTGAAGGGAAATGTTTCATAACAATTATATGCAGCAATTCCAGAAAAAAATTAAAGTGTAAACGGACATATAAATATAGAAAATAGAGAATGAACAACATTAAATAAACATTTAAGATCATGAATACATATCACTTGCAAATTTCATAAATCATGCTGACATTCTATTTTACAATATGTAGGGAAAAAAATCTGAAGAAGAAAAAAAATAACTGAGACCTTTTTTTTTTAACAAATACATAATTCTAGTGACATTCCAATTCACGGAATTCAAAGATTTCCTTGTATTTTGTAAAGGTGAATATATTTCTACAACCGTTTATTGGCAATTTCCCCATGCAGTTTAATTGTTTTGGGCTCTATGTGTGCCCCCCACCAATTATTAGTAGTGTTTTTCCTGATTATCATAATTTTGTCATTCCTCCTGAAATATTTGCATCTAAGGAAATGGCAGACAATTTAATATGGGGATGGACATTCAATAGAAAAAAACCAACACACTGAAAACTGGGAGATTAAAATTCACTGATAAAAATAAATAGAATACTTATTGAGTTTACATGGGGATCAAAATCAATTAAATATAGATATTCAGTGTATGGCTTATATATTCAAAAATTCAACTATATAGTAAATGCACACTAGGTAAATATCTCAAAAAAACTCTCTTATATAGTATAGCTGTCTCACAAAATGCAAATTTCTGCCATTTTTCCCTAGTCAGTGTTAACTTTGTCAAAGGCTACTTCAGCATGCCACCGACATTTACCTTTTGAGATAGACATAGTTATGTAAGAAGTTCTCAAACGCTATCTGCATCTCTCTCTCCTTCCTCTCCTCTTCCTCTTCTTCGAGGGTCTTTGGGCAGGTACACTCGCCCTGAATGGTCTTATTGTTAGATAGATCTAGATCACGCGATGTATCCATTTTGTCCTCCTCATCATACAAATCGTCCGATTGGTCAAGAAGAGTGTCTAGTGCTGCAATACAGAGCATCATTGCAATTATCATCCTCAACATCAAAATTCATTTAGTCAACTTAAGTTTCTCAGTTTATTTCCTTCATTAAAAAAATATCTTTTCCTAAGTCTTGCTGAATATAAAATTCAATTTGTTTATGATAATATAATTAGTTCATTTTATGAAGCTCAAAATATTTATTTCAATATCTATCAAATTTCATCAACACATACGTTCTGAGCAGTAGTCTCTTTCATTGAATTTTTCATGCACTAGTGGGCGCTTTCTCCAATACAACTCATAATGTGTAACATTGCCGTGAGGGTTGGCAGGGGGGTTCCACATGATTTTCAGTGTCCCTGGGGCCAACGCCTTCACTCGTAACTTGTCTGGTATAGTAGGGTCTGCAAAGGGTACAAGACGATTTTAGCATATGGCTCACTGTGTGTACAATTGTTAAACCCTATCATTTCTTAACAAATGTTAAAGTTACTGAGAGTTTTTGTAGGTATTCTCAAGTACTGAAGCAGATTTATACCATTTAAGACATATGTAATCAAAATTTTGCTTTCTCGTCATAAAAATTCAAACAAAATCATTTTTGAAAAAGAAAAACAAATTCTGCCAATTTATAAAACTTACAGTAGGGAAGAGTTGTGAAGTAGACAATACTGCTGATGGCTCCATATTTGGCAGACGAAGTGGTATAGGTTTGTACGTAAACTGCATACTGCGTCCAGGGTTTTAGATTCAGCAGCAGGGCCGTCGCATAATCCTCATCTTTGTCCATTTTGTTCAGAATATCTTTTGTATACCATCTAAAAGAGAACATCAGAAGTTTTCAGTAGAAGACTTTGTATAAACATATTGAAGGTGTCTTGAAAAGTATTATGATCATATTTCTATTCTATAAATCCTTCTCGCAAAGATTTACAGAGCAAGCATATTTAGGGTTTTGAATAGTAAATATGGAAATTTTACGTTCATTTAAATTGAAATAAAAAATTAAACAGAGAGTGCTAAAAATTCAAACCATCTGTCTGAAGAAAATGTGCATTTTATCAAGTCTGACACATTACAGAATGTTTACTGCAACTTATCATACAAATATCATCTATATAAAATGGTAAACTTTACATCTAATTCCTCTTCAGTACTCCATTAGAAACCTAATTAAACTCAAGTCAGCCTTTTTTAAGGGAAAAATTAGACATGAATGAAAATTAACTTACACATCGTTATCGCAAGCATCTCTGCCTTCATAGATTGAAAGATTTTTAAATGGCCTGCAAAACAGAGAAAAACATAGTTTCTACCCATCATTCCTTTCAGCAACTTCCTGTGCAAGAGAGAATATCAATAAATTATTGAGTAAACTTCTGATGCCTCTAGCCAATTGGGAAGAATGGCAGTTCTACCTACACATTCCACCTGTTTCTTAGAGCCAAATTACCTTGAAATAAATCACTTTGGAAAGAAAAACATCTAACACTGGGGAGTAAGGTGCGATTATTTATAGATTAAGATGTCTTTATGCTTTCTGTGCAATATTATTCACTAATCTCTTAATTTTCAAACAGGCCCTAATGTGCAGTAATGTAAGTAAAGTATTGTAATATTATGCATCAGCATGATTTAAATTTCATTTTCCACCGGAAAGGCTAATATCTACATTTCCCTTATTTATACTTGTTATGACACATTAAACAATGCAAATATTTAGAACATTTTAACATGCCTCATTAACAGACCTCACTCCTACTGTTACGATCCTAGGCTATTTCAGGAAAAAATTTGTACAAACATTGTCATTACAATATTTATAAACTTAAGACCCTGGGGACAACCACCTTCATTCCGGGAGTCTAATGTCAGGAAAAGAACAATTGTTGGGAGAAATATGGGTTTTGTACCTGACACCCACTGGGTCCAAAACACAGTCACCCCCATAGTAGAACCCAAAGGGCTTAAAAACCAAAGAGCTGACACTCAAAGTGTGGCCAGAATAAGCAAACAATTTGTCATAAATAGAACATACAATGATCTGGTAATTCATTCAGCATCTTCATTTAAGTTAGTGACTTTGAACTCTGTAGTTTACAAATCAACCTTATAATGACATCTAATTATCATACAATTTAAATATAAAGCTGCATAATATAATTAATGAGATTTAATTGAAACTTGAAAAATGTAGCAATTTGTTTATCAGATTAACTTCTACATGTACATCTAAAAGAATTTCAGACCTGGCAATTTGTTCTGTTTGAAAATAGAGAGAGCATGCTAAAAATATGACATAAATGTAAATAGCCAACTATGATAAATGTTTAGGAATTCAGAGAACATTGTAATCTCTTTCCTATTTAAAAATTACACTGTATTTCATTCATACTTCTAAAAATAGTTCTTAACTCACAAAATAATGGTAACTTGGATAATTAACCTAAATAACACTTAGACGATTAAGAAAAAATAATAGTTCTATACTAAAATACTATTTGTACGTAGGTAACATTTCAGGAATTAAAGGATTGATGTCAAGGGATCAACATCTAGTACCTATGGAACACATAATTGACAAAAAAATGTAAAGTATTAAAGTTCTACACAGATTTACCACACAGTATTTCTATCACAAATTATTCTGGGATAATTTCACAGGCTACGTGACCTTAAATCCAAAATAACAAAGCTCAGAAAGGTTTGCATCGGAATGTATAGCTGTGACCACGGTCACTTTTGAATAGTAAAAAAACGTTATTTTTATGACAAATTCCAAAACAGCTATAACTTACATATATTTTCACATGCGATCTTCACAAGAACAGTCTAATAAGAAATCAATTTTTGTATGGTTACATATGTAAGCCTGCATCCTTAATTAATATGGAAGCTTTATGGTAAGTTTTACTTACGCCTCTTTCCAGCTGATAACATAGCTTAGCAATTGACGAGGGTCGGAGGATTTGAAGTTATCCCAACGAAGAAAAGCAATCCGTGCGGCAATCTTAACTACAGTCAGATTCAGGGTCGTCACTGTGCCTGTATAGAGATATAGCGGGGACATACATAAGCTTTGGTCAACATGCAAAACATAGAGAATCATAGCTAGATGTAACAGGTGAATAAAAAGGTAGGGCGATCATACACTAAGTCGTACATCACTGGAACGGAAAAGGCTACGAATAAAAACAATCTACATGAAGAGGTGGAGCGGTGGATCTAAGATAATTGGGGGTGTCCGCAACATCCACTTACGCTTCTCTATAGACGATAACATAGCTTAGCAAATTGCGTTGATCTGGAAATTTGCTGTTGTTCCATAGCAGAAAAGCAAAGTTGTGAGTCACAGTTTTAACCCTGAGGACTATGTGTCTCAAGTTGCCTGTGTGGACACAAGAAGGAGGGAGAGATATCAAATACAGCAGAGTTATGTAACAAGGAGATCTTGTTCTTTGTGCAAGGACCGATCAAAGGAGTATTTCATTTACTGGAAATAAAGCAGCTTAACTCTTTACAGTACATGTATAAATTAAGGGGAAAACAGAAAACTAATTTTCAATTTTTTTTTTAATTCCCCCCAAAAATGTCTTAAAGTGAATGTAAAAATTCCTGTACTGGTATTTTAAAAACATCTGTAATATTTTTAATCTAATGAAACACTACGATCAATCATCTACAAGAAAATATCCACCTATCTCTTATATAAAGAAAATTATCTGTAAAGGGGGGGAAAAAAACTTCTAAAATTCATATGAATATTTAAATAAGAACATGTACTCAAAAGTGCAATTTACAGGTAAACAGGATAGGAAAAGTTCAATGAACTTGTATTGCGCCTGATGTTTACGAATGGTTTTTTTGACATGCCTGATGAAAACATGTCGATACCATGCACATCAGGGTCCATTCCCCACTCACTGCTTTATTTTGGTTGCTCAGACAAGAAAAGGAAAGCCAGTCAAGAGCAGAGCTGACGGCAAAATTTGTTGACCTTATGATTCATAAACACAAGAAAAATAATCATCCCCCCTCCAATAAGACAAACAAGCTTCAAGAACATCATCATCTGGAATGAAACAGTAATTTTGGCAGATGGTAGCTTACATCACATTAAAAAAATGTTATATATATTTTACAACCAAAAATATCTAACTCAACTTACCCATAATGCTAAATCTCAAATTGATACTTTTGATCAAATTTATTTTCATCAAGTGCCAATACAAACAATATACTTCAGATTCAGTTGTTTGATACATTCACATTAATTTAACATCTTTGGGAAATTTTAGTCATTTAGAAAAAAAGAACTATCTATAGGTAGTTGTAGCACCTGACAAAGAAATATAGTACTGTGCATCTTCATTGACCCTAGTCAAAACACCCACAATTACTATAAACTTATTTGAACATCAAATTCTTCAGAGTTTATGCAATCCATACTTTTTTTGCAGAGCAAATGAATGAGGTAATTTCTTACATGGCATTTGGTCTCCATTTGAACTATCAGAAATATCATTCTTGCTCTTGTTATCCATCTTAACCTTGCTCTCAAAACTTTTGATCTTGTTGTAACAGAGTTTGCGATTGTAGTGGAAGAACATGTTGCCATTCAAAATTTCCAGGTTGTTCTGGACGTTTTCTGGGAACAGTTCCTGTAGGTTCATGTTGTCATGGACAAGTAGAGAGAAACTGAGAAAAAAAACCATGTTCAGACTTACAAATACATAACAGCCTTAATATATAGCCATTTTATACGAAGAGGGTTATAAACATATACATATATTGAAAACTAAATCATAATTCACAATGCTTCAAAAATGTATTTTAAAAAAATGTGAACAAATAAACAGCCAGAGTGGACTCACTTATTTGAGTTGCTGTTTTTGCCGTGGATTTTGCGCAGATTTTTGAAGAAGCCCAGAGATAGGAGAGTGTTGGAGTGATGAATCCAGATATATCCTTGAACTTCCTCAATTTGACCAAGGTTTCTTTCTAACTCCTGGGCCACATTGCCTACAAACACAACAAATGATGATCATTGCAGGCATTATTCTAAACTATGTACATGTACTGTCAAAACTAACAGGCAGCAATGACTACATCAAAGTACTGAGAGTACTGAAAGGCACACATGAATGTATGTGCTACAAAATAGTTGAAGAATATTCAAGTGATGCTCTACTAAAAATCACTGCAAAACCAAACACAGATAACAAACAAACTGCACTATGCTTTGCTTTCATATAATCTTTGTGAAATTATGTTTTTTATGATACACCTTGCTTTTCCCCATATGACACTATTATTAAATATAAAACAAACTACAGAATACTTTCTCTCTGTGAAATTAATTGTGTATGTTCTGCTTGCAAAGTATGCTATGGGTAATCCTTAATTCACTCCACTGAACTTAATACATGGTTGTGGATACAAGACTGAAGGGCAACAGCTGCTATGTACTTCTGTATATAATAATGAAACTCAACGCTCCACTAACATTAATAATTTATATGCTTTATGATTTAGAACATTTTTGTGAAATAAGAACCTGAACTACTAGATTTATCTGAATATATAGATTAGGCGAGGTTAACAGTGTGAGGCCTTTTTTGCCCTGTCGCCTACATCTGTGTCAAACTCTCATAACCTGGTATGTTAAAACAGCTCTTTCCGGATACATGAAACAAAAATGTTATTCCATTCGTACCTGAACCGTAATGTTTTCTAAATAAATACCGATTTATTTTTAGTGACATCTGATCAGTATCTTTCCTTTAATCCTGGGATTCAAACACATTCAGCGAAAGGGCACTGACTCATGATCTGTCGACAATTAGCCAACTAGATAGAGTTTGTACTTACTTCCTCTAGTAATTCTGATTTCCAGATGATTGACAATGATGGTACAGCCAAACATGTCTTGTGACTGGGCAGCAGTTTCAAGCTTCTTTCCATTGCAACCTGCATCAAAATATTTTTTTCATTTTTTAGAACATGAAACCTTATAACCTTTTTCTCATATACATCTGAATATTTCAATAGATAAAAAAACAAAATTTACCACTGTTTTATCAATTTCATCAATAACTTTTCAGTAAGTGTAGTATAGGTAATTTTAAGAGATAATAATCATTCCAGCAAATTCTGGAATCTTCTCTGAAGCCATGGAAGATGAACATGATGCTGGCAATATGAAACGCTCGGATCAACTTACTTTTTGGACACTTGTCTGCACACTTGTTACAGGTACGTCCGTCCGCGGACTCGAGGTACCCTGCAAGACATTTGTCCACGCAGTCCCCAGGGAGCCCCGTCTGGTTGTTCTTGACCAGTTTGTAATGGATGACATCTGTGCACTCATACTCTAGAAGACATCTTCTTCTTCGCAGCTGTTTCAAATGAAAAAAGAATTTGTAAATAGGTGTGCCATTTTTATTCAAATTAATTTCCGATCTACAAAGTTTGAGAAATGGTTAGCGGGTACAGAGTTCACCATGATCCAGGAACCACGACCACGTGCAGAAAGCGCTATAACAATGTCAAATTTACAGACCTTTTCTAAGTACACAAAGTATTACTTGGAACATTATGGCTATTACAATTGGACAGATATATCATTTCCCCCGTAAGAAATAACCAATTTTTCATAACATATACAAAAAATGAAGGGTAAAAAAATAATTTCCAATTTTTAGGTTCGTCAGTTTTTTGTTACCTCGGGTGACACCCAAGCTATAGAGAGTTATTACGCCATTATTAGTAGACGACAGGATGAAATGCCATTCACCTCTTCCTTATGCAAAAAAAAGGCAGTTTCCCACATTTTCCCCTTAATTCATTGAAAACTCTTGGTGATTATGAGTCAGTGCACGGTTTTTGTGGAAATTAGGTTCGATTGCTTTGTCAGCTGATGGCAGTCTAGCTAGTGCAAGTTTTCCATCAAACCCTTTCTTTGTGAATAGATTCTAGAATATATTTGCCCACCGATAATTCAAAGCAATTAACTCTTTATTATTTTTGCAAATTAGAATTTTTTTTCCAAAATATCAAAAACACTGTTAATACGGGGTATAATCTTATTGCACTATGTATACCCACACATGCTGTAACAACGCCTGAAGAGAGTTCTACTTAAACTACTAAATGGGTGGCATATTAGTGGAAAATTCAGTTTATGTCCTCCATATTGAAAACACAAACCAATGTTAAGCAATGAAATCCGTCTCTAATGATTCTCACATTGTCACTTGGGAAAGTACCTCTCGATTCCTGGTTTATCTGCGATCAAACTTCTTAACCACTTGTTAGAAAGACGCAAAAGACAAATGTTCGTCTTGTGCCACTTTACAGCATATTTTGGTTAATTTCTATTTTTAAATTGAAATGCACTTTATCTTGTCGTTATTCTACCTCCCCTTTTGAAATAAAAATTCAGTCAAATGATTAAATTCTACAATACCTGATTATTTATGCAATATGATTTTCATGCCTGATGAATATCTTTTTTTTTAAAACAAATAATCAAATTTGTTTTCAAGGAACAGATCATGTAAGAGCAGAATAGTACGTCTTCCTATCGAATTATTCAACTTTTCGGCTGATTATCTCGGTTACTCAAAACAAAGAACAGAAGAGATCTGCGTGATGAATAGCATTCGTTGATGTATTACAAAAATGTGGGTAGGTTTTTTTCTTCCTCAAGGTAATTATACTGTGAGATATATCACTATGTTATTCACTTTTAATATATACAGAGCCAATACACAAATGATTGAGAGATATGACCCAAGACAACCTTTCCACTGCAAATCTCCCCCGCTAAAGTCTACGGGGACCACACTCAAAAATGTGTCTGCTATATATTTCAGATGCTGATGGATTTCCTTAGCAAAGTTCCAGTGTTTTCCAGGATAAGGCATTTGCTAAGATAAAATTGCCCTTGAACTATCTGCACTCAGCTCTAACTCTGCCGCATTCACAAATCAGGTTAATATAAATAAGACACAGCATTTGCTGCCTGCAGATGCACTCTTTCATGTGATGTTTAGTGTACCTCCAGTTCAGGACATTTTCCACCTACAGCATAACTGCATACTTTGTACACCACTCAGAGAGGGAGAGAGAGAGATGAAATAACAAGAATCCTCATTGTACTTGTTGGTACAATTACATTTAACCTACTAGCAGGTGCATCTTCCATTTAAAAAGACCCATATAACAGTGACCCTTTGATAATTTGCTAGACAACGTTTATTCATAAGACCAATCTCTCTCCCATAGTTTATAACACTGAAAACATGTCTGCACATCCATCATTTTTGTCATTTGCTGACAATTGTGGATATTTCAAATCCTGTGCTGTTTCAAGTAGAGTAAGGGGGATTCAAATTCTGTTTTGCTATGTGAGTGATTTCTCAATGCTGTAGTAAGCCACATTATCCCCATTAGGATTTGAACCAGAAACCATTAAAGTGACAGCCTATCCTTATATGTCTATCAAGCAGTGCACAGTAAATCATCTTGTAGTTGTAACATGCTACACAGACCACAATACTTTTGCACATTAAAGAAATATGCAAAAAGACAGCCAATAAAACAAAACCTGCATAAAATCACAATAAAACAAAGGCCTGACTATGTCATTAAATGAATCAAAGTTCAAAAGCTTTGGAGACACTGAAGTCATGATAGACCTTTGCAACTAAACATTTGTAATTGTGTAGCCATACATCTGTTCACACCCCCACACCTCCCTAACACATAACTCACTGCTGGTATTCAAACACTCCCTCCCACTCCTTCATTCCAAGCACCTGCCCCATCCTCTCCCCATCCACCTTTCTCCATACAGTAGAACTCATTTAACACATACATGAATATATCAAAGTCACTAATACAATGAAGATTTGTTAAGTTCCACCCTAAAGTCCTATCCTTGTAAAATTTTACCAAAAAAAAACCAAAGTAAGATATAACAAATAATGGATGTATCAAAGTTAATCCACTGGTCCTTAAAATTTTTGCTCTAAGCAATTTTTACTGCACTTACTGTATAGGTTCCTGGTAAACACTGCTTCTGGCAGATGGCCTGGTTGTTGATCATGCTGACGACGTTTTTGCAGACTTTACAGTCGCGGTCTGTCTCCCCAGTACAGCCTCCGATACAGTTGGGGTGGCAGCATTTACCATTGTCACATACCCCACTCTGACAGGGACGGTTCAGGCCTTCACATGCTGTAACGATACAAAATTCAAACTTAAAATCTGGAAAATCAATTCCTTTCAATTTTTTTAAAGCATAATTAAATGCATATAAAAGGATTCCCAGTAGAAAAAAAAAACAAACAACTATTCTGAATGAGGCTGCAGCAAAAATTAAAATCAAACTTTATCAAGGAAATTAACTTTGGGTAAGCTCTTCTTTGCACATAAAAGAAGTTTTACAGCAATAAAAAAAAGACTTCTCTGACAGACAAGTTTTTACAGTGATATGTCACAATAGGTGGTGAACAAGGCTGGCCTCCATTACACACTGTATGACCTCAATTTGCTTCCATTCTTGATGACAAACAAGATACGGAGGGATAGTCTTGAACTGACAGCTTGGATTCCAAGTGTATGTTCAAGACACGTGAGATGCATTCATCATTATCATTTATTAATGACAATGATTTAAAAATAATTTAATTTAATTTATAATGATCATCAGTTGTTTATTTTTTCAAGACATTCGTGAGCATTTATTCTTTCCAAGTGACAAAGTTGAAATAGACAACCCATGAACACAAATTAAATCAATTTTCTATTAATTTAAAAAAATATACTTGAATATTTGACTGAACCTGTTAAATTGGCAGCAACTCTAAATCTTACAAGCCAAAAATTACTGATAAGTAATTATAATGTAGCCAACAAGAGAAGGCATCAGAGTTTTTATGGGTACACTTGCTGGATCCTTAAATAGGTTGATGGTCCAATTTTCAACAAAATTCACCTTAAAATTGTAATCATTACAATTTACCAGCTGAAATTCTTTCTAGGCCAAATTGAAGTCCAATATAAAATACCAATCAACGAGACACATGATAATAAATATATATCCGGACATCCATATTTAACAAGCATGATTTTTATTGGCACATGCACTGGTATTATGCGACTAACATAATTGCAGGAACTGAAAAAATAATCATCCATAGCAGTTCCATATAAAATGGGGTCACACAATTTGGTTAAATGATTCAGATGGCAATTTTTTTGCAGGACAAGACAATTATGCCAATTAGCAACAGAAATAGATCACTATATACGATCCTTATTCTATTGGAACATCCAGACTTCTTGTTAATAATCATATTCATGTACCGATAGGTCCTTATAATTCGGATCTGTGCACAGACCTGGAGCCTGGAGCGGTCAAATCTGGATCAATGAGATGCCACTTGCACAAACAGTTGCACTAACTGGAACCACTTACCCCAGCCCTAACCTATTTTTTTATAACCTTTCTTTGTGTATTCTGGGGGCATAAATTCAATTAATTTCTGCATGGTGTTTAGCTTTTCTTTCCGAGAAATGTCAACTTAACAGTGTCAAAACCACATCTATGTTATGAAATTATTGCTTGATATGTTAGGGTGGAATATATTTATTCATTTTTTGGAATAATTGGTACAAGGCCTATAAAATGAAAATTAAAGCATACCAATCAAAAATCTGAAATACCCTAAATAGTACCGTTTTGTTCAGTTGTGATAGAACATAATGTGTAAACAGTTCTAGACATCTAAAAATAGCTGGTCTTGTAACTTTTTCCCTTAAAATTATTGAATTTTAAACACTGTAGTTTCATCATAAATATTTGTAGGCATCATGTTTCTTAGGTTGAGTAAAAATCAGCTTTTTGGCTTCTTAAATTGTTTGACAATGGTCCTGTCAATAATATTTGCTCTCAGATATTTTACTTTGATGAACTTTTCTAGCATTAAATCAACAACAAAATCATTGAATATCAAATCATCTTTTTTCTTTTTTTAATTTATTTTTAAATATATAATCAACATGTCTAAAATTTTTCAACATTCTCTGTCACCTTGAACTTTATTCCAGCTATAAAGTTTAATGTCTGCTCATGTGATCCATTGAGGGCAAGTTCTTAAAAATGATCTTGTTGTTGTTTTAAAAAATGACTCGAACTTCAATCTTTGACGATCAACTGACCTCGTTATCTTTCCAACCCATCTCCCCCTCCCTCTTTTTGTTCATTATCAATGTATATTTCTTTATGATACATGTTGATCAGTATGAATATGCATGTTCATGACAGAGAAACGCTCTCCTTGGACTGATGTAAACTAGATAAGTTTAATGTGCACTTTTATCCAAATCTGATGCTGAATTTTGTGCACCATTTGATTATCACATGCACTTCTGAAAAGCATTGATTGTATTTATTTGATTTATACAGCAATTAATGCTCATAATGTGAGACAGTAAAGAGAAATATTTAGCTCGACCAGTGATCATATACGGCTGCAATCCATAAAAGACTTAAAAGTGCACCAGTGTGTTTAAAATCAGCTCTTTTGATAACAAATTCCATGTAAATAAGGATCAAAGATACATGTATATGCATGTACTCTCTTCACAAACTTGTTAACACAATAAAAAGGGCCTTACAAATTAATATTCTGTATCAGTTTCTTCACTTCTAACGAATATAGTGCCTTTTAAATTCTTTTCCTATTAAATAAGTTTTATATAAACTTTACGAAACAAAAAATATCTCATGAAATTCATGTTACATAAGTTCTAAATGTTGAATCCGCAAATCATCTAATCGTTGCTGCAAAATTTGCATACCAGAATTATCTAACAGATATAAACGAAAAACAATTCGGCCATTGAAACAACCAACTTGCATTGATGGGAGGGGCAAAAAAAACGGTGTGTCTTGCTAGCAGTCTAGGGCTGTAGCTTGCAGGGTTATAAAGAGTTATAAAGAGAACGGCTGATTAATTTCACACATTTGCCGTCTGCTAAGTTTACCAGTCACAGTTCCCAGTAGTCACCACTTGTTGACATGACACCTATCTCCGCCTGATAACGGCCTTCTGTCATGTTAATATCTACATACCAATTAGACGAGATAAACAAGGAAATAACTCGCTGTTTATATCATACTATGGACAAGGCTGCCTTCTCAATGCTTCCACAAAACTAATCACTCTGCTCCTGTACCCTACACCCAAACAGATTTGAGCCCCTTTGCCACCACAGAAAGAGATGGTTTAGTAATTAATAAATAAAGTATGTCTTTGGAATGCGTCTCTGCTTTTTTCTCTGCTATGAAAAATGTGGGATATTAATTTTGTTTACACAGAATACTCTCATAAAATCACAATACAGCCCTGGGCTATGGCTGACCATAATTTTTTATTTTCCTTTATGACCAAGGGAGGGAACTCCTTCCATTGTTTTTACTTTTTCTGGGCTTCATATTCATTTCAACATGTCAAATATTTTGCGTTGTTTTGCAGGACTCCCAAATTCGATGCAGATTACATAATCAGGCTTTGACTACAGAATTAGAATGTTGACAGGTTGATTTTACTAATTTGGATTGCATCATAGATAACCTTATGAGGCCATTAAATTTCAAACAGATTTATAAATATATTACCATCATAATATGATATGTTTATTAAATATATCCTGTGAACTAGTAAAAGTACACAGAAACAAACATTTAACTTGAAAAGTGCAAGTACAACACAAAGGTAACTGAATACGCAACCAGTATTCTTCACAGTAGACCAAACATTTCGTATTATGATCGAATGATATTCCTACATTCCTCTCTCAATATATTGTGTTAATGGGGAATACCATCTGTGACAGCTGAGGACACTTTATTCAAGAAAATAAGGCAGTAACACAATCAAGTTTCCACCCTAGTCAAAATAATTTATAAATCAGGCCCCCTTCCCTTTTCTGTTCTAGGCATTTAATCTGCTTTCCCAACTCTTTTGATATTATCTACAAATTGGAACAGCTGATCATGTTGGCAATGCATGTACTGATCTGCCAGGTTCCAGGATTATTTAGGCTTCAAAACCATCCTGAACCGATTCTACAAGCATTGTTACATGCAAATTGTTCCACAACACAGATAAACATGCTTTTACCATAAAATATTCTAAACATATTCACTTGGCCTTCAGCTGTTTCCTGGTACTAAAAAAACCCAGACATTAGTTAGCTTAAATAGTAGTTTGAATAATTCATCTGTAATTTTTCATATTAAAGAGTTTTTCACTCTCCGGTGTGTTGAATATGCAGAGAGAACAGCACCGCTTGCTTCAGACAAGTTAATTCATCGATTCAATTCGCCCATGAATTGGCAAAACTTTGCAAATGCACTAAATGTCCTCTCGCTTCTCAAAACTGACACAAGCTCTATGTTATTCAAAAACAAGTTGTTATCGTGCAGTTTGTACCCCTCTTCTGTGCTAGTGAAAGAGGTATTCAGACAATCTATTTAAAGCCAAATAAATTGCCAAAAAACATGCCACCGTGACCTAAGTTGGCCAAAATGAAGACAACTTCACTTGCAACCTTGAAAGACAACCCACAGAGTGTTGGGCAAAATTCCATGCTGACAAAGTTTACCTTTTTCACTTGGCTTGTTTGATCATGCTTTTTATTTTTACCCTGCGTTTTGAATCAACATGCATTTAAGACCACCACAAGCCATCCACTAGTCCTAAAATTACTTCTGACTTCTTTAAGAAAAAGCTAGATTCAAGCTATAGATTCAAATTACCAAATTCCACTATTCTCTTAATTAAGAACTGTACATTTGTACTAAATCAAATCCCTGCCCCTTTATGTTTGAAGTCCTTTTCAAACATAAATATATTTATTAGTATATATTAAAAAAAAACACCTTTACTACAAACAAGCTTTATATTTTCTAAAATTTGCTTTATAAATAATCTATGTAAATTTGTGTCTGTAAATTAAGTCTAGTGCAAGATTTAAAAAATCATGAAGCACGCTTCAAAAATATCACAATAATAAAAAAAAACCCTTTTTCTGAAACCAATAAAAGGATCATTTTTTAAAAAAGACCTATTATCATTATCATAATTTTAGAAATCAGACAATTGTATGAAGACGCTTTGACAAGGAAAAGAATGATGTCAGCCAAATATGTAACCTATTCAATAGTTCCATCTTTCAATTATTATCTTGAATTTCAATTTTTATTAACTTTATAGTAAGACGCCCTCTTGACCTTCCAAAGAACCATGGGCAAGGTGTGAAAAATGGCTGGGCCATATGGATGGGTGCCAGCTGGTCTACATCTGTACTGGCGGATTAGGTTTGGTCATAACTAAAATTTACTCCAACAAATCTCTTGTAAGACTGTAAGCAACATACAAGGCCACTTGAATTAAAAGATCAATCTTTAATCAAGTGCCACTATGTATTTACAACAACAAAATATTGTCACAGCTTGTGGTGAAAAGGTCTCACTTTAAGGGAAAATACATACTTTTTGTAAAGCAAGTTGTTCTCTTTTTCAAACTCTACCGATATTTTTCTCCTTTAATGTGTTTAATAAGAATTCTCTGATAATTTTCAAGCTATTTTTCACCCCAATTTTAAGTGGCAGATAATTAAATCGAAAGATGCAAATTTAAAAAATTTAATAACTAAAGTCTTCACAATTCATAATACCGAGAATTTGCCTGGATTTTGCGTCTTGATTGCAGGCAAAGTAAATCCCCAGAATGAAATTGAATCCAAAGTTCGTATGAATTAAACCTTGAAAAACTTACCTACATACCAAAGAACTCAGATTATGACACAACCACCATAAAAAGCCTTATGTAACAAGAGGCCCATGGGCCACATCGCTCACCTGAGGAACAATAGGTATGATAAAGTCAGCTACATGGAGTCATAAAACAAACAATCTGGACAATGTACAATAATACATGTAGATCCTGTATAAATAAAATCCATTTTCCCCCTTGGAACTCGGATAGCCCTGATTGCTGCCAATATTTACAAGAGCAGACTTTAATCACCGCTCCTGCACATATATAGGGACTCAAAGTTACGCAGGCAGGGATGACCGCACACCTACGCAACTCAACAGGTACCAACGTTTATGCAAGCAGGGATGATCGCACACTTGCACCAACAGCTCAACCTAACGCAAGCAGGGAGTGCCGCACACTTGCGCTAGAAAGGCCTGAACACCAGCATGGATGACCATACATTAGTGCTCCGCCGCTACCACCATCAATACAAGCAGATATGACAGCACACTTGTATTAATGCGATACAGTGCAGGAATGACCCAAACTTTGTATCGAAGGTAAGAAAACACTTAGATTAGATAGAGCAAGGATGTTCACACCATCAATCTATCCATACCTGTTCAAGTTTAACCCCAAACAGTCGCTCATCGAAGTGCAATAGACACTGTCCCTATATATATGCCAACCTAAAATAATTCATAGTATCTAAAAATTGGAAATCAAAAATAAACAAAATAATCTGGCCTTACCCAAAACTTCTTATGCAGAACAACTTATATACATTGAATATTTATTATTGTATAAAAATAATCATCACAATAATTGGTTAACAGTGGATGCATTAATTAAAATAATCAAGAATCAATAAATCAAGGGCAATAACTCAATACAGTAATACAAAAAGATTCTAATGAAAAAATAGCTGCCTGCTTCAATTCTATAGTCATATCACATGTTGAGTATTGCAGTTCTCAAAAAGATCCTTTACAATTGTTTATATATGGGATATTTAGCTACATCAAACTCTGAACCTTCTTGTGAGGCCGAAGAATTGTCCTGGAGCCAAAGTTTTAACAATGATAAAGAATCATCTTGCTGATTAGTTTCTGAGAAGAAGATTTTTAAAGATTTACTTTATATATTCCTATGTAAAACTTTAACACCCCCCCCCCATGTGGCCTCACACTACCCCCAGGGATCATGATTTTCACAACTTTAAATCTACACTACCTGAGGATACTTCCACACAAGTTTCAACTTTTCTGGCTGATTAGTTTCTGAGAAGAAGATTTTTAAAGATTTACTCTATATATTCCTATGTAAAACTTCGACCCCCCCATTGTGCCCCACCCTACCCCCAGGGATCATGATTTTCACAACTTTGAATCTACACTACCTGAGGATGCTTCAACAACAGTTTCACCTTTCCTGGCCTATTAGTTTCTGAGAAGAAGATTTTCAAAGATTTACTCTATATATATTTATATGTAAAATTTTAACACCCCCCCCCCAATGTGGCCTCACCCTACCCCCTGGTATCATGATTTTCACAACTTTGAATCTACACTACCTTAGGATGCTTCCACACAAGTTTCAGCTTTCCTGGCTGTTTAGTTTCTGAGCAGATGATTTTTAAAGATTTACTCTATATATTCCTATGTAAAACTTCGACCCCCCCCCCCCCATTGTGGCCCCACCCTACCCTGGGGGTCATGAATTTCACAACTTTGAATCTACACTACCTTAGGATGCTTCCACACAAGTTTCAGCTTTCCTGGCTGTTTAGTTTCTGAGAAGAAGATTTTTAAAGATTTACTCTATATATTCCTACATAAAACTTCGACCCCCCATTGTGGCCCCACCCTACCCCTGGGGGTCATGAATTTCACAACTTTGAATCTACACTACCTGAGGATGCTTCCACACAAGTTTCAGCTTTCCTGGCTGTTTAGTTTCAGAGAAGAAGATTCTTAAAGATTTACTCTATATATACCTATGTAAAACTTCGACCCCCCATTGTGGCCCCACCCTACCCCCGGGGGTCATGAATTTCACAACTTTGAATCTACACTACCTGAGGATGCTTCCACACAAGTTTCAGCTTTCCTGGCTTTCTGGTTCTTGAGAAGAAGATTTTTGAAAATTTCTCGAAATTTTTCATTAATTTCTAATTATCTCCCCTTGAAAACGGGTATGGCCCTTAATTTTCACAACTTTGAATCCCCTTTGCCTAAGGATAATTTGTGCCAAGTTTGGTTGAAATTGGCCAAGTAGTTCTTGAGAAGATGTTGAAAATGTGAAAAGTTTACGGACGGACGGACGGACAGACGGACAGACGGACAGACGGACAGACAGACGACAGACAAAATGTGATCAGAATAGCTCACTTGAGCTTTCAGCTCAGGTGAGCTAAAAACTGAAATAAAACATATTTATTTGAACAGAAGACTGTAAGACAATGGAGATTTCCAACATTTTGTACCCTTCTAGTCAGGTTGAATCTCGAAAACTGGCATCATCCAATCATCTTCCCTTCCTCCCTTCTCCTAAGAGCCTAAAAATTCTTTGATCCTCTCCCTGATTTATAACTATATCAATGTTCTAATTATACCTCGTCTTTAATGGTCAATTGTAACAGCTGCACCCCTGCTAAAAACACTGTTTTGGCAAAACTAAAAATCAATATCCAGCTGCCTCTATTACAAAACAGTCTTATAATCTGATCAACTTCAGGCTCAAAATTAAATCCATTTTTCTCTTCTCTATGTCATAGTACTTAAAAACAATGAATATACCATTTGGCGGCCAGTATGGTAATTTGATAAATTACACTTCTTACATGAATACACAACCAGGGAGCAACCAAAAAGACGCATTCCTCTAGATTTTACGTACATGTAAATATATCTGTCATTGCCAAGGAAAAGCATGAATGAAGATTTAACCTCTTAATCCTGTGAATAGTTGCGCAAGAAGAACGTGTGAACGAAATAATCGGGTTACATGAACATGACTGTAAAAAGAGCTTGGAATGACTTCTGAATAACAGTGTTCTAAAGAAGGGTGTTAAATAGTCAAATAACTTTAATGCTAGCAGAAATAATCAAAAACGCAAAATTCGCCGACATGCCTTCTACAGAGATAGTGGAAAATTAAAAGTAAAAAAGATTGAGTTGAACAGAAATTTCACATTAAGTCCCTTGGACTCCCCAAAAGGAATGTCCATTCAACTGTAGTAGATAAGGGCCCCCTCCCCTTCCAACCTCTCAAATGTTTTCATGTACTTATCATAGCTCTGAAGACAATTTTCATAGACGAGAATATAATTTGGTAAAACTCTGGACCTAAATTTAATACTGCCCCAGTCTGTGGGCAGTACTCTAGACTACAGTTTTCCATACATATCAAGTTTTCATGTTAAATAATGTTCCTCCTTATTATCAATAATTCAAAATGCATATAATTTATTTTTTATTGTTTGCAATTATAAATTGGATTCAAGTCATATGAAAAACTTGTTTGAACAATTTTTTTCTGGTAGTGCGGGGATGGAATTTGATTAAGGAGAAAACAGCTGCAGACACAGTTAAATTCCAGTCTTTTCTGATTCAATCTCTGGGAAATCTGCTACAAGAAGCTGATTAGAACATCAGGTCTTTCGCTACAGTAAACTTCCCCCTCACCAAAACAAAACTATACTCCAACTCTTTATCCCTAACCTGACCCTATGAGCAGATTTTTTAAACATGATGTCATTTGTTACATAACACAGCACCCATGATGTATAAATATATATATAAATACATCATTTTCACACATTTTGCTTTGCAAAGAAGACAACTTGTTCTTAGCACTTGATCAGACATACTGCAATTTAAATTTTACAAAATTATGATATCATTTAAATAACAATTTTCTGGAAATATTTTCTGGTGATTTCTCACAGTTTAAGCATTGAAACTCTGAATAAATCAAAAGGATTATTAATTTCTTTGTCATTAAATACATCCCAGTTTGATTTATCAAAATAACTCTTATATCTTTAAATTTGAGAACATTTTAAAAACAGGCAACCATAAAATAAAACATCTGAATGAAGGTACTCACTGAGAATTTTTTGGCAGTAGGATTTAGTCCAGCATCGTTTTTTGACTTCCTTGCTGACCTCCCCTGTTGGTGCGATGACCGGAGTACTGGCACAGTCACTTGGACACACATCCACGCACTCTTTGGCAATCCTGTTCTGCTTGAAATAGTGCTCGCTCATTCCTTGCACCCCTACTGCAATTTTGGTCCAATCGATGGTGTCAATGTAACATAACTGCGGATTCTTTTCAAACCGGACAGCACCACGTTCGATGGTTGTCAGACCAATCAAACCCAACTCTTCTAAGTCCATCAATTCGAACACCACCAAGGCGAAGTTGAAGAACAGTTTGTGACCACGGATGATAGATAAGTTGGGGAAAATGTGCCTGAGACTTTTTAATCCATACACTCGATAAAGAAGGAAGAAATCGGTGATTTCAACCAAATCCGGAAAGTAGAGATTTTCATACTGTTGATGAGATGCCCCTTCAATTAGGAGAATTTTCAGGTTTCCCTCTATTACTGTACAATTTTCTAGTTCAGCAAATGCATTCACATCATTACGGATATCAACATCTTCGCAGATCATACCTGAAAATAGAAATGAATACATGTAGCGCAATGTTGATCAACTCAAAGCCGTATGGTTATCATAATTTTGTCAGAAACTCGAGGGCAATATGCCCGACTCTCACACTCAATTACAAAAAGATGCATGTCCATCATTATGACTTTGAATCAAAAAATATTCTTCAATTTATCTTATGATAACTAAATAAATTATATGTTACGACGTTCTAACACGCATGTTTTATTTACATTGCAAGTTGATACGATATTGTTTTGCAGACGTGGAATTTATAATGCTATAATTGAGTAACAACCTAAGCAATGGCAGAATCAAATTCAGTAGACAAGAATTAAATATGTACTTATTTGAAACTGTTTAGTCTGAAATTTAACCTTTTCTATATGTGCATTCACAGCCTTTACTATAATATAAAACTTGATAAGAAATATGAATGAAGTTCACACACTCTTAGACAGGAAAAATACAATTTGTTCTAGAAAACTGGTGAATACCAGTTTTTCTTTAATTTTTTTTCAAGGAAGGGAAAGATATCAGTGATTATCTGGAAGACTATCAGTAAAATGCTTGACAGAGTTAAATTCTGTTTTCTTTATCTTTATGGCTCTGTACTTGATCCCTCTCTTTGAATTCATGCACAGAGTGCATGATGTGTTCATTCCAAACAAATAAGGTATTTCTATAGGTCAAGGTCAAATTTCTTCAAACAATTTTCTTGACCTTGAAAGAATGAATGATCTTTCAAAAACAAATACCAACGTGAACAAACCCAATATTCCCTTAGTCATGATAGGAAACCAATACATATGACACAATGCATATATCTGTGCGATATTTTTTTTTTTTATCTGCGGCTTTCTTCAACATTTAGCAGGCAAACCCTTATTATCATTTGAATAATGTGTCAATTCATAAACACCTCACTATTCACAATTTATCAATTAATTTACCTATTTTATATTCAAGAGGAAATAGCTTTGAAGGCAAGGACTAATTCATGAAAACAATGCTGGCAAATTACTTGCCATTAAAATTTCCATAAACCTGTTTATGATCGCCTAAGCTGAAATTATTATAGTTCACACAAATCTACAATAATATATTTTGTTTCACCTTTCCTCAATCAAAAATAGTATGAAATACACATGTATATCTACATGTTTCTTAGTCAAAAATCCTCAATCAAATAGCTATTAAAAGTTAGCTTATTTTTTTCTCAATTAATGCTATTAATGGAAAGAAAAAATGTAAACCATCAACTGAAAATCTGAATCAGAATCTAGAACACAACAGACAAATGTAAATGAAGAACATAATGCCACAACCCAAAACTAAGATGATCTTTATGGTTTTAAAAACATCAGAATAAATTTACTACTTTAAGTGTTGAGAATTATCATGCAAGTCAAAAATTGTAAATATCCAAGGACAGGCCGACAAAAGCCAGGCTACAATGTCACCTTGAAAAATATAAAATACACCCTGCACCGAAAAACACTTGAATATTGATTGCTTTGATTTCTATTGGCAAACATTGCGACAACAAATAGGCGGCTACAGGTACTCGTCTCATTCAAGTTCCTCAGATGATCACATGATCATAAATCACGAGTGCATGAAACCGACCACTTTTTTTTCTCTCCCCATTCACAAAACATTAACAACGTACTTTGAAAACCATGCCTGGAATTTTTACACAATGTGCACAGTTAGGCTAGCATTTAATATCAGGGGTATGCAAAACTTGTCGCATGATGAGGCGCCTACCACCAGTGCAATTAATACTGATGTGCTGAATGCATTAATGACACAGCATTGTACCGTTATTAGATAATCTCTGCATTTGATAAAACCCTGGTGTTTGTCTGTGCATTAATTTCATCCAGATACTGTCTTTTTGGTGTTTAGAACTTTATCGCATTTATCTAACTTTATTTTTCCTTCAGATGTATCTTTTTCCCTCTGAAGTTGTTAATCCTTATGGTTCAATAGTGCACCATTAAGTCAAAATGACAACTATGCATCGTACAGTGCATAAAGGTCAAATTGCTCCCAACGGACAGACCCGTCCATCGTTGCTTTATCAGAGAAAATTATTTTGTGCAATTTTGGAGACCCCAGTGCAGACTGAAGCAGGTCATTTATAATCTGAGCACGAGAGTGTTTGATTTAATCTCTCGGTTTTCACTGATTCCTCGGGCTTTGATGCAGTGACATTGAGCACATCTGTATGTACTGATGCTTCACATCAAAATATTCTACCAGTTCCAAACCCACCTAAACAGATTTCTGGGCCATGTAATTACATTACACTTACAATTAACCACCTGCAAATTCTGCTCTTGATGAGAATATAAATCCAACAAAATAACAAACAAAAAAAGAGAAGTTGTTAATAGGTCAAGGTTGTGTGAGTATTATCTAGTAAAAAACTGATTCACCATGAACTTTTAAGCAGACATGCAATTGTCCAATTAACAAATTAATTAAGCCCTTTACCAGCACAAACACTACACACTCAAAGTTTACCTTAAGTTCAAAAAGAGAAAAAGACAGAGAAAGAACCGATTTGATAATGTAATAAAATTTAATGTATCTCAATTCTGGGGTTCTCTTACTCCCTGCATGGTGACTAATATATCTCAATCATTTTAGTAAAACAGAACCTTATAAATACAAGTAAATAGTACTGGTGGCAATTGATATCTAGTCCTTTACAGTAATTAACAGTGCACCCTATGTAGAGATATTTTGAAACATTCCCTCTAAAAAACAAATCAAGTTTATCCAAATTACCAAGCACCCAGAATTTTAAAACAACAAATTAAATATGGCACATATGAACCACAACCTCTACAAGTTTTGTAGTTATTCTTTCTTCATATTACTCTAACACCTGTTCATGATTTGCATATTTCATGCTCATAATGAAAGTTCTAATCTAAAGTATGACTTTAATAATACCACAATTTACAATGTATACAAGCAGGTGGGCAGCAAAATACCACATAAACTGTGACTTCAAAGACCCAGACAATTAAAGCATTGATTATTTTACACAACCATATTAAAGGGGGGAAAAAGATGTCCATTAAAAGAGAATCTAGATCTGTGCCAGAATTTTCACTTTTGCTTTTGTCTAGAGGCAAGAAAGACTCTATTGATTGAGAGAGAAAAGTTATCAATTAATTCTGAAAATGCAGTTTGCCATGACAAAATAGTACATTGGACCAATGGATGTTATGCATTGGGGATGCGTAGGCGTATATAATGGATACCGTTTAGTGCGTGCTGATTTTGTTGTTTTCCCATTATCTGGTGAAAATCCAATTAACAGTTATACGACTACAACATCATCACAATAGAGCAACGTACTACATGATGTATTTCAATTTCTTTTTACTAACTATTTTTGTTAAATTAATATTTTTCCTATCTTATATTTGGACTGCTTAAGAAAAATAACAGTTCAATTTTTATTTATATATTTCCATTCATTGTAAAATGTTTTCTGTGAACAAAACAGAGGAACTCCAAGTAAAAATTTTATCTGGAATATATAATTGTGGATATTAAATCAAGTTGCTTGTACTTCAACACAAATGATTTGCAAAACTGTTAGTTTCACAGCTAATTCAAAACCGCTAACGGCAACAGTTGATCAGAAATATTAATTCTATTTCAAAATCCATCCTCTGATTTTTAAATGCCGTGTAACACTCCATTTAAATACAAGCATAAAAAATCTCTCTTTTTCAAAAACATACCAAACAAAGCAATCTTACAGCATTGTTAAAAATCTCCGTTAAAAAAATTCTTATTGAACGATATTCGATATACGGATACACTATATTCTGACCTTGAAAATGTTATTTTTCTTAGTTCCCCCAAAACACAAAGTCATTCTTATTGATCCCCCCCCCTATTGAAATCTGCATGGAATATTCCTCATGCCCGATTACTTCTTGTTTGTTATGAAAGAGGGTCCGTTTGTAATTGGATACTTTCGACATTTTTTGGTATTGCATTAGGCATGATAAATAATATCACAACCGTCCTTTGAAGCTGTAGCATTTTCAAAAGAAAGAAAATGATCAGAAATGTTGTACGGTAAACAATTTGGAAATTCCATCAACTACATCCATATAAAACTCTTAAAAACTTGCAATTGAATAAAGCACAAATGCATGATTAATAAGATTCATCAAGATCCCATATCTAAATACACAAAAGATAAATAGTTTCTCTTGGAACCTCTGACTTGATACCACCATTGTTATTTTGCAATAACTAAGTGGATTAGTATTTAATTTCAACATTAATTAATTGACATGAATATTTGATATCCACTACAAATTCTCCTGCTCCTCAAGGATTTTACCAAAGAAAAACACAAGCCTGTATTGTAAAAATATATAGAGTCTTAACAACTGAGACCCAATTCCAAAGAGAAGAAAACATTGCTGTATTATGAACAGATTTTGTTGATATAAGAAGAGAAATTAAATCAGTATTCACAAGTCATATAGCATTTATTCAAGTCAAGGTTCAGACTGGATGAACACAAATTTGATAAATGAAAAAAACAACCAAAAAAAAAAAAAAATTCTAATGCCTCTGATTAAAGCCACAGATAGTACTAATTCAGAGTATTAATTCATATACATGTATTTCATATTTCTGAATCAATAAAAAATTCAGAGTACCGTTAATCAAAAGAAATCTGGGGAAATAAGTATCATTTCATATATTGATTTTTTTTCTAATCAATGCACATACAACGTACTTACTATGACCACAAAGTTGATTAATTTTTTAAGAGGTGTACAAGTAAATATACTGGTAAATCAATTTATTAACATACCCAGATACCTACATGTACTTTAATTTGGTTGGGTACTTTGATTGCTAATAAAGAATGTTAAAACAAAACCAAAAAAAAATTTTTTGTTTCACTGCATGTTTTTCGTCAGGGAAGGGACTCAGTGTTTTTTGTAGTCTGAATTCCTCATTGTACAAAACTTAAAGATTATGCCTTTCCCTTCTTTGATTTGGTTTTACTTTGGACCACAACCTGCATTTGAACCAACCACTGAAGGCCATTACAACCTTTGGTGGCCACTCCTTGGACAGATAAACTGAAATACTTGTGGTTAGTGGTTCCACTCCCTATACCTCCTATCTGCACATACCAAGCTTATATGCCCTTTAAGGGTACATCAATTTGCCTACTCTGAAGTACACGTATGATCATAAAAAGCACTGGCTTTAATATTTCTCCAGAAATATAGTTTTGTAAAAATTTACAATTAAGTTAAAAACATTTTGAAAGAAAAACAGTAATTTAATTTTCAATTGGTCACATCAGTGGAATAAATAATGTGTTTGGTATGTTTTCCCCTCTTAAGGAATATATAGTGAAGAAAAAGAATGGAATGTCGCACCCTTATGAATTAAACCCCGCCATTTTGCGATCTGTAAGTCTGTGATTTGTAAACAAGCACTATGTCCTGATGAAATATTATCTTCGTATTATCTAAATTTAAATGCCAGATCCTTTGTGAAATGGCTTGGGTTAAGGTCACCTAACAGAAATAAATTCAGTCGAGTAGCTAAGCACAACAGAAAAATCAATTCAAGCTTGTTTTGCATTGGGAGGCACAAGCTGCTTTTTTTTCTCATTGCACGCCGACACACTTTTTGACTCAACCGATTTATTTTTTTCCCTCAACGTCTGGAAACTGCATCTTTCCGCAAACAATATCTCATCGATTAGAAATTCTGAAACAAAAACGCTCGACGCATGAAAACAACTTTCATTTATACATGAAATTTTTTAAGAAGACCATGCAAGCCATCTTACTACTTGTGTGAATTTTAACTATTAAGATTCAAATGCCAAGAAACAGCACAACTATTCAAAGTTCTTAGAAGTCTATGAGAAAAAACATACCATCCAAAAATTAAATTCAATGTATCATTCAAAAGCTCAGAAACCACTCCCTCTAAAAATTGTGCATTATACATTCACCAAGAAACTGTTCATCTTCAACAATTCCTTTAGCGAACTATTTGCATATCCTAAAAATGATCCAGAATGCATGAACCAAAAAAAATATTTACAGAAACGAACTTATTTACCTATAGTGGATCTTTCAATACAAAAAAATTGAAAACTTTTCTTTAAGAATAGAAAGATTTTTTACCCTCTGAATTGTAAAGTTTGTTATTTGCATTTTTAAGACCTTGAAATGTATTGAAAATCAATACATCACTTCAAACAAACAAAATTGGAGTCTACCAATTGAATGCAGATTAATGCACTAAACAACAGAAGACAGGAATATGGGTTTTTCCTTCTTTTTTTTTTTAAAGGCCTTGATTCAATTTCTTCTTTCTAGTTTTTAGCCAGATCAATATTAGTGCTCTACATAAAAATACATACATGTAATAAGTAATTTTATGCACTTATTTACTGGCGACAGGGACAATAACAAGTTTATTGTTCCCAAATGCAGCAACTATTTCCCTAGGTGAAGACAAGATTAGTGCACTAAAACTTGGTCATCAAGCAAAGTCCTTGGGACTAGTGAATTTACTTTGTAGTTTATTGTATCCAAAAAAATAATTTTCAATATGCAAAAATTATCTTCCAGTGAATACTGTCAATGAGTTAAATACAAAACCTGCTTTTGAGAACTGATTAAAAGGTGTTGAATTAAAAATTGAACGACGTTGAAAAAATGAAGTCAATTCAATATTGTTAACTTTAGGGGATTTCATTTTATTACAAGATCTTAATTAATTCTTTTAATTTTTTTTAATTTAAGGTGGTATGGGAGACCTGGCGACATAAATGATAAAAGAACTCAATAATCGAAATACTTTCACCATTTTAGAATTTTCAAATTTCACAATATTTGACCAAAAATGTTTTTAAAAATTTTGAAAAAGTAAAATTTATAAAGGCCCCAGCAGGATTCGAACTCATGACTCACCACTTCGTAGTTAATGTACTACCCAATTGAGCTACGTTGTTCAGTAACAATTTTGGGAAAGAAAAGAACTATAAAATTATACTTGATTTTATTGTTTACTTTGAAATACGGCACAATATAAAGGTGTCACATACCACCTTATTAAAGAACTTTGAATTTTACATCCAGTTCCAAATAAAATCAGAAAACTTCAGAGAGGAATCGAATAGTTTTGACAACTATACTGTACCAAACAGTTTTGATGACTATAGTATGTACCATGAGCATCTTCATCAATGAAAACAGGAGTGTGCTACATAATGTATGTCGGCTTAAATGATGTCATCATTAATTATAAAATAAAACCCATTTACCCTAGTATGCTGCTTTTAATTACAATCAACCATACATAATAAGGGGCATGTCAGCAAATAGCTGTAGTTATTTGGCAAAATGGCAACCATATGACCATAATTTCAACACAATTACAAGTCGAAAAACAACAACAAAAACTGTGCATATTCTACAAGTATTTTCTCTTTACTTTAAGTGATTGCACAACACTTCGAAATGAAAGAGAAGTTTTAATATTTTTCTTTTTTTCAAAGACTCCTTTATGGCACAGTGAGAATGAACTTATAATTTGAGTTTGAACAATCATATTTTCTTTGAAGAGTACATCAGATCATTCTGATCGAATCTATAAAACTAATATTCTACCAGATGAAATCAGTTTTCAATGTGTGGGATTAAAAACCAATTTTACACCAGATGCATGATCCAGGCAGTACAAACGAAATATCATGTATCCATTTACACGTATTAATACAGAAGGAACACACACAATATGAACTCCCAGAATTTCTTACAATTAGCAGGCCTGTTTATCTCCAAATTAGTCTAGTGCATGAAATATTTGGAGCTGAATATTTTCTGGCCAAATCCTCTTTTCATAAAAAATATCATTGACACCTGAAGTGTTGAACAAATCATAATCCCTCAAACACACAGCTTAAACTGCCACATGCAGCTGTGAAGAATTGCACAAATACCATTTACATTATCCAAGTCGCCCAGTTTATTGACCAGTTAGTCAGGTGTAAACCTCGAACCCTGCAGGTTACAGATCTCAAATGCCATGTCTTATTGAATCAAATTTACTATATGATCATGAACTGATTGAACATCCATGAAACACACAAAACACAATTGCCAAAGAAATTAATAATAACTACTGAAAAAATAATTACTGCATGATAGTGACTTTTTTTGTCTAATAAATTCAAGAGGAAATATTGAGACTAAAAAATTTTTGGTCAAAAAAATACTCTTCTAATCAAATAAATAACTGAATTTCTTTTAGTCTACATGTATAACGTCAGCTTACAAAAAGAAAATAAATGTACCAACTTTTTAATCTTCTTTGAATAAAGAAGGTTAGAAGCAGGTAAGACACCTTTAAAAAGTGACCCAGGGATTCTTAACTAAGGAAAAAGCTATTTATGAACTATTATCTCAGAAACCCCAATACTTTAAAACTTAGATTACTTATGTCATCATCAAATCCTGCAACTCTTCAGAAAATAGAAAATATTTACACTTAGATGTAAAATTTTTGATTTGGTCAGTTCTCAGTCAGTATACATTTTGGAATGTATTTTTTACTGGAAATAATCTGCTTTCCTATATCCTTTTGTATATATACTGGTAATATATTTCTTTCCTGTACCTCTTATAACATGTTTCGAGTGAAATAAATGTCAGAACTTGAACACCATTTTAAACAGGCAAGTTTAGTGGCCAATTTGATAAAACTGGGATGATATGAAGATGTAAGATACACAAATCACAATTATTATCATTTACATTTATGGCAATTCACATTAATAGATTTCACAGGAATTCAAAGTATTTTTGTGCTTAAAGTTATTCAAAAGCAACTGCACGACTTACAAAATGAAGAAAATTTTTGTCTTGAAATTTAATTTACCAAAAACAAAATTTAAGAACACAAAAAACTGCAACTGAAAAGATACTGTCAGATGGATCTCTTGGCTAATCTGACCACAGAACCAATTTTCATGGCGACAAACTTTGTCCCTTGGCTTTAAAAAAAAATCTTTGTCCTTCCAAAACATTTCAGTGACATTTCTAATACTATCACATCTGATTTAGTCAGACAAGATTCAAGTTTGACTGTTCGCAGGATATATACAACTCATATATTGTGGATGTGAACTGGAAATTCTTGTGAAACAAAATATTTGCAAAATAGAAAGAAACACAGAATCATAAAAACGTTTTCATAAGGGATAAATCTCTCTCATCATGCATTGCAAGTAGTGGACAGCTACAAGCATATTTCTTATTTTATTTCCGGGCTGTCTATTGCTATTGACCAGATAATGGCAGGCATTCTATCAACAGTTGCATAGGACAACATGCAGCACATGCATGTAGAAAGTCAGTACAAGAATCTCAACTGTCAACCTGTGAAAAGTAAGTCAGAGGCCCAAAAGTACATCAATTTTCCAATGGTTTCTAGAATCCTTTCAAAACAAAATCAATCTTGGACAGATTGTTCATCTGAATTTTTTTCTAAGCAAGCATTTACAAGCATGCCCTATTATACAGTAACCTTTTATTTCTATCCTTTCAATTAGGCTAGCTGACTATCAAACTTGAGACAGAAGGCAACAATTGTCATCATCGTATGGACTTACTCCACACAATTAAAATACTCTGAAGAGCTATTTTTTTTCATCATTTGTGACAATCAGGGTTTTAGTGAAATAGGTTAAATTGTTATAAGGAAATCAAAATAGTCAGATTTTATGGCCAAATAACAAGAAGGTTTTATAGAATATGCAGGGGAACCACTAAATGAAACTCCATGCTCTTTGAACAACAATTTCCCCCCTTTCTTTGTTCATACTGCCAATCCCTAAAACTGATCATTAAACCAACTGCAAGCAACAGAGTCAGCTCTTGTTAATCTTCAATTTGGTGAGACTTTGTTTTTAATGGTGTATTTTTCCCAATACAGATTGTTATGTAATTGTTGTTTCATCATGTAACCTCACAATACTGGGAGTTGACTAATTAATTACATTTGTATATTGCCTTTAACGACTTCCAGAAGATTCCATATTGATTTAGATATTATCTTTCTAAAAGAGAAGGTGGGATTTTGATTTTGCTGTGTGGTAGAAATCTAGGAGAAGTTTTTTCTTTAGGGTTTTCTGTTTTGTTTGTTTTTTTCTTCGGGGGGGGGGGGGGGGGGGGGGGGGGGGGGGGGGGGTCAAAAATTGGTATTTTACTAAATTCACCTTTTTCAGACATCTTAATCATAGTGTGATAAAAATCCAAGTGTTCACATGGCTTTCATTATTACAAATATACATGTATTAGAAGTGTAAAATAGATGTTGGAACTCCCATTCCCCAGTTATTTAGCAATTACAACATCATACTGTGTACCGAGTAGTGATGAGGAATCATGTGTGTGGTCAACTAAGAGCACAGCATTTCAAGACAATGACCTTTTCCTTCAAATTACAACTAGCTTCATCAATTTCGAAATAATGAAATTTACAACTTCCAACACTAGCTCCTTTTCCCTCTGTTGCATTTGAAAACATTTGAAGAGCCTCAAACAAAACAAAGGAAATGATTCATGGCTCCACTGGATGTCATCTTCCTTTCCCCCTGTGCAGGTATGATTCAATTTCACAAGTGTCATCTTGTAAGGTGAGCCAGGTTACACACGACACTGGGAGAGATGAAATGCTAACACTATTTAAATGGTTGCACTCTGACCACAGAATTCTTGTCCTATATTCAACGTGAATTTACTCCTAAAGTACATGCACTTCTTTGCCACCTTTATAATTGACTTTCAATGAACTGGTTTAAAAAAAATCTGATTTTTTACAGTTATCATGGTGATAGGACATTGTGTCTCATACTGCACTCGAGGCTCTCTGGGAGAGAGCATATATTGAGACACATTCTAATGACTGTTGTTTTTTGCTCTACCCTTTTCAATGAATTACGTCCATACATGAATAAAATCAAATATTTTTTAAAATATATAAAAGCAACATGAATGAGGAAAGCCTATAGGAAAAAAAAAATAAGAGAGGATAAACTAGAAACATAATAATGTCAGCAACCTTTAACAAAAATTTGCTCAAAAACAGCTCACTTGTAAAAAGACAACTTTCAAAATTTTTTCATCTACAATGCAAAGATATAAAGTCTTTTATGATTAGATTCCATGATAAACAAAGGAAGAGAAACTGAAAGTAGCTATATTATGTTAATGAAAACAGCCTGGAAGTGAAATCCATTCAACCCTGTTCAAAACATAAAAAAAAATCCTTCAGTATTATCAACAGACAACCAAACACAGACCATGTGATTATTTGGTATGTTCTGTTAATAACATTACCTCTAACTAATAACAAATGGGCTATAGATGCACGTGCATGTCTACATTTTCTTTGTTCTTCTCCCCCTCTTTGTATTCATTGAAACATGGCTTTCCTGTTGTTGTTTTTTTAAATATATATAAATACTTAACAGTAACTAAATCCCTTACAAGTAATGCAAGGGTAGTTTAGTTTTCCATATTGTTCAAAAGACAAATAGTGAGAACCTCATTCATAATCATAAATGTTCCCCAAAAAACATTCCTTTGTATTGGTCCAATGTTGGACAGGTAATGGTTCATTATATACTTTTTTCTCCTTTATGTATTCAATTCAATACAAAAAAAAAATTATTTACAAAGGAAAAAATAACACTAAAACCAAAATATTCCATTATCATTGAAAAATCAAGATTTAAAGACAATCCTTATTCAGATTGACAATAGATTGGAGTGGAATCACTTCCAATGCACAAAACTTTTTTTTCCTCTTTGTACTAGCATTAATAAAATTGTGTATGTGGGAGTGAAATAATCATAATTGTGATCTTTAGGCTATACAAGCCAGGTTATCAAGAGAGTTTAATAAAGTCCACCTCTGCATTCAATCAACAATAACTAAGCAAGACTGCCTATATCTTACCTTTCCCATTTGGGTTGGGGTACTTCGTGGTTTTCCTGTCCAGATTTGCATACTTTGCCACACTCTGACACAGAATGACCAACAGCAAGACACATGCTGATTGCTGGAGTTTTACCATAGTAATTTTTAGCTCATTATATGCTCAAATAAAATTGTATGGTCATGTGTGCAGAGGGAGTGTTGGCGAACTCCTTTTTTATGAAATGCTAGTATAATAGACTGTGTATTGTTGAAACCCTATTCTGTTTGCAAAAATAATGTCTTTTATATTAATTATGTCAAAAACACAAGTGGACAGAAACAATAAATGGTCTTGAGAAAAATATCCGAACGAGACCCCTGGTCGCGGTGCGTAGCAAAACTATAAATATCCCATGTCTGGTCATAAACAAACAGCGACTGTATTATCTATATACACCGTCCATTCAAATACATAAGGAAAAGTATATCGGGTTTAAAACTTCGGGAAACCTTTAAAAATCACATTTTAAATCACTAAAAGCACATGTAGTATAACACTTTACAAGAGAATTTATCGTAAATCCACCGTTGTTTGTTCACATTTAGAAGAACTTAGCCTTGAACCTTCGCCGTATTGTTTAGGCTGTCGGTTGAGTATAAAATCCAATGAAAAAGCCATATCGATTGCGTTGTTTCTTTAATTCATCCATAACAATCAATTTTTAACGTGTTTAAGTTCCATAATATCGTATCCTCATGAATAAAAACTCCACAATAAGCTTAAAATCAATTAAAAACCATAGGTAATACACAGTCTATTACATGCTATAACATTTCTCGAGAAGTAAACAAGCTCGTAAAATGATTGGTCGATTATTGTTCTAAAGCTACCACGTACGGTTAATCCACGGTTTCGTATCATGCTGTCAAGGTCATTCGGTAAGGAAGTCATTTTACCTCATGAAATACAATATCTGTAGGATTTTGGTGTCTAAAAAAATTCAGCTTCGTTTTTTAACCATTTTATATAAAAAAAATAAATGTTTGGGTGAACGGTATTATGAAAGGCGCGCAACTGCTCTATTGATATATACGTTAGGGATATTCCATATTCCCTCACTTTTCAATATTGACTGCTAAATTGAGCTTTTCGAAAGCAATATCTTTTGTTTTGCTTTGTTGTTATCGTTGTTGCTGAGTTGTTTTGAATTTGTTTTTGTTTGGGTTTTTTTATCTTCTTTTTTTTCTATTCTTTTTTTTCATATAATATAGGTTTATTATTTACACTGCATATGGAGTAGATAATAAAATTTTTAAGTTAATTTGAGCATTCGTATATACCTAACCTTTGATCATGAGACTTTTTAAAATATGTTGGCAATTTAATTGATATGGTAACTTTTTGTGCGTAGGCGCGATAACCTTAAAAGGATGATAATGTTTTTATTCGAAAGAAAATAGAATAACGTATGCATGCACGTTTATCATGGAAGTTTATGGCAAGTGATATGACACGGTAAATAAAAAGATTTCGTTGAATTACATATTATTTAAAAACCGATTGCCGTTTTCATCTAAATCACATTCTGCATCCATTTTTTAGTATAGGTATGTCAATGACTTAGGTGGGAAGTGTTTTAGAATACATAAAAAAGCAAATTAATGTAAAGCGTTGAGGTTTTGAGAAATGGGGAAAAAACTAAATGCATCAGTATTACAAAACGTAATTTGGAATGTAACTATGACAGAGATTCAAAGCAACTCATAAACTGGGGGGGGGGGGCATAGTTTTCACTTTTTTTAATCACACTAGTAAAAAAATTATACTTTGCAAATTAAATTTAACATGTATATAGAATTAAAATATGTCACAGCTTTTTATAAACTCATACAACTCTTCCAATATATATACCTATGAACGTGCATCAAACATAATTTATATAAATATTATTGAATTATGTACGTATTTCCGTATGATAATTAGGCCAAAATGTTAATACAATTTTCACTTACATTACGGTAAATATATCCGCAATATAAAACTTTTCTTTTCGTCATTACAGTTAAGCGTTATCATAAGTCGAGGCATGCATGATGGTAAAAACTAGAGACTCAAACGATATTTATATCTTGATTGACTACAAAACGGAATTCTTTTATTCAAAGAAGCAAAACTTGTATTTATATTTAAAAAATAAAATAAATGGAGATGATTATATTTACAACTGTATTGATGGGAGGTTTGACCCCGAATAAAGACGGAAATGGTGACTGTTTTACGGTGTAAACAACAACAATAACAACAAAATGAAAGAAATAATATTAAGAGATAGAATATCAAATTAATAATTGAAAAACAAATAAATAAATGAAAAAAATCGCGGTTTCTTATTGCTCAGTGTTGTTTACGGAAAAGTATAATAATGTAATATTTTTACCAGATTTGCAATAAAAGAATTTGGTGAACTTAACAAATATTCAGAAAGGCTGGCGTTCCTTGAATTCAATTGATTTGTAGATGTAAACATCGTCTACTAAATATCATTTAAACAAGAAAATACTTTCTCTCTTCAGTTAATAAAGCGAGTAAAAGGACGTAGATGAGGATGCTCATTATTGTCGTTTTCATGTGTACGTTGCATAGAAGAAACAGCAAATTACTCCATATATGGACCCACTTTTTGGAAGTCTGACGTCTGTTCATGCAGTCTGTGCTCTCAATGTAGCTAAGGTTCAATCGATCACGAAATGGTCCATGCAGTGACCACGCATGGTCAACCTCTAAAGAGTATAAGACAGCACATTACAAATTATAGCAACATGATTAACCGATGTAATTTACTTAGACGAACACTGCTGAATAATTCGTTTGAAAATATTAAACAGTATCAATAATCCATTTGTCAACCCTGAATTGATGAACACTACCTATCCAGAGAAATGGGGTACTCTATATGCAATATTTTGTCAAAAACGACTAGGTTCAACAGGTAATACTTATAGTTTTTTTCATGAATTATCAGAAATCAAAATCCTAGCAATATGCACACCTCTGATATATGTACAGTTGATCTGCAAAAGAACAACTTCATATCTTGAAAACTGTAGAAGAAGTTTCCAGTACAATAGGGGTAGCATATAATTATGCAATATTTGGCCAAAAAATGACTAAGTTCAAAAGCTGGTATTGTTTTCATAAATTATCAGAAATTTAAATCCTTGCAATATGCACACCTCTGATATAAGTACAATTGATCTACAAAAGAACAGCTTCCTATCTTGAAAACTGTAGGAGAAGTTATCCGTAAAATAGGGGTGCCCTTTATGCAATAATTCGCCAAAAAATGACTAAACTCAATAGATGGTATTTTTTACATGTTTTATCAGAAATAAAAATCCTAGCAATATGCACACATCTGATATAAGTACATTTGATATGCAAAAGAACAACTTTCTATCTTGAAAACTATAGGAGGAGTTATCCGTACAATAAGGGTACCCTTTTAGCAGCCTCCTGTCCGCCCACCCGCCATTTTCATCATTTCAATAACCGTATTTTTCTCTGGGAAAACCCGATTAAAACCTGTCATACATACATTGTTTAGCTTTTAAAATGTCAACTTTGGTTCAAGTAGCTAGATGATAAATAATTTAAACACCGTTTATTGATGTCTTCTTTATACATTTGTTGCTTATTTGCGTTGATTATTTGATTCTTGATCGATCAAAACTACAGCTATATTAAAAGCACGAACTCGATGGACTTGCACGGACTTACATCAGCTTTCCAAGTAGACTGTAGTTACCATGGCCACCTTCACATACACATGTACATGGAAAATTGACTGTTCCTTCTATGTAACGTTTTAAATAATCGACAATAATAACAAATTAAATGCCTTTACTCATATTTATGGATAATTGTGAACGCGTTACCAAGGTAGATTTACATACCGGGTATTAAAAATTAAATATAATTTCTTTCAGTCTTTGCTAAATGATTCTGTTTTGTATTGCAAAGCAGACGAATAACATCAATAGCACCAGTGTGTTATATATTTTAAGCGAATGTTTTATATATAACTAAGAGACAAGGATCAAAATATTGTAGGACATTAATTTTATACTCAAACTCTGGTCAAATAAAGGATGTGTATCAAAATAGCGATCCGGGAGCTTTGTTCTCTCGAAATATTCCCCTCGTAACTTATGCCCACAAAATCCGTCCCCCAGTTTCCGGACTTTATCAAAAGGCCTCATGTCCTGCCACTTCAACGGGGGTCAATACCTTAAAAGTGTAGAACATAGTCATGAGTGTATATTATTTATTACTTTATCTTATATCTTGTATGTAATAAACAACTCTTTTCCATTCTGGTTGCATCCAATGCTATATATTGAAAAAATAGTGCAATTTAACTATCCAAACGTCGCTACCACAACAGAAACTTTTCAAAAACATTGTATTCTAAAGTTCTTTCTATACATCTCCATTTTTTTATCATTTATTGGCGTTTTACAATCATCAACAGAATCGAAGCGAAACGTTGCTTCTGACGTATAACAATACCGCTTGGAGCGATGACGTCACAGCGGATTCAACCACAACTGAATGAAACTCGTTCGTTTTTCATAGGAATGTAACATTCGCGTTGCTTTGAATGAAATAATTTCCAACTAAAATGAAGAGATCTCCGGCCTACTTTTGGTGTTTTTTCTGTCTACAGTATTACACAGCAGTTGTTATTGATGCCCGTCAATCAACGCTGATAGACCGGGCACTCGTCCTGTGAACTTGTACTACGCCCAGGTGTGCTGTTTGCCGTGGTGTTACTGAACGTATAAATTACCGGTATAATATATAGTACACGGCAAAATGTTTCTTTTCATAAAGTGTCGTGACCAGATTTCGACAAAAGATAGATAGGTTACTCTTTAGTATATATAACATGAATATGGAATTGTAATTTCAAAAAACGTGTCATGTGCAATATTTTGAAAGAATCTCGCTGGACACAAGATAGAAATACAGCAGTTGTCAATGACTGGGAATATAAACACATTTTATTAATGTTTGATGATAATCCACACATTGTTTTATTGTGAAAAAAAGTGTATCCTAAAAAGCCTCCGAGTTGTCGAAGTGATAATCATGCTACCTACTGTTGCACTTTAGATAACATATTCTCTGGGTAGAACATCTGGCTGTGTGATATGTTTGAATGCATATCAATAGTCCGTACTTTCAAGGCAACAGTACTTGTCATGTTGTCATCTTCTTTAACACGACGTAATTCACAAGTTTTATATTGCTGACCATTCCTACGGCAATAAGAAACGCTGGGGATGGTCGATTGCTTTTTGAATGCAGCAACGGGTGGTAGTGATTTTATCCGGTCCTCGACTTCAGAAAAATGGTAGACCGTTTTGCTGTTGTTTTACAAATACGTATATATTTAAAATATGACCAATTTTACTTTCGTAGGATTGTCAGAAAACTTGACCTCGAGTTATGATTGTTTGTCATATAACGCCTGGTCGAACGCTTTCTACGTCACCGACGGCGGTGAAGCGCTTCAATTTCATTCCTCTTTCCCAGCCCTATATGGCGATCGAATTAGTATTGTTCTACCAGATGCTTGGGGATTACGACGACAACCGATATTTCAGTGAATATTGGGAATGTTTATCGCCCGACTCCTACTGACTTTAGATTATAATGTAGGGATTGTATTCGAGACTCAAGGATTAGCTTCTGTCCAAGTGTCCTTTCTGATGTACATGTAATTTGTTTAAACAACTAAAATATACAACATGACTAACACAGGGAATGGCAAAAACTCTGCGCCTTAGGTCTACTGCATCACGTCAGTTTTTATAGTACTATTCTCAGATTAAGCAAAGGGTGGAACAAATTGTCTCCATTTAATTAGTATTATTTGTTGTGTTTTTAAGAATTCGTTCCAGTTTTCTCCGCTATTACATATTACTACAATATCCATTAGGAAGACTAAATAAATGGTTTTTTTTTCACAGCAAACCATGCATTATATACAATATCTTATTCTCGTTAGAACCATTTTAACAGGAGCTTGGAGTTTGGGCTGTTGAACCAAACGGCAATGTGACGTAGGTCTCTCTATTTCATTGTAGGCCACTCAGCCATGGCTCTTTGAAATCAACAGGATTTGTCTGGCTTTTGAGCGAAGTCTACGCAATCGGTGTATATTTCGCTTGACACCGGCGTCATTTTTACTTGTTTTGACGCAAGAAATAGATCGTTACAACCTTCTGAAAGTCCAAGGTCTTGTTAAAATGGTTATATTTAAGTTAAACCGTGTTGGATTCAGGTTCAATCCATACCAAAGTAGATTTGACAAACATAGAGGTTATTATGAAATTTAAATACGAAACTGACGCGGGGCCATGGCAAAGATATTTAGATGTTACACAATGACATTCAATTAAAATGCCTCGTTAATACATGTAGATCAATCTCTTTAAAACACCGACCAATGTGTTGTGTTTTTTTTATTTGAGTTTAGGTTTAGGAGTCTAGATCGTCAACAGACTACTCATCTGATCTACCTCAAAAGTGTAAGAGATATTTTCTGAATTATAAACTAATATCTATAATTAAGGAGATAAATATAGTCTAAAATGATAATTTCCCCCCAAAATATAACTCGCCCACCCCCACTCTTATCAATCCCCCCTTTTTCTATCGCAATTATTTCATAATCTTTGTATTGAGCCAAAACAACTCGCACAGTTTTAATAAAAATGCTAATAATTTTTAAAATGACAATAACAAGGAATCAAGGAAGAAATTCCGGTATCAATTGGAGTTATTTTTCATATAAGAAAAAAGATCGCTTCGTTTTATTTTTTTAAAGAGAGAGATTTACACCTAAGCGAAATAGGAAAATATTGAACAAACAAGTTTACAATCTTTGAAAGTTAAATCTGCATTAATTAATTGATACAGTTTAAAGAATGAGGGGGAAAGGGGAACGATAGAAATAACCCACTACATTTATCACGAAGAGTTCAGCAGGTAAAAATTTCGCTACCGAGCTAGATCGAAAATAAACTGTGGGGTTGTTTTTAGAAAAACTGCCCTATACAAACACTGAAGGAACCATTTTTGTTTCGTCTAGTCGCGAGTGCGATAAAAAACATTCCATGGATTACGCGTAGCCTTGACAAGGGAAAGGATCAATATTTCACCCGAGATAATCCCACTTCTCTCAATAGCAACGTGTGAAGGAACTGGTCACAAGTGGGATTTATCGGTTAAAGACTGATTTTTCTCCGACGTAAATAGCTTTCAAAATATTGATATTAAAAACTTTTACTACTATATATATTACAATGGAAATTTGTGTCCGGTATAAACATTCGACGAAAGGAGAAGTGAAAAGAATCTACTCGGTTTTGAATGTCCACCGTATTTTATCATTTAGTATCTTGTTATTGAACAGTCGCCCCCACGTTTAAAGTCTACTTATATGACCAATAATATAGTTGAAATATTTTTCATTGTTACGTTGAAGAGATTTAAAGTAGAAAGGAGTTTAGGAATTTGCTACCTGTAAACGAATAAAAGGCAGTCTACGACATTATGGTACACTTTTTGATACAATGCATCAAATGTAAGTCACGCATTCTTCGTTGTGTAGCACATGGATTGTGAAATTTAACAACAAAGCACAGTTTGCAAAGTAAAAAAGTAAAAAATTCAATTGTTTTTTTATTGTAAAATTTTATTGTAAAATTAAATAACAGAAGAATATTAGAACTTATATATAATGTAAAATGTTATAGGTCCACGAAATGGACAAACGAATTAAACGAGTGGTTTCAAAAGATGCATGAACATTCTATTAACCATCAATAGTTCGCACAATAAATAATTGAAAATTTCTATAAAGATAAAACAAAAAAATAATTTAAAAAGAGGGAAGATTTGTCTTGCCATTTCTAAAGTGTACATGTTTTATATTCACCACCAGGAAATTGATTTGTTTTAAATAATAAAATCCAATGTTATATGTAAAAAAAAAAAAAAAAAAAAAGGGGGGGGGGGTCTCCTTGCTAATGTCCTTGGACGTGGGATCAAAACAATCCATGCCTTGTTTACAATGTTTTCCAGATAAACGTTATCAGTATTTAATAGATGTAGAAAAGAGAACATTCAACTGTGACACAGCGTGTCACATACGGCATATATTGCATACGGTTACAACCTTATACTCACTTTCTGATCTTTTTCTTAAAGATTAACATTCATTATTCAATGAAGTGTCACGTAACATATTCAATAAGTAATTTTGATTTCCGAATTGTTTTTTATTGATGTATTAATGTTATCAGTGAAAATTGTGCTTTTAACAATGAAGAAGGATTTATAAATCTCACTTAAAGAAGAATTTTGAAGATCGAATGTTAGATATGCCAAGGTTTCCTATTAAGTACACGGACATCAACAAACACACAAAGAAAAAACCCAAAGCAACGATAACAGAAGACAAAACGTGGTAAAAATGCAAACGTAAACGACAACAGATACTAGAACAAAGAGGAACTATAAAAGTGTTGTGCGAATTCGAGTGAGTGGGGGTGGCGATGGGAGGGGTGCCCCCCCCCCCCCCAACCCAGGCTCTGCAAAACTAGATATTTTATATAGTTTAGATACAACAATATAAACAGATATGTAAAACCCCACTGACACTATACATAAGTTCATGCAAAGTAATACTAGTATATAGATGAAAAGGGAGACCGTTTCTTTTTCCTGATCCCCTTTTTCGGAGGGGGAGGGTAGGTATTTTTACTTTTAGTCAATGAAGAGGTAGTCTTTACACGGCCAAAATATTACTCATATCTTATAAATTGGAACATGCTTTTACTGAATTTCTACGAAAAAGGTAATTATAATCACATCTGCATTTCACTCTAGATAATAATAATATATATACTACTTACAGCTATGGTAATTATGGCTATTAACATTTTTGTGTTCTTAATTTGTGATAATAATATTTTGTTTTGAATAACATAAAACAATGTACAGCTAACTTAAGTTTTCCAAAGTGGAATCTTTGTGTTCAATAATTATCGCATCACCAAAAAGCTTTTAAATTTTCTGAGTTTCACAAAGAAATCCATAAATTTAACACGAGTCAAGAATGTTTCTGTATTAAAGGTCTGTTACCAGATGGGGAAAACCCCGAAAAAATATGAAACCTAGGCCTGCAGTAAGTTATACGGAGAACTAGCTGAACAAATTCGGACGATCAGGTCGTCCATCCGCTACAGACCAGCAGCTAAATTTTATATATATATATATATATATATATATATATATATATATATATATATATATATATATATATATATATATATATATATATATATATATATATATATATATATATATATATATATATCACAGGTACATGAAAATGTTGTATATGTATGTGTATATGTTTAAGCGCCCAAAGTAACACATTAAGCATTCAGATGATTGAATCACTACCAATTGAATCTTAAAGTCCAATACAATCAACTTTAAAAACAAACGTATTGTCTGTCCTTCAAGAAAAGTACAACGCTCAAAGAATTGTTATAATTGAATGACAAATCCATGCAAACGAATGAATATCTAAAGAGTCTATAAAGCAGCATAATTTTCATCTTTATTCAATGTAATTCGACATATCGACCAAAAAGAGCACAAGATTAGAATGCAAAGTGAATAGTTTGTAACACGTCTTCCTGGTTTGATGACGTAATAGAGGTGCTCTGACAAGTGCTCCTTGCAGAGAGCCGCGGTGATCCCGATTTAGATTCTATATACTGTAAACAGTGTTGTAAGGCAGCGTTATCTGACATCACATCACTTTGAAGTTGCTAATATTACCACCTGGTGCACATCTACATGCAAACAGACAAACGAAAGCCCTTGTTGGAGAATGAGATGTGTTAAGACGGGAGAGTTTTGCTATCTTTTTATTTAATGTAGATAGTTTTTAACGGTGTAATATGCATGTACATGCATCTGATTTGTACTCACAAAAGTAGAAAATCAACCTCGTACGGAATTGTTTTGATGTTACATCATCATGTAATGGCTATCGTCAAGAATGTTAAAAAAATTAGATTTTTATTTTTAGAGTTATTCAATACACAAACATTTGCAACAGTTGCTATACATAATAAACATGATAAAAAAATATCAATAATCGCCACATTTATGATTGTACAAAAATTATCAGAATACTTGCAATTTTCAAATCACAATAAAGTCTGGAAATAACTGCAACTCGTCGTCTGAAGTTGAATCATGACAAAGCAGGAACAAGACATGTTGCATGAATACAAAGAAACCGTCTGTGTTTTTGTGAGGATTTCAAAGAATCTTTATTTTTCAACCCATTTTTGCAATGTACTCTTGAAGAGAGCGAGAGGGTTTTTTATCAGTTGTTTACGGCGGCGAGTTGGTAAAATTAGAGAGCAAACACACACGATTAGTTGTAAAAATGACAGGATCAGATGGGATATAGTCAAAACATGGGTGGGGGACCGCCAGCCGTAATTAGACCGCGCATAACATGGAGAGTGCGCAGTCCCAGCAATCACGTGGGTCAATCCGGATATCGTCGGTACTTCCGGCGTACTGCTCAATTATTAAAACTGTAGTTTAGATCAACATAATTTTATTGCAGAATTTTGACCGAGGAATGAAGTATACTTTCATTGACCGACCATTTCAACTTCTGCAACACAGTGTCTATACTTATGATATGAGTGAACAAAATCCTTCAGATTAATCAACACTTTATGTATACATATTAGGGTAGCGTTTCCTGGAACTTGTTCCTTGCTCATTTATGCACGACTACAGCTTTGTAGCAACACAAAGTGCTCCTGATCGCGCGCGTGGCCCCAAGCAGCAAGTACTAGTAAACAAACTGTCAACAACACGAATCGATCACGTCGGGGTTACGTACACTTTTAACACAGATCTGTAGCAGAGAACAAATAGAAATAATTATTCAAAATCGTTGATCGGTATCTGGTATCTCATAATTCTGTGGAGTCATTAGAATTCGCTGGGGCTAATTTTGTTTGGGTTTTTTTGGTTGCTTTTTTTCGGGGGGTGTGGGGGTATTAATTTTATTCTTGTTCATAGGGAGGGAATTTCGTGGATGTGCCCTTGTGATTAACCAGTAAATACTGTAATTCATGATTTTTTGTCGATGCATATTCGTGGGTGAGGAGGACTTTTTTGATTTCCGGCTGAGATCAGTTACATCATCATCATCATCATCATCATTTTAGGGAAAGAGTACATGTAATTATATTTTACACATATTAAACATAACTTGAAGATTTGATGCATCACATTAAACATGGCCGTTTTCTTTTTAATATCTTTACACAAACAGACAGGGACAGAATAAAGGTGATGATGACTATGATGATGACGGTATTAGAGTGCGATTTTCATACACAAAAGGAATGTACTAACGACCCTGAACATTTATGTAGCTATTGATCGCCAACTCTGTCTGAAACAGTAGGTATTGGACCAAAATCCGCCAGATATTAGAAAAACAAGTACGCAAATACCCCTGCTTGTTGTTTGTGTGTAGAAAAAAGAAGACAATCAATGCTCGAGACTTAAAGAGACTTAAAGCTGGAAGAAAAAAAAACGGTCATGTGTTTATCTGATGCATCAAACCTGCATGCTAAGAGGTATAGCGATGTTGTCTGTCATTTAATTCAGAAGGCAAACAATGAGATTCAATACGGCGGCGAGAAATACCTGAGCTGGGAGGGACTTGTCGATCAAAACACGAGGGGAAGTCATTTCATTTTAACCTTTCTGTCTATTTGGGTTTACCGGTTGACAATATTTAACCAGTGCTGTGCTGTGCATGGTTCTGCATTGCACAATTCTGAATACTGTTTTGATTGTAGAACACAGGGTGGGGTACATTTCGGTAGACCATTCATATCAAATTCAATCAATTCTTAAATAAACAACCCATTAATTTGAGACTTTCCCACTTTCTTTGCTGAAATTTTTTGTTTTACTTTAAATGAAATAGTGACAGTATATTTTAAACTGATATCTTCCAGGATCTTGCAATATATTTATTACATCCCAATTAGAAGAAAGTTTTTCTGGGTTGTGAAGAATATTGCGTACACAGCTACATTTGAAGAACAATTCGTAAAGAGGTCTGACCACTTGCTTCGAAGTTTAAAGGATGACATATTAAGTTTGGCCAAAAGTCATTTAATTTAATATTTTGTACTGCTATTGTGTTACATAAAAAAAAAACGTTTTATAGCAGTTTACCAAATATTTTGATTTTGATTGCCGCATAACTCTTGACAAAGCAACCACCTTTTTGCATGAAAGGCTTTGTTACCGCCAGTCCTCTTAAAACATTCTTTAGCATAGATTAAAAAAAACGATCTTCAAATAAGTTCCTATAATTTTTAGCCCAAAATATTGTGACCATTGTGTCGAAGAAACAAAGAATTAAGTGAATTTTTCATTGACGATTTTTCTAGGTCAGTTGTCAAAGTCACTTTAAATTTAAAACTATTTTTCTCCCAAAATAAAAGTAAACAATAATATTATTTGAGTAGAACAATGAAATTGATAGGTTTAATCTTCGTTTCAAAACTCAAATTCAAAGGATTTAAACATGTAAATTTTCTTTCACCATTATCTTATTTGTTTGAAAAATATTTCCAAACTTGCTTTAGAAAGCGAACGTTTGGCATTATTTAATATATTGTCTATTGCCTGGAATTGTAGCATTGAATTAACGAATAACTTTTTCAAATATACATAGAAACTAACTGATGAATACATGTATAGAAATGCAACGCCTTGTTAATTAAACATACGGTGTGTGATCTAGTGCTTCAAAGATTTAGGGGCTTTTTAGTGTTATTAACAAGGAAATTCAAAATAGCAACAGAGGGTCAAATTAGGAAATAAGAGGAAATAGTTGAATAACAAAATAACATCCGCATGTGGTTACAATTTCCAGAAGTCAACAGAGTCAAGGATGTTAAGTGTAAAAGAAATCCTACAAAGTCTTCCGTATGCATATATTATATCATTGAATAAAAGAATATTTATAAATACATGTACAGTAAAACACAGCTACAGCGAACACGCTTATAATGAATTGATGCTTACAGCGGAGTGATTCTCATTTTCCGTTACTTTATTAAATTTTGTAAACTTGAGTGATATAACGAATTACGCTTATAACGAAGCAAAATCGCCTGCCCTTGGCATTTTGTTATAAGTTTGTTTTACTGTATATTGTACAGGGCACATAATATTACTCCACAAAGGTCACAGTAATAGATACTTTGCCCTAGTTTCGTTTAACTGTCGATAAAAATTGTTTTTCGTTGTAAGTTTTTTTTACTAAGTCTGTAACCCACAGAGTGCAATGATATTGGCATTTTAAATAAAAATAAAAATACTAGAACCTGACAACTTTCTTGCAACACTCATCCCCTTTAACTAGAATTTAAAAAACCACATAAAGTGTGGCCTCGTTAACCCGGACCCCGTTAATCCGGACTATTCACCGTCCGGACAAAGTTTTCAAAAAAAGAAGAATATTCCGAAATAAATCCGGACACAATGTGTTCCAACAAGAAGGTATCCAGATGAATAAGGCTCTTCTGTATACTATATAAACTCATCTAAAACAGCAACAACAATACCGACCTCAAATCAGCATTAACAACACTCTTATAAAAACAACAACAACAACAACAGCGTTATCAACTACTAAAAAATTACCTACTAACAAAACATAGCCCAGAGGCAATAAAACTTAGACGAGCTCGATCACTTCTGATCGAAGTGTGACAAATAGTCGAAAAGTGAGACAGATATAAAAAGTGAGCTCGTCCAAGTTTTATGGCCCCTGGGTCTGAACTAGCTGCAAGGGAACACTTATACTTTCTACATCCTTATGTTTGCATATTAACTGCAATCTCTAATCCGCACAGTCACTATTTGCGCCCTTTGTATCGACAAAGTGCAACTGCTCCGATTATGTATTTTAGTTGTAATAAATGAAATGCAATTTTTGGTATAGAACGAAGATTTTCATTGACACGTGGCACATTGAACTACAAATGAATTGTTCTGTTTGCACATTTACATATCGTGAACGGACGGTATATTGCAATTGCTAACATAACAGCATAGACTGCGACGAAAAGTCGTGGCCGCTTTATGGGTTCAACGACCAAAACGTTAGTCGTGTGAACATATGGTTTAAAATCATAAAAAGTTAATATCATGTTGTAAAGTATGATTTCTTCTATCTAATGGGCCATCATCATAAAAAAAACCTTACTTAGAAATAATGCCAAATTAAGACGACGACATCTGCCCTATATAGTAACAATTGTAACATGATGTTGCAACCTATGATTTCTCAGAAGAAAACGTGATGTCATAAAGAAGAAAATGTTTCTATAAAGCAATATACTGCATGAGTTGACTGTTTCACTCTGTCGATCAGATAAAAGAAACTTATTTGCAAGACATTTACGCAATTATACGCAAAAAAAAAAAGTAAAACAGGAAACATCAAGGAATGTTTTGTCGCTAGGTTGTAGCTGGTCCACTTTTGTTCCCGATCGAAAACATGCCCTGACAAATCTAAAGTATACACACGTTAATAAAATGCAGAAATGTCGTCACCGGATGAGGATTACGTGTATGAAGTGAGAGTACAAACACCTTCATGTATGGCTTTCATACCCGACCGATGAAATAAAGTCTCTTCTTTAGATGTGGTTATACTGGTAGACAAACGCCTTACAGAACCTTAGAATGATTGTATCGTATACGATCAAACCTAGTTAAATATATTCTATCCATGTTTGATCCAGCAAATTTAGAAAGAGCTGAAGTTATTTATTGACAACAAAAGAAGCCACATCTTTTTGTTACCAAAAATATCTATATGGGATTTTAAAAAATTGATAACCTTATTCTGATTAAAAGAATCCACAGAGGTTGCTTATAACAATGTATCAAATAGAAAAATTATAAACTCGTTTGGGCGGCTGAATGTACAGTTGAAAAGTGTAAAGGTTTATCTAAAGCTTTCGCAAGGAGTAACTTTGATCGCGCATATCATGACATTGGCCGTCGCATTGAAAACAAAACTGCAACAATTCACAAACCGGAATGAATCTTGGCATTATTCTTTTTTAGGAAAGAGAGTATATGCAGAATAATTTTTGAAATAGAATTATCATAAGTTATTTTCGATCTCCTTCAAATAGACATACAAGTTTTGATATTCCAGTGTAAATATCCTCATCAGGTTTTAATGCAGTTAGTATATATAGCAATATTTTACGATTACTGTAATTTTCATACCTTCCTAATTAAGTAATTTTTATTTTAATCTTATACCGTATTATATCTAATCAAAGAATACTTATGATTCTGTGTGTTCTCCTTATATTTAAGTTCTCAATGACACTTAATTGTGTAATATTAGATTTATTAACATTTTCAGGAGAACAAATCTTAAGTTGTTCGAAAACTTTCTAGACTGTTTGTTCAACTTATTCATGCGCGGATCCAAGGGAAGGGGGCCAGGGTGTCCAGATCCCCTCCCCCCTCTGGAAATTTACATTATTAAATTACCAAAAATATATCTCAGCACCCCCCCCCCCCCCCCCCGGAAAACTGAAATAATCATCGGATCCCCCCCCAATGAAAAATTGTTGAATCTGCGCTTGCAGTTGAATTCAATTTAAACGTTCAATTCACCTTTATTATTCTGTTCTCATAAATACGGTAGTTTATGCTGCTTTTCAATTGGCCCCTTCACATTTTCCTGAATGAAATTCTCACTAATCACGTTAAAGCTTACGCAAACAACGGCATGATCTTTGATTTTTATACTTCTAAAAAGAAACTTAAGATTCGCTCTTTCATTGGTAAATTGAAACGAAATTTCCAAAAAAAAAATTGTGTAAACAAAAAGCCTCAAGAGAAGACCAAAGAAAAGAATGGGTTTGCAACATTAGCTGTTGCTTTCCGACCAGGACAGAGAACGCGCGTCCATCACATAATGCCTATTCTTAAGGTACATGTATTATCAAATTCTGCAAACTACATGTAATATTTAAAAAATATACCTGTTTTAAAAAAACATCAGGCATGTGTGGTAGAAAAATGACAAGAAAGGGGCAGTGTCATGAACCCTCTGGGAATTAGCAAAAACTGAAAAGCATATATATAACGTACTAAGGACTTGAACGGGCATGTTCACAATTTTGAGTCGATTTTTTTTTATTTTTTCGTATCTAATGTTTACAATTCAAAATATTTCTCACAGAATTACATAATAATAATATCAAAAACAAAAAAATCAACCAGATTGTTCACATTAATGACGTCACAACGAGTAAGAATGACGATCACAATGCCCCAGGAATATTACATGAATTTAATATTTAGCAAAAGCGCTATAGTTATATCATTTTTCGTAAAATTGCAAAATGAATTTTAGTACTGGTACATAAAACATCGTATACTAAATCAATTTTGCTATATTAACACTCCATACAAAGCCACAATATTCAAACTTGTTCGGTTTGATTTACACCATCCATCAAGATATATTGAAGGAAATGAGAAAAAAAAGAAAGAAAGATATTGTTTTTCTTCATAATGAAATAAGTTCCGCCATTGTTTGAATCGCTTGTTTGTCTTTAAAAGAGGAAATGCCTTGGACTCTGTTACCTTAGCGGGATAAAAATAACTCTCGTTTATTTAACAACCATGGAATTGGCGTCAAGCATTTTAATTAATGAATTTGAAAGTGCGAAATTAATGAATGAAACGGTGAGCGTTTAACCGACCAATAAAAATGCTCTAACTTCACCTATACCATGGGAAAGCAAACTAAAAACAAAAGACGCTGTGTTGAATCGACTGATAAAGTATTATATTTACCTACATATAGATTTATAAATGATGAGAAAAAAACCAGCCTGTAAGAGATCCATTGATTAAAAAGCTTCAATGATAAATGTGGTGGGATTGTGGTATTTATAGAAGTACTTCAGCTTAATGTTATAATATCAACAGGTGCCCTACAGCATAGTGTTACAGAAGGAAGGGAACTCTTTTCTGAAGACTCAGGGTTCTGCAAAATCAGAAAGTCTTAACGTGGATATATAATGATATCATTGTCAAACATTTTCAAATTAATTTTTTTTTACATACTAAAGCAGTACTAAATTTATTAAATAGAAAAAAAAATAGAGAATGAAGAGAAAATCTGAAAGGCCTTTAAGTTATAAGTTTATGAATTCTGACTATTTTCCTGGAAAATATCCCAAACATCCTCGCTTACCAAAAAAAAAAATGGTCTCTATTCAGGGATTTAAATTTTAGAATTATATGCAAATATTGCAATGGAAACGTAAAATCTAAGTTAGAGATAACGCGGGCATATATCTTAAGTGCATCTTCATATCACACGATCCAATTTGTATATGCATAGTGTAAAAAGAAAGAATTAAAAAAAAAACTTTGAACGACCAAGAACAATTCCGATGGATAATATGTTATTTTGATAGTCATATCAAATGTGTCAAAATCATTTTGGGCTGTTTAAAATATTGATTTGAAGCTTTGTTTCAATTTAAAAGTCTTTGAAGTCATGTGATCTTATAAATTCATATGCTCCATCCACACAAAAAATTCCATTTAGTTAAAAAGACGATATGTTTTTTCGAGTCTCTAACGGACTATGAAGTAAGTAAAATTATTTCTTCCAAATTTTGGGCCTAGTGGGCAAGCAAACCTTATGAAACAAAATAATATGCATGTATATAATATTACATAACATGCATGTATATACTATTACATAACATGCATTAAATAAAGGGAAAATCCCCATTGAAATTTGAAAAATGGTAACAAATGATCAATAGCCAGAAATAATAAGGACAGAGGAAAACCTTTAGGAAAAGAAACGGAAAACAGTAAACTCTTTTGTTAAAATTTAAGTTTAAAAATAAGATTATAACAACACCCCCCCCCCCCCCCCCAAAAAAATCAAAAATCAAGCAAGTAGAAATTATCAAGTGGAATTAATGCTTTTACCAGCTGATAGTTGAAAATAAACAACATTCTCAAACCATTTATCTAATATATAACTGGAAGTTATAACAATCATTATGGCTGACGTGTAGCAAATTTAATTTACAAAAAGTTAAGGTATATGCTTAATTGTTGACAAAATCATGATTTATGCAGAAGAAGCAATGCGGACACTTTTTAACACCTAACTGTTCTTGGAAAGACACTTATCTTTCTTTCTTTTTTATATTAATATTCTACAACTGCAAGAATTATTATTGATGAAATGCTCCGTTTAGATCAACTATCTAATATTGACACACGTGTTTAACTTTAGAATAATGAAAGTCGACTGCAAACGTTTTGCTGTTGATCAAAACTATATTAGATCTATTTTCAAAAAGATTTTCTAATTGTATAACATCTACTATTTACGATAAGTTTATCCTATATTTATGTGAACTGTATGAGAATTAAGTAGGCCCTAATTAAGTCTCAATAACTTTTTGCTGAAAACTTTTGAATGTTATATATAATAAACAAATGAAATATGTTTAAAAATAAAACCTTATTAATTATACTGTCCTCTAGGTCTGTAATTCTTTATCAGCATGTAGACGACAATTGTCAGCATGCTTCCTATTAAAACAATAAACATCCTCATATGTCAAGGTCACTCATTTTAATCTTCAATTTAAAGGTCACTTGTCGCTTATGTTCTTGAAAATTTCTCACCACCATAAACCATATATGATCAATCATGTTGTCACACGGGGAAAAGAGGTCTCCTCTCAAATGACAATATCTGCTGTTATTTTTGGGATGAAGTCTTTTAATTTTGAGTTGAAGAAGTGCGTACGTGCACAAGGTATATAAAATTTTGTTTTGTTGTATTCAAAATCATTCATCACATCTATTTTGGTGACAGAAGGTATGTTTTACCTTGGAGTCTGTAAACAACATTTTATTTGAAAAAAAAAATGTTTGTTTTGATTCATGCGGGAAAAATTTATTTTTTGTGCATTAAAACGAGTTTCAAACAAATGTTAACACATGTTTTAATTTTCTGTTACGTTACCAAAAAAAAATCCCAAAATTAATCCAAATGCACTTGGACTCAGTCTTTAAGCTTTTTATGTCAACAAGTGAATATTGCTAAATTTAATTCTAACCACTATCTTTTATTTACCTTTTAAATACGGATTGGTTTATGTGTACTTTTTCATGAAAACAAATAATATTGGTATAATAAGTCTGTTTGCGTTGTAACAATGGCAGTTAACACAGGCGTAGAAGATCAAAATTTACATGAATAAAACCATAAATGACACAGAACTTTAATAAATTTATTCACAAAATTGACATCTCTTTAAAGTACAAAATCAAAGAAATGCTTTACATATTTTTAAAATCTTATATTTTTTTTTTATTATAGATACTAAATAACCGAACAAAAATTGGAAATCTTCGCCAAAATTAACACTTTTTCAATATAACCAGATAAATTTACATAAATCTTGCAATAAAACCTTTCTTCCTGATCCTTTGCAGGTTTTATGGACAGCTATGAAGGGGCCTTAACAAAATGAGGTAATTTGTCGACTTGGCCTCCAGACACTTTTGCGCTGTTGGATGAGACCTCATTATTTATCTGGAACACGTAAGTGTTTGCCATAGACGGGTGTCAGCCTCGTTTCGAAAAAAAAAATGTAGGCCTTACAAAGTATGAAGGGAGAGAAATTATTATAAAATAACTGTGTGCATATTTGTTTTTTAAAAATTTATTCAAAAGGAAGACACGTAAACCTTAAGAGTAAGACACACAAATAAATAAATTTCACATAAGAATTATCTAACGCTGCTTTTTTGACGTATGTAAACAAGACACCACATAAATGTCAAGGTTGCTTGTCTGACTAACGATTACATCGTCGAAATCTCGTTCCTAAACAGCGAAAGTTGAACAGGCTTTTTGAAATAAATTCATGGGAGGATCTTGATTTTGACAATGCTGCATTGAAACATTCATGCTAGCACGCCCTCTAATATAGGTCAGTCTGTGCATGTCCTTGACCTATTTATTATTGCCTTTTTTTCTTGCATACTTTCTTGCACCATGTGTACATCCCCACAGTACCATGGGAAGAAAGAAAAACAGTTATCACCTTTGTGATGCAATGTATGATTTTTCTATGACCAAAAATGTGCTCCATGTACAATATAAAATCAACAACCATTAAAGTATATACTAATGCATATATAGATAATTTTAGATTGAATTACAGATAAAACGAAGATGTGATTATTAATGTGTAGTACATGTAATTTTTGTTAATGGTCAGTTTAATGCTTTGGTATTATTCAAATAATTCGGTCGTTTTAAGGCAAGTTTCTGTAAAATAATTTAAGTGGAAGTAAGTCCGTTCTTACTGTGGTAAAAATATACAAATGAAAACAAAATGGAGAGAAAATGGAAAATGAAAGAAAATTGTCTTCTCTTCACCTATTTGTTAAGGAAAAAAATAACCTTGATTTAATCCGATTGATCAGTGCCGTTCAAAGAAAATTTTCATGGGCAAGCATTATCCGATTTGAAATTTAGTGTTTTCTGGATGAAAAAAAATAAAATAAAGAAAACCAACAACAACAAGAATAGTTATTTTTTCATATAGAAAAAAAAAAAAGCTTACCTGTCTTTATGGGGGTGTCAAACAGTACTCTGATCTTAACATATCGTAGTCTAGACACTTTTTATTTTCTGTGGACTTATTGCTTAAACACCCTTAGATGGTATATGCTTCAGGAATAATTATTCATTATTATGTTCAGTAGACTAAAAATTAAAGATTTAGTAGTTAAAGCTGATTTAAGAATAGTACTGTATTAGATTGTATTTCCAATGTTTAAGAACTGCAATAACTCTGTAACATGTAGCTTACATGATATTTGAAAACAATAAAGAAAATTAACCTGCTATGTTCTACCAATTACCGCTATTTTTATGCTTTAAATTCTAGATAAGATAAAAAATATAAATGAAATATTAGTGTTGTTCTGTGTGTTACGTAGAGTTTTGACCACTTTTTTGTACATAAATTACAGTACATACAACTATTTTTAGGTTTGACGTCACTCCGTGCATCCCGTGATTAAAACCTTCGATCAATCACAAAATAGCTGTGCATGGTTACTTCAAAAGTATCAAGTAAGAAACAATAATACAATAAATAATATTTTTTACAAATATTTGAATCAATAAAATTTGTCCTTAATGAATTGAACACTGCTTAATAATACGGTTGAAAGCAGTATCAAAAAATTATATTCATTGGCAAATTAATATGCGGACAATTCGCCTTAAACTGCATTCAGAAACTGTTCGAACACAATTGGATGTAGAGAAATAGGAATTCCGAAATTTAATATAGGTTACACCAACTTCATTGAATTTATTGGATAAGGGTTTTTATTAATACACCATTTGTAAAAAAAAACCCCACCCAGTAAATTCAACTTCCACTCGTGTCTCTTCCATTCAAATTCTCGCAAACTCACCCAGGAGTAAACTATCACGTATACCCAATATATCCATCACGTACACATTCACGTACACATTCAATGCAGACAGGAAATGAATCAGAATCGTGGAAGATAGCAATCTACGTTTTATGTGTTTTATGTTGACATCTTAGTAAATATTTTTGATAAACGAATGTGTATCAAGACAAAAGTATGTGGTGATGGTTTAAAGTAGATAAAAATATTACGGATGTTATGTTTTTTTGAAAACCTGTAAATCGTTCAGTTGTTGCAAACATGTATTTATCAGCCAATACGGTAACCGACTTTAATAGTGTTATTTCCCAAATTAAAAAAATAACCATCGAACGCCGGTATATTCCGCAAAATTTTACTTTACTTTTTAAAATTTTAAGGAAGTTACTTATCACTTCAAGAAATCTTGTGTTTATGCGTTTGTTTTCCTGAAGAAGAAAAAGAAGACAGTTACTGTTACAACTAATGCCAATACGACTTTTTAATTTGTCTCCGGACTTATGAAAACAATGGCTAAATACTTGTAATTTCTTAGCGACAAGATTCTGTATTAATAGTTTAACCTCCGATTTATGCTCATAATTTCGCCTCTTCAAGGACAAGCGTGCCACCGCAATTTACAAGGTTATAAGTGACATAACAGAACCGTCATATGGTGTCGTAAAATTACGACATATAATTTACGACACATAATCTAAAAATATGCCCACATGTCATCGATCAGGCATTTTGAGAGTTTGAGAGAACAATGCAACATCCTTTAATTAGTGTATATAAATATTGGAACTACAAAAGACACGAGAAGACATCAGAATCGATCAAAATATTAACCAGATCTAATTGATTGTCACGTGACTGTATAAGAAGCATACTACTACGACTAATACTGTCTCTCATGTAAGGATCCATGGCTAACAAATTAACCATCAGATCTACCTTAAAAATTTCAAACAATATTTTTTTGGCTTGAACTATTATTATATTATAGAAAAAGTTCTAATTTTGAAGCTTTAAAACTCTTCTTTTAAAGGAGTTTACAATAGTCTAATAATGACAACGACTATCCATCCTTCTTAATGGTCAAGATGGCGTTATATCATTCAAAATTTTGTTCTACTTAAGGAAAGGTGTGTGGTGTTAGATTTTGCCACCGTATACTGTACTAAGTAAAACCTAATAATAGAAAATTCCTATCTAAGGGAGTCATAGAATGTTTTTCTATTTTTCAATAATTCAAAACACGAATCTGAACAAATAAAAGCATGTTTAGAAAAAAATGTGGTTAACCGAATGATGAAATTTGCCAGGTCGTTCAGTTTAAAAAACAAACAAGAGGTCAATGGGCTGCATTGCTCACCTTAGTATTATAGTTCTATAGTGAATTTTGTAGTTTTCCTATTTTGTTTCTTCAAAAACGAAACTTATGGGACGGAGTTAGGCGCAGAGTTTAAAAACGATGAAACAACACTACACATGAAGCTAAAGTTCTAGGTGTTCATCTGATTATGTTTTGATACTATGAAATAAACATATTCGTTTGTCCTGTTGTGGAGTCTTTTTTCCACAAATTGTCAAGTGGTAAGGAACAATGTAGCGATCTTGATCTCCAGTTGCGACCAGAGACATTAGCCTTTGCTGGATATCATAAAAAAATAACGGTTAGTTAAAATTCGACTAAAGCTCGTTGGTTGTTTTGGTTTGCCGATGAAAATGACAAAACTTATAGCAGAGAAAATGAATTTCAAAGACCAAATATTTTGAGGACGAAATGAACAGTGCAAAGCAGGTCGTTAAACATTGTACACCTCATTAGGCCTCATTATAAAGCCATGGGTCTCAATCTTAAGGATTTAGCTTTAGGATGATTGGATTGTAATACATATATCATGATTTGTAGCTCTGTAGTTTATATCGAGAAGGAATTGTAACATTGTAGTTCTTTAGAAGAAGACTTCAGTTAGTTTTTCTAAGTATTCCTGTAGAACTGAGCATAACTCTTGAGACATCGTTGCTGGTCCTGGTTATAATTTGAACAATTTAGAACTATTCTATATTATATCAGGATGCTTTCATAGCTATACCAGAAATTATAGAACTGTTGTTCATGGGATGAAAATTAGCCCTATATATTTCTACCGTAATTTCAATTTTGACTCTCTCCCGGGGCCCCACAGTCATTAATTTTGCCACGGTTTGAATGATTTAGAATCTATGAAAACGAGTTTGGCTGTAAATATCAAAAGGTTTGTTGCGGTGGTCCTTGATAAAAAAAAATTCTGAACACCCACGCTATTTTTACAGATTTTATTATTGTGTTCTGTTGAAAGAGTTGAGATCCTTTATTCTAACAATTTTAAATTACAGCTCAGGTGAGCTATTAAAATCTAAACCCGAGCAAAAACAGATGATGGATTCGCTTGTTAAGAGAGAGAGAGAGAGAGAGAGAGAGAGAGAGAGAGAGAGAGAGAGAGAGAGAGAGAGAGAGAGAGATCTTTTAGCTGTTTTATTCGGGCGTGACATAAGTTCACCTTACTTGACTTAGAGAGAATGTCACGAATATAGACTGATAGGTGTTAGCAACATTCAACATGTACTTTTAAAAGCAATTGATCGCTATTAATTCATTAAAATCATTTAAACGTTACATGTTTAGAGCATAAAAATGCAAAAAAAAAACAAAAAAACGACAGGTTTATATGTTACATAATCTTTGAATTGTCCGGGGATCTTCGACTTACAGAGCCCGGTTTTATCATAATGCCTTGAAACTGATGCTGGAAAACAGAATCCCAAAAATCGATTTTTATCTGAGAGAATCATCAAGTGTGTTGTTCTTGGGGCAATGGAGTTTGATATTATGGAATTAATCAAAATCCTATTGGAGAAATTAGAAACTCTGATATTTACTGACTATTAATCCATTCATACCGGATCAGTATTAAGTTTGTTGGGTGGGCTGAAATTCATTTTATGGCAGACTTACAAATATCATCAAATGATTTTTATATCTTGGGGAAGATTTAGGAAAAAACCGAGGTTAATTCAGAAACAAAGAAATCGAGCAGAAGACATCTCGATCAACCGAGTTCTTGAACCGCGCGAAATCGCCGCATATCTTGAAACCTCGGGCTTCCGTAACCCCACGCACACGTTGTGACTTTAGGAAAGTAAAGAAGCCATTGACCTGTACCACGCACCATCTTATTATCAATGCATACAATGCTGCTATACTCTGTCTATAACTATAAATACCTTTGTGTCTAAACTACGTCAACCGCCAGAATATAAAAAAGTCCAGATTTTCTGTTTTGAAACGGCCCCTCTACCACTTCTGGTTTCAATACACAACCAAAAATAGAAAGTCTACGAGGATTTTACATTACAAACGACATGAAAAGTACCCGGATGATAACGTTGAAAAATTGAGCGAGGTGTCCCGAGTATTTCCGAAAGGAAAAAAGATTTAAACATTTACCATCAAAATCTCCGCACGAAATTTTTTTTCGTTTATGTTAATTTCTCCGAATAAAAATAGATGAAGAGTCAATAAAGAAATCTGATTCTTCCTGAATTTTTCTCATTGAGTTGATTTCATTTTGTAGTTTTAAACAGGTATACATGTGTATTTTAGTTAAAATTTCATCAAAAAGTGACGGAAACAATGACCTGGGACAGACTAGATTATTACAGATTTACAACAATACCCGAATTTTTAAACCATGGGTGATGCTACAAAATATATAAGGGTACGTTCAAAATTTTGATATATAAACGAATCACTATAATAGTCGCCATGAATGATGGGATACTGTGTCAGGCCACAACACTTATCTGAAATAGCTTAAAGAATACGAACTCAAGTTTGTTCCCCGTTGTACTACGCAGCTGCAAGCTAGAGTTGAACAAGATAAAATAATTTTAAAAAAAAGAAGACAAAAGACATCCCTCTTTTTTAAATAATAGAAGATAAAAGTAGCTATCATGTGACGTCATCGTATCGGCTGCAAGCTGTCATTGCATACAAATTATCTATTGTAAAAAGCTATACAAATATATGTCGTTTAAGACTATAAAAATAGCCTCTTCTATTCCCCTTCCTAGTATATAAGTAGTGAATATATGCCGAAAACAGTTCTGTATGAAAAAACATAAGACAGTTTTGAGGCCCGAGATTTACTGGACTATGTTTATGTTTAAATATATCTAGTCCCACCGTCACCAAAATTTCCAATCCCTCAACTGAGTCCTCAACTCAAAACCACATAAGAAATGTACATGCATTTGAGGTTATAACTCAGACTCGATGCTGAGTACTGACTTAAGGAAACTTGGTGACAGCGGTGCCTGACTGATGGTCCTCTTGAACTGTCTTCATTCCAGTGCATTGCTGTTGTGTTGAAAAGCGTTGACTCAGTGTAAAGATTGTCTGAAGCATGAATACTGGTCGCAACAGAGCAGTATCCATGCAAAAAGTAAAAGATTACCGTGAAATATATCTCATCTTATTAAGCCGTAATTAGCTTGGTCAGAGAGCAAAAACTATAGTGTCAAGTTTTCAGCAAAAAAATAGCTGACACTGCATTAAAACTGCTGTCGCCTGAACATTTAGAACATTCAATTAATGAAGTAAAATTTATAGATTGTACTGTTTGTAAAAAAATGAATAAGCAAATAAAGACATTTAGGAATCAAGATCAGCACTAATGCCCCCAGTGTACAAAAAGGGATCATTGTCCCAGATCTGGTTTAGTGTACCTGCACTCAAAAGAGGCCAAATAACTCGGAACAGAGTTAAACAATAGGTATTCCGGATTCTTCTCTCTGTGTCGTGACATTGAGAGGGCGACTGTACAATCACTATTCACTGAGAAAAAGCACGATTAGGGGATTAAGTTAAATCGATTTCTATCATTCAATACTGACAAAGCATCTGTAGCACAAGGTGCATTCTGTTTATAAATCAAGATATCGATGCAATGATAGAGATTATTTTCGCGTATCTTTATTCTCGGGGTTTGATAATTAGACAGCGTTACAGTGTTCTAGTAGGTAATTGCAATTATGAAGCTATGGAAAAAGGAGCCAGTAATTCCTGATTCGATACAAAAAAAAAAATCATATTTTTTTGGCCATTTTTCTACCGAATAAAACCCCCATAAAAATCAAAACAAAACGTCAGCTTTTCCAGGCATATTTTGAGGTAAAAGTGTTTTGTATATCCAAGCATGCAATATTGGTTAATTATGCATACCTTTACTTTTTCTTCTTTAGAGACAATTCACCATGCTAAGAATGCGCATTTTAACACTCACAGACTTCATGAAAATCTTAAAATTTAGTCTCAATCTTTTTGGTTTCGGGTTTTTGCACATGTCTGAGAAGAACACGTGATAGAAAGTTCAGATACTCTTTTTATTGTATTTAATTTTTGAACAGAAAAATATGAGCGTAGTTAAAATACATAATATTGTCATTATTAAGCTGATATTTTTGCATCCAAAATGCCGTTTCTGAAGATTTCCATATTTGTAATAAAACTATGACCAAAGGTTCTTAAAGTCGTTGTTATTTGTGAAACCCCCCAGGTGAGTTGTTTACCTTGGAAATGATTATTCTATTAGAAAAAAGTAATGGCCACATGTTGAGCGTCTATTATTTCCTGTAAGATGTTGACAATCTCTGTTAGGATGTGGACAGTTCCTGTAGGTAGAAAGTGATTCCTTAAAATAATTCAATTTTCTATTTATAATTTTAATAAATGAGAATTCACAATCATTAAAGAAAATAGCTTTTTCCTAGAGGAAATCTGTTTGTACAGTATCTATATATTCATTTTGGAAATACATTAAGCCTATAGAAAATGAAACTCCTACAGCAAAATTACATCTTGTAAAACTCGCTTAGTACGAATACGGATTTAGCGAAATGTCGGATATAGCGAAATTGTTTGATATGAGTCCCCGGGAAAATTCTTAACAAATCTTTGCAATATTTTTCGGTAAAACGAATTCGGATATAATGAATTTACGGATATAGCGAACTGATTTTGAGTCCCCTAGAGGTGAATAATAATCTCCACAGTTTAAAAAATGTTCACTAACATATAACATAATTGTTTGAATAAATTCATTTTTACATAAATTCTTTAATTCACGATCCGATTATTAAAGGTATCAAAAGAAAGTATATTTATTATAAGCCTAAATTAGCAAAAATTGTAGTATGATGATTGAAAACGTGTAAAAAGTGAATTTGCTCTAGTTATACTGATATAACGAATTACGGATATAACGAAGTAAGTCTATTGGTCCGTAGGACTTCGTTATAGCTGAGTTTTACAGTTTTTACCTCCAGTGGGAACTATAAACTATAAAGTTATCACGATTTATCTATTTCTACTAAAGGTAAACACTCAGTATTACACGTAAGACACACAAAAACAAAATTGGGTTAAAAACTCTTGAAAAAAAAAGTTTTATAGCCGCGAGTTAGGATGTTAAAAAATGCTTGAAACTGTATTTCTAAAGGTGCAAAAAAATTACTTGGTATTGTCGTATTTCCTGTCGTTACAAGTAGTAGGCTTTTCCTGTTTTTACCTCCTTTTTGTTACACTGCCAAAAAATAAAATACATTTTTAATGAATAAATGCAAAAAAAAAAAAGAAGAAAAAATATATGAAAAAATAGAAAATGTGATAAACTATGGAGTTATAAATCATTTGTCAATAGTTTTAGTCGTAATCTGATTTTTTTCGTAATCGTACATAGTATTCAAGTCATAAATCTCACTTGCTATTTGAAACTAGGACAAATCAGTTAATGTACAAGTGGACCTAAAAGAAATGGCAAAAAATTTAGAGAAATCATATGCAAAGTTGGCAATTTCACTTCTCGGATATTAAGTAATCCTCTCTTGACAGTTTACAGTACAGCCCTCGAACCGAATTTTGTTTTGCGTACTCTGCCACCTATATTACTTGAACACTGACTATTGTCGCAGCGAAATACAGGAAATTTGTAAAATTTTTATCATATTTATCATGGAAGATAAATGATGCAAAGCATTTTAGTTTAAACACTTGTCAAAAAAATGTTTTAAGTTGATTTTGCTGAATATTGAAAATTTGATTCAGTGTCAGCCGAGAGCACATCGTAAATATATATATATCACACCCAAGTTATGTCTGACTACTGTCATCAAGATGAAAAAAAATACGCATGTATAAGTAAACATTTGTTTAAGAAATGATTACTGAGTGTCAATGAAATGACACACTGACACTCACTTTGATTTTTTTTCCCTATGATTAATAGGTTGTATTTTTGTCTAATGCGAGGATCACATTAAAAAATATACAAAAGCAGAAGTTAAGGGATCTATTTAAGCTGAATAAGGGATCTACTGAAATTGTTACAATTGTTATACTGTAAAACATGTTTTTGTTTCTTTTAAGAGAACACACATACTGTCTTCCGCAGCTATATCTGTTTGCCCTATATACTTTTCATTTGATGATAATCTTTTCTACAAAGTACAGACATGCCATTCCGCACTTCCTTCGTGTAGTATTCTGTAATTTGCATATTCATTATTTTTTTTTTACTATATTTCCAAGTCAACTGTAGCACTGGCGTCCAAAATGGCGTCCGTTTCAAATTATCATATTGAAAACATAGCAGGACTATTTGTCATTCATATTTTCCATACTTTATGTCTCCTTGATAATCACGTGACATTGTGAAATGCAAGGCAAGAATCCGATGTAAATAAACAAAACACTTTTGTTTCTCATCTGAATAACAAAGGGAGGTTATCGCGTCTAAAAAGATGTCGTTATAGCAGATTATACAACATTACGATATTTAAATTGTTAATATCTGTCAAATGATATACCAAAGTCAGAATGGTGTCTGCTTTAGGATAACTAATGCCTTTGAATGTTGTTTTACGTTCTATAGAGAGTATTATTCATAATCTGTAATATATGAGACGTTTGAAATTATTTACATTCTATAGTATAAATTTGCCCTGCAAATAATCCGACTTCCTACTAAGAAATGCCACAAAAAAAGATGTGTGTCATTGCATGCATGTACTACATTTATGTTTTATGTTCGGTCGTAAAGTGAATTATTTTCAATATTTTCTAATAATTAAATTGAGACCCACCCCTTTATAACAACCCTTTTGTCACCCAAAGGATTACAAAAAAAATCTATGATGATGATGACAACGACATTTCAGAAGATTTTGGTGATAAAATGCTTTGTCTGACGATTTTCCCTCGGTAAATCTTAGTTTATGTAAATCCATGGTTCCACGCCGTGTTAGCCCGAGAGTAAATGAAATACTGCTTTGTCATTCAACCTTTTTGCCCCTGTGACAATTTTGAGCACATTTAGATTACTAGTATCTATTTTTTAATGCATCGGCAACAAAATTACAGATAATTTCCCTTTGAAAAATGTATTATTTGAGGTGGATTGATTTTTATTCCAGTTCTGTATAGATTTTACACTGGCCTTTTTTTATCGGACATTGCAAACAATGATTATTGCATTTCATTACATTTTTTATTAAATTCCATGACCCTGAAAACGCCAAGGGGACATAAATTAGATATGCTTTGTTTGTGATACATTTGAGTGTCATTGTTATGCTCAATTTAGAAGGTCAAATGTTCAGATCAAAGATCATTTCTTTAATTAGTAAAAATTCTTAAAATATAGATATGGCATTGTTTTAAGGTAGGGTACAGGTGCAATACCACGTGCAATACACAAACACGTGTATATATGAAATAAATGATAAAAAAAGCTGCAAAGTTACCATGACTGATAAAAAAAAAATAAAAAAAATAAAATAACACGCCTTATGCTGTAGATTCCTAATTAAATGCTGTAATTAAATGTCCGCGTAAAATCACAGAAGCACCAGGCGCTGATTGAAAAATCTCGCTATTATTATTGCTATTATTTTGGGGAAATTTGTAAACTATTTGGAATTGTGATAAAAATTTGGGATTTCACATTATGGCGATTTAATACAAAATGGCGGGATCGCAGAATAAAGTACTAGACAAAAATAAGGACTCTACAGTTAGTACATAAACCTTCAGTCTGCACACAACATCGTTTATTATCGTTACCAAAATATTACTTGCGCGGGTCTAGATGGGGTCAGGGAGTCCGAACATTATATATACTAGTAATCCGATAATTGGTCTTGAAAGTCACCCTTTTCGGAAAAAAGTTCAGCATCCGACAATGCAAAAGGATATCCATTTCCAACCGAAAGGCATTTCAAGATTTGAAAATACTTATTACTGTGCATAGAATGCATCCAAAGAGATAAGATTTGAGATAAACGAGAGATGAAGTTTGTGTACTTCGGTAGAAAAAATCCACAAGTCAGTCTTTGTCAGCGAGTTGTCTCACTTTTTGTGAAAAAGCGAAATAACTACTGAGGTAAAATAATGAACACAAAAACTTTTGATACGAATGAAAATGCTTGATGTATGGAACTTATTTAACACTTCACCTCCTCCTCAAAAGAAAGAGAGAGAGAGAGAGAGAGAGAGAGAGAGAGAGAGAGAGAGAGAGAGAGTCTTTAATTTGGTGTTACAATTACATATGTCTTCCCTCAAATGTTTTTTTAAAAATAAAATTCGGTAATATGACTACTTGACCAAATTTTACTTTTAAATATACATTCGTTGGAAGACACATTTAATACTTATAATAAACTGGATATGTTGCAAATGGAAGATAAACATCTAATAAAATTTAATTAATAAGTTAAATTGTTATTGTTGTCATACTCTCTTCCTTTGGATTATACAAGTATTGACGGAAATGAAAACATTCTTGCTACTGTCTTATTTTCTAAGTTCTGGCAGATTTGATCGATTGCTATTCCGCATCCTACATTTATTTTCTAAAATCTAGTTTGGTTTTCGACTTGTCAAACGAAAATTTGATTAATTGTTCATTAACTGAAGATGGAAATTAAAATAGTATATTTTTCTTTCTTTTTTACTTTCATACAACTTGGCATAGAAAAAGTAATCAATGTTTAGAATCTAACAAGGACTACATTTTTGGCGGAATATTGGCCAACAAAAATATAATGTTTCGCAATTCAGAATTGCTGTAGATTAATGAGTCTGTTTTAGCATTTTTACAAACAATTACATTAATGTTGGATTTTTAACTACTGTGAACTACTAATATGATACTTGCGTTTCAGAATATGTTTTTAAAATATGATTTGCCTTTCAAATTATATTTTTATAAGCTTTTCAAAGCGTCCATTCTATACATTGATTTGTGTGGAAAAAAATCACTAATATCAGTTTTTTTCTCTTATAAAATGGTCAATATATTAGATTTTCTGTCAATTTATATTTTTATGTAAGGTCTGTATAATATGTATAATCAGAAATATTTCAATATTGGAAGCATAAAAAAATAATCAAAATATATTTAAGATTTAAGAAAATGAAAGAAAATGCGGGCTAAGCAATATTAATTTTAGTTTAAATATTAATTCCAATTAAGTAGCGTAAGCTGATAGACATTCTGATATTCTATCATTTCATTAAAGAATAGAATCTTCATATCTTAAATAGATGTCTACATAACTGCAAAGAACTACATTTATTTTTATTGTCCTTAAGTTGAGGAAAAAGGTAGTGACTTTGACCTTTATGCAAAAACAAAGAGGTCAAATTTGATTAAACTGATAAAATCATTTGGTTATATCGTCTGTTTTACTGTGTCAAAATTTCTTATCAGAAGAAGTATGTTTGATAACGAGAAGACTCCTTCCTTAAATAATAACACACTAAACAATTCATAGAAAAGGTAATTCATGATATAAGCTATTTAAAATGTATCTATTTAGGCTATGTCATATTTTTGGTAATGGTGTATAAAAAATAGTAAGTAAGTAAGTAAATACTTTATTATAGTGACATGTGTATGTCAAAAGTATAGTACAATACAATGTTATACATCATCGAATTACACCCGGCCCATTGGACCTATATGTCACCCTGAAATCTTATAATATACCAATATAGTATATACATTTGATCGAGCGCATGAGTTTGCTTTGATTTCTACAGATAACTTTGTCTAACTGAATAAATCAAATTGAGAGTTGTCTTTGATTTCTTTCCATAATGATATTTAAGATGACAGTTTCATCTAGGTTTTTATCCAAGTTAACACTATGAAAGAAAGAGTTTCTATTGTTTTCGTAGAATTTGCAATCAAAAATAATAGTTTGTCATCTTCCATTGAATTGCTTTTATACACAAAACACAACAACGTTCTTGAAGAGGTTCATTTAAAAAACAACCAGTTACTGATACAGAGAGAGACTTTAAGAGTAGTTGCCTCGCTTGGAATGTTTGAACAACACGGCCTCTACAAATGTATGTACCTATTAATCTTGTGTATTAGTAGCCAAGCAACAAAAAAAATATTCGATTATGGCTTAGAATATTTTTTTTCATTTCTACAAAGCACGAGAGAGAGAGAGAGAGAGAGAGAGAGAGAGAGAGAGAGAGAGAGGGGGAGAGAGAGAGAGAGAGTCTCTTCGAGTTGCTTCGCATGGTATGATTCGTAGCCTATCCTCTTGTCAAGATTAATTGAAACAGTTTACGGGAGGAAATGAGATAATAAAATGGGTACACAGTCATATTAAAAAAACCAAACAATTTTTTGCATGTGAGAAAATAAGTTTAATCAAAAGTAATTTTCCGGAGCACATGAATGAATTTGCGTTAAATATAGGCCTATAAAATGGCTTGCATGAAGTAGGCAGAGAAAAAATTTCCAACACAATGAAAGCTCTGGGGCAAGCCACTGAAATTCATCGACGCAAGCAAGCCGTCCCTGAAGCCCCGTGCACTTTACGCATACATACATATATCACCCGCATGTACTCTTACGATAATATCAAGGACAGTTAAGTCAAACTCAAGAAAAGTAGTATACATTATAGCTCGGGGCTTGCCTCTTATTCATTGTGACGCCTTGATGATGAAAAGAGGACTCGCACATACTGCAAGAAGTGAGGTGCACCATATATTAAACCCCAACTTGTAGGACGCTGAGAATTAAAAATTCTGTTCAGAGTCCACACCTGTTTGGGTCAAAATCAATATTTCCAGTTTCATTAATCCATTTTTATTTCAGAACTTGTACCAAGAAAGGTGACTGTATGTCCACCCCCCCCCCCCCCCCAACATACACATACAAAATAACCCCCAACATGTTGTTAAGTAAAACAAGTAGATTTTTAAAACACCTGTATTGGAACAAAAATACCACATTGATTTTAGATGCAAGATCATATTCCATCTACTATTTTTTTAAACAAAAACAGAGAGCCGGACGTAATAATATTGAACAAACACACGCTTTAATCCCCTCGAAATCTGTGACCACAACCTTCAGATAAAATCTGTCAATACTTTGAATTCACGCATTTACCTCGCCTGATAAAAAGCTATCATGACCCGAAGCTGTTATGCAAGATTATCGGAGCCAAGAACGGACGGTCTGACCCGCTAACTTCACGGTGACCCTGGCGGGCCAGCGAAGGGTGTTTGATTTAGATTTGTTCACGTTACGTATTGGAGAAGGTGATGTTGGCAGAGTTATAAAGTGATAAGAAAATCATACTTCACCTCCGGGTGACGGCTTCTGAACTTGGGTCGTATCTGAAGAGACGGCAGGGCAAGTAGTATCTGCTTGTGAAGTTTTGGAGAGAGAGAGAGAGAGAGAGAGAGAGAGAGAGAGAGAGAGAGAGAGAGAGAGAGCTTGAGCTTGAGCTTGTTATGAATATATTACCTGTTTTGTAATACTACATAAACCCACACTAACTGTATCTATATTTGCAAAATTATCACTATCACAACATATTTATTAATAAGCTTATTGATTAATGCAGAAATCTTTGTACTTTGAAACAATTTACAAACTATTTGTGGTAATGATTGACCGATGTTCTTCTCAATTTAAGACGGGCCAAAGATGTCACTGCCTTTTTCCATCATTTAAAACTAGACTAACCAAAAAAAATTCCATCGGTGGGTAATCTCTTTATGAATAGGACATTACACCCCTCAAATAAAACATGAGTCTGAGACGCACTGACCTAACGGTGACTTCTCTCACAATATGCAATCACGCCGTTTACAACTCTAATGCTTTGAAAATAACCCTTTACTTTCAACTCCTTCTCTTCAAAGACCATTAAACCTGGACAATAATTTCGATTACAAAGAAACGTCTCCCTGTGACCAATTGTTGGACTATGGGTCCCCTCAGTCTCTATCCGTGCCCAGGCTGACCTAAGAATTTACGCAAGATTTGTTTTGGTTAGGGGTCCATGAAGAGGGTACGGCCGTGATATACCCAGGGCAAGCTGGGGTCGTAGGGGTGACATGTCAAGGGTGCTCGAATGGGTAATTACACACAATGTATATGACTTGAACACTTCTTATCACGGTAGATGGAGAGAGTGAGGGAAAATAAAAGGTTTATCACAAACTGTCAATAAAAAGACCTTTCACAGAGCCCAGCGCTGACCAATATCGACAAAAACATTCCAACAAATATACCTTCAAACACCTGGTAATAAAACAGACCCATAAACGCGTCATAATAATCGAGAGCTTATTTGAGACCGATACTCGAAAAGATATCTTTAACTCGCACTTAGGCGAAAGAATTTAACTTCAGGTTATCAAAACATGACAATCTTTGTTTGCTCTGCTCCTCTTTTATGTCGTAAATGTTATATACCATCAACTCCCCTTAGATAATTCCATCTTTACGGGGGGATCATCTTGACCTTTTCCACTTAACATGAATTTTCACTTAAAATGGTATTATACATAGAAGAGTATCTTAATTTGATAAAAAGAATGAAAATGCTCCAATTCTATTAACGATTACACACAATGCAATATAAATTGAAGAAATATATACGTCATGAAATTTTATTGCATGGCAGTGTTTCAATCATATTTTGATAGTTTCCCGCTCTTTTTAAACATCGAAATTCAATTCGAACAATTTTTGTATATTTCATATGGAAATTTCATCGTTGTGAATCAGTACGTATCATGTCAGCATATAGTTAACAAAACTTATATTTTCTTCAAAAACCAATTACGCTTTAGCCATAGTTCGATGACACCCACTTACGGTCCAGCGCCATCACAATCCCCCAAATTTGTATAGTATAATAGTATATAGTATAATTCATGCTTTTACAATAATTATACCTGTAAAAAGTTAACAAACCCTCTCATTTGTCATCTGAAGCGGGAATCTACTTTTTTTAACCACCACTTCAAAATCAAGTAGAACTCGTGCTCTGAACATGTTATTCTAAACCAATGAAGGGGGCGACGTTTTAATTACCCGTAACCTAAAACTTGTTTTATATCAAAAAGTAAATATAATAAAAAAAAATAGAAAAATAGAATAAAAAAGGAATTAACTTAAGACATACATTTACATATATATCAGAATTTGAAATTAAGATTATGCAGCTAAATAAATCTTCGGGAATATATCATAGAATACATCTCGCCAAAGAGTCTACAGAAACACACAGCTGACTTTTGGGTACTGTACAAGGTCTAGACAAATCTATATAAGACAGCAATTCCGTACCATCAGTTTACAGACAGTATACATCGATGTTTGCAGTAATGGATAGACAAATATATCAACGGTTGAGTTACAGTATTGATTTTTATCAAATGTTAAGTTAAAATCATGAGACACCTTGTAATTCTGTTCATATGTTAATATTAAGCAAATGACCAGTATTAAGTATGAATATGTCATTAGCATTGTAACTAAATGTTGGATCTATATACACTTCTTCATTTATTTCTGATTTGAAGAAAATTGTTAAAAAACTTCAAATAATTTTGCAGCAGTTTCAGTGGATGCAAATGATATATGCTTCTTAACTGTGATTTTTGTTTGAAAGAAACCATCAAATACATTGGTTTTTCTTTTGGCTAGGAAAACTTAAAAAATTAAGAACGTAAAAGCTCTAGAACTTTTGAACAGAATGAAAGTGTGCGTCAATTTACGATACCTTGGAGTTTGATTGTTTAACAACGAAATCGACTTTCTGAACTGTTGATACAGTCTTGAAAAAAGACCCAATAATAAATCCACCCGGGTCAAACACCGGGCATTTGAAAGGTTCATCCGGGGTAGAGTGACCAGGATTACATAATAGGGAGCACCGGGCAACCCAGCTCTCAACAAAAATTCGTTCACTTTTATTAGTTTATGATTTGGTAATGGTCAACCAAAGTTCGCAACTTTACAACGAGTCAACAGGTGGTCAAAAGGTTGCAAAGGTTAGCAATGACCATCGGACATAGAAGCGTTTGCAAAATCAAATTTTAATTTCTTTTATCCTCCTCCCTCATATAACTTTAGCCACAGGCTCGTTTAGCAAAAGGGTAGATGGTTATTTGCCACCCTCCCCCCCCCCCTCCCGAATTTCCAGTAGAAAATCCCAGAGTTAATCAATGTATGTTTTAAAATACGACTGATATTTTTATTGATTTCTGTCTCAAACAAATAAAATTGAAGCTAAAAAGTACAGTTAAGTTCAAATTTGATGTTACATGTGTGTATGATTGTACATTTTAAAGTTAAAAAAAATCTTTAAAAGTTTTCCATAACGTTAAAAAATTTTCTTAAAAAATGTACGTTGTGAACCAAAAAAGATTTGTACTATAGTAAAATATTCAAAATGCACAGAGCGCGGCATTGAACATATCTTGTGCATTTGCTACAGATTTAAAAAAAATATTTGGAATGTTCAGATTTCAAAGTTGTTATATAAGATAGGATCTGTGAAAAAGGGTCGAAAGTGCATGACCTTGTGTTTGTATATTCAAGAAGCTTATTAATATAATAATATTTGTCAATAATACCCCCCAAACGCACTCGCCTGGCACTCGCTATTTCATAAGCTTGGCAAAAGCGACACTTTATCTTTCTAAAAACAGGTAATTGTTTACATGAATATCCATTAATAGGTCGAGGTTTAGTTCAAACTATCTGTCAATTTATAAATAATCTTTAGATTGTTAAACATCAATAACCGATCAATTTATTGGATCGTCATGGGAAAGTTTATGAGAAAATATGTTCAGTAAGGACCAAAAAAAAAAATAATTTTAAGGAAATTGTTGTTTTTTTTTTAATTTTTATTCTCTTTTTACTTTGACTTTGTGCCTCGATCTTATATATGTTACTTTCATACCTAAACAGGAAAAAGTTCCAATGTGTAAAGATTTTGTTGCACTGATATTCTTTTTTATTGACTGTTGACTACCAGTGCATTGTAATTCCCGTTTTGTAAATATATCTGCAGTCTTATATTCAAACTATCAACCACACAGTGTTAAAGGTCATTCATCAATTCAGTATGTTACTATTCACTGTAGAGTTTTTAAACATGTGAACACATAGCGGAGAAATTTTAAAAAATCATTATTCATAAATATTGATAGATGTCTTTGTTTATTTTTGAAATATAAAAATTCTACAAAATAGAAATCACCACAAAGTACCATTAATGTAAATACCGTTACTTTTTTCATACTAAGTCCTTCATGAAATCTCACCAAGATGATTATACCTGTCAGTTTATTTTCTACTGATCATTTGATGATGTTTTTTTCAATATAATCACTTCCTAGTATCTGCTCAGAACTCTTTGTTATACATGTACATAGGCCTATAGAATGCATATAGAATAAATAAAATGGCCAAAGATTTATGGATACTGATCTGACAAAGACCCCCATCCTCACCCCTACACCCCCCCCCCATCGTTATTGTCGCTTGATAAAAATATTTACATGCATTTTCTGATAACTGTACACACGACATTATTCAACAAATAAAATTAGGTTAAAAAAAGGAAATGAGCATTGTACAAGCGTCGCGAGCTTATATTCATTTTATGGCTGAAGCTGTTATTAGTAACCTAATACGATATGCAGCTCACACGTTTGAAGTCCTCGACAATGGACCGACGTCTTTTCATCTTTTTTCTTTTGAAATGATGGCAACAATATTCAACTCGCGGGACGGTCCGACGGTCGCGTCGATATCGGAGAAAAATAATAATAGCGGCTCGTAGAACGGTAACCACTGAGGTGACTACATAAAAAGCTAATGAGGGGAGGACTGAAACAGGTCATGTGTGAATTACAATAGCCACCGCTGGTCAATGTGACACAAGAAAAGTCAAAGGGATCGTTAGACAGACAGGGCCGCTTAGGAGCGTAGCCTGCTATCATAACAGGGCGTAATTTAGACAAGGTGATAAAAATCGAACACTCTCCGCATCACGCCTAATCCTACAATAATGTCCAGGGACTATCAAGCTTTCTCCCCCGGATTAATGTCATTTTTCTTACGCATATCATTTGGGTAACTGCCAGTGATTGGCAATTTTGATTTCGCTGACCATTAGGTATCAGTTTCATATATCTTCTTCCTATTGTCGTTCAACGTTCTCATTGGTATCGCTGGAGAAAAAATCCATAATTATAGTTCATGTAAATGAGCATTGTTTAGGTTTTTGCAGTCTATCTTACTTGTATAATGTACGCATGAAGAAATAGTTTGTAATGAAATTGAAAATAAACTAAAAAAAGGAACAAATAAGCAAATTTTTATAAAAATCATGCACAAACAAAAAATGAAAGTATGATAACCTTTGTCTCGCAGAGTAGGAGAATGACCATGGAGCAAGCAGGTGTTTCTGAAACAAAACAAAAAAGACAATTATTTTGCCAATCTCAGATAACGGTCATAAATCTAGCACTCGAGTTCAATATTTTTTTCTTTTTACCAAAATTTGTTTTGCACAGCATGATACTATTCAACCAGAAATCACGCGAGCTTTATTGGCAGAGATTTTTTTTCTTCCAAAACCCTGTTTGTGATCAAAATATGGTGATAAATATAAAACTTTAATAAGATATGGAACTATATTTCTCTGAAATAAACATTTCAAAGTGTTTTAATACACATGAAGCATTAATCATTATAAACAATGACAAAGGAATATCAAAACATATTAAATGCATAAGGCAAATGACTTATACCTAGGGATTTTTACGCAGTATTGAACGTGACAACCAAACACAAATTATAACATCGGGGGGACCTGGGTTTCAATTAACGACAGATAAAGTGTGCATAGGCGTCGGAAGCAAATTGAAAGTGGGGGGGGGGGGGGGGGGGGGCTAGACTAATCCTCAGAAATATTGAGAAAAAAGTAATTCCCAAAATCATGGAAATCCTAATCTGTGGGGGGGGGGGGGGGGGGGGGGGAATATACCTATACTTCCAAAAAAAAAAATTTACTTACCAAAATTTTTTTTTCAAAATCATGAAATTCCTAATCCGTGGGGGGGGGGGGGGGGGGGGGGGGGGGGGGGGGGCTAGTATGCTTCTGAATCTAACCTCTCAATCTTTCAAGGTAAATTTAGGAACAATAGTCTTTCCTGCGAGAAAAAGTGGGGGGGGCTGAACCCTCTATCATGCTATGTTTCTAATGATTAGGTATAACTTTGCAAAAAAAGTGGGGGGGCTAAGCCCCCCCTAGCCCCCCCCGGTTCCGACGCCTATGGTGTGTTTTTACAATCTAGATAAAAATAAAACATTAACATTTGAAGGAAATAAATCAAAAGGTAACACAGACAGCTACCTTATCAATGCTTGGTCTGTTGGTCCCTGATCGGGGGTGCGTTATGAGAAATTTGCGGTACATTACGGGAGAGGGACAATGGCCATCCATGAGATGACCAGGGCGTCTATTTTCATTAAAGGGTCACTTAAAAGTCATCTGTTTTTGATTTTTAGAAATCTCAATCACCTATTCTCCACGCGCAAATGGACACCAGAAATACGCATATGCCACGGTTGTATACGGAAGATAGAGAGAGCGGTACGAACAGCTGAACGGCTTGGTTGCTTGACCATTAACTCCGCCATCATCGCAGTGATTAGAAGCTTGTTAATGGGTCCATTGGAGCAGACGACAGAGCGCGGAGTCTCTGGGATCGGGTTGATCTAAGGACCACTGGTCATCATCAAACCTTGATCATTCCAAAAAGTCGACATTCTCTGATACAATCAAATCAAATTTTGTATAATGCGCTGCATCGGAGAGATAATGTTGCTATTAATGAGAGCGCGGGGAGCATCAGATTGCACAAGCTTATTTGCTGCTGTCGGGCTCCTTTTCTGACCGGTTCTAAAGTTTCCCGCGACCCAAATGAAAGACAAATATTGACCAGATCCCCTCTACAATTTAATTCAATTCTTGCATTGTGTTGCTTTGAATTACACATTTACAAGTGAATAGTCATGTATATACAGGAATATACACGGACAAATGGACTTTACTCGAAGAGATTGACAGCAATGTTAGAAAACAATCGGTATACTAAAGTACACGTAGAGCCATAAAGTTCAGTGCAGTAGTGCATTTCTCGGCACGAGCGCGCGTGTTTCCTACTTTTACTGTCACATTCAGTACAAGAACCGTTTTATTCTTCGATATTTACCATGTTTTCTCTCTGTGTAAGTTAATTGGTCAGTGACGCATCGGGAACGAATCAACTTCTGTTTCATAAATAAACAACATTGCATAGTTTGTCCGTGTTCATCTTAACTGTTCCTGTCGCGGTCCAGGTATTGATGTTGCGTCCGTTGAAGCATTCCACCCCCATGTTATGGCCAAGAAACAAGTCTTTGTTGGCGGGAACACCATGTTCTTGCTCTCAATTGCGGGTCGACATCCACCGACCGTGTTTCTTGGTTTTTCGGGGAGCTCGTACTTAGCAGCGTAGGAAAACTACAGGAATCGAAAGCAATTATTTTCGACATGCTTCCGAAAATCTACAACAAAGGGTTTCTGAATGAAAGTATAACAACTAGATACATATACATTTAGGGTCATGTAATTCTTGCATGGATTGATAATAAAAAATGTACATGAAGCAAACATCAAAGGTTAAAGCGCATGTATCCTGTGTTGTTTTTTCTTGTGCACAACCACTTGAGAACGTTTCCTGCTACTTGAGTACATACGTAGACAAACGCTTCATGCAGGAAGAAATCTCTCCTGAAAAGTTGCCAATAATAGACTAGGTAAGAGTTCTGTGGTCAGTTTTACATCAAAATTGGCTCCTGTAGTTCTTTTGATTTTCAGTGGAAGGAGATAATGATATATGGGATGTACGCAAGACCAACAGTGACTGCCATATCCGGGAATGGATGACGTCACAGAGCAAGACAAAAATGTGAGCAATTTTAAGAAACATGCAGCGTCCAAGTGACATTATATAATGATATATTTCATATTCAGACACATACTTTTAATAAACATCCAAAAGAATAGGTTCTACCTAGAAAAGTGGTTTATGCAAATCATAGGATTGCAATATGTAAAAGTATAATGAATCCATGTTGATTTTTATGAGAATTCAAATAATGGCGAATATTCAACTAAAACGAATTTGGTAGAGATCGAAGTCCGGAACCACACAAATAGAAAATCGTTGTATATAAACACCGAAACAAATTAAATAAACTCCAACAACCACCCCCCCCCCCCCCCCCCCCCCCCCCGCCTGCGATACTAGTATTTCTGATTTTTGTCAATCTTATAAAAGCACCGTTTTTATATCAGGGCAAATATTGAGATAAGTTTTTAGAATTTTTGTAGAGGACAGAAGTACATTTGAACATCATTTAAATAATATATTTAAATCAAAATCAAATTATGTCGTAGTATTTAAAAATAATATTTTGACCTACTTTTACATTGTCAGATAACCATGCCATTGTCATAAAATGATATATTTAATTCGGGTCTTTATCGTACAGATAAAACAGGTGTCCTATTGAAAAGCGCAATTTGTTCTTGAGGGTTTAAAACTGCGATTCTTATATCATTGAATTATATCTAAGGAATATGAAATCATTCTTTTAGTATTATGAGGTGATCAAATACGGTCGGGGTGATCAAATCGAATAGAGCCTATAAGAATGATTCCTTATAACTTATTTTTATATAATTTTCAGCAATGGTACGACTAAATATCAAATTAGTCATTGTTGAAATGTATTGGACAGCAATTACAGCATTACAAAATTGATTCGTATTATTTTAACAGACAAATAGAGTGGAAAATGTTACAAATATATACTGTCAAGCGCGTGAAACGATCATTGATATAATGCCCGATATCTTTGGTATATCTTTGGTAAATTGTAGAACAAGTATAAAGAAAACTGTACTACTGAGAAATGACAATAATAATTGAATTGAGTTTTTATGATACATGTTATTAACTATTTAGTGATTTGGCTGCATGTCTAATTAGCTGATAAAATTTGGAAAAGAAAACCCTGAAAAAGCAATCAATAAAATTCGCTAAAGGTGTTTTATCAAGTTCTGCCCCCTCCCCCATTAAATATAAATGATACACACCCCTCCCAAAACCAATGATAAAACAACAAAAAACTAAAAAATGCAAATTAACAACCATAGCAAAACAAAGGAAAAGAAACTGCACATGAGTAGAGTATGGAGTGCTTTAGTTTAACATAATATATTAGCCAAAATTGCCAAACATTACAACGAATTGTACATAAACAAAAATTACAAAAGGGAGAATGAGGTAGTTTACAAAACATGATCCAACATCATAAGTTGGAAGTTTAACTATAACAAGGTGGATTACTGTAAAAAATATTATTCTTTATTTGCTCAATGTCTATAAATATTGTTTGCATATTATTATTTGAATTATTTTATCTCATAGAATAATACAACGCATTTGTCAGATTAATAATTATGAGATTGATTAATCTATAATTATTTATATCATTGAAATAATTGTCTGGTGTCGAAACTCTTTGTGTTCATATGCGTAAAATTCTTTGTGAAAAATGTGTGTACATGTAACATATTAAGGCAAATGAGTAAGGACAAGAGCAGTGTATAAAATTAATTTCAACAATACAAAGTTATTCGAATATCTTGATATATCTTCTTATCTTGTTTGCGTATGTCCAAAATCTTTTGTTATGGTGTCATAGGAAACTGTCACTACTGGTTGTGCGTTATTTAGTGCCTCCTTATCTGCGAAACAGATTTAGATATAGGATGCGCCAAAAACCACAAAAAAGGCTCAAATTGCGGTCATCCACTTAAAATAACGGAAGCCTTGAACAGCAGTTTTATCTCGTCTTCTTTGTTTTTCTTTTAATAAAATAATGCAGTTTTTGTCGCATTATAAGTTTTGCCGAAATACTGGGAAATTCTTGCGACTTTTAAATATGTACACTTGAATGGCTTTAGATTTATGATAATAAAATTATGCAAAACTGGTATATATTCAGCTTGCAATGGAAAAGTTGTTCACTCAATAGAAATCATTCCTAAATTGTTTGTACACCATATTCAATTAAAAACAACCCTCATAGATTCATAGAAAAATAAAAAAAAAATGCAAGTAAACAAATGACAAAGTCATTAAAATGAAAAACTTGGCTTAAAATCAAATGTTAACCGTAATTAAATCTCCAGGTGATCATAATAACTGCAATGGAAAAAATTCAATTGGTTTTCAACATAGGCATTATATGACCTCGAATTCTGACAGTTTTTACATAATGATGAACCGTAGATTTGGAGATTTCCCGAATGATGGATTGATCTTGCTGACAAACGCCATTTAGCAGCCTTCTGTTATCTCTCGATCCTCTTCTCTCCCTCCATATTTTTGTAAGATATCAGCCCAAGCAGAAGCCGTATGGGCTATTCAATCTCCCCCAACCGTCATTTAATTGTTCATTAGATCACGTAAGTTAGAGTTAATGTTCAAGAATATTACTGACCAATCGCAATCGCTCGATCAAACGGTTCCTGTCCCCTGATATGAATCGAACAAGCCCCGAATGATACTGGCCGACTTTACCTAACCAGGAACTCTCGCAATTGGACAACATCAAAGAATTCCCCGTGTTGTTTTGTAATTGGTACCAATATTTTTGGCAGCGTTTCATCGCTTTAATTCATCTTTGCTATAAACATTGCAATTTTTACCCTTCCTTTCCGCTAACAAAATTCATCCATATCTTTTAAATGTAGAGAATTCTTTTTATTTAAGTGATTTTTATACAAAATTGTTAAAAAAAAAAAAAGATTATGTAAGTGACCTAAAAATTAAAAAAATTATGAATAAACATAAATAATAGAGTTAAAGTGTACCAATTTGTAACTTACAATCGAAAACTATATTCTAAATCTCTGTTATAACGTAATATTTAAAAGCATTCGTCAACGATAAAGATCTAGCATCGTAAAAGCTGTCACCAGATGATTCAGATCTGACCAGTTAATCAAACAGTTTAGCAACAGACGTGTAACCATCGATTCATTTCAACCTCCCGGCAATGGTAAATTTTGTTTAATGACGGTTTAAGCATCCTCCGCGGGCCCCGTTACGTCATTTTTGGTGAAAACAAGACGGTTCGCTTTCCCGTATTTCCGGTTATACCTGGTGGTGTTGGAACGTAATTGAACAAAGCAATTCCGTTAAGTCATGTAATTGCTACATTACCCAATAAATTCAAAATTAACAAGTTTATAGTGTACCGATAAAGGGAAACTTAAACAAAAGATAGAATAAACTGTATTTCATATATTCCTGAAGCCGTAGCAGACCTGACTTCACTTGAAATATTCTCGAGCATTATAATTATTTTTTCAATAATAAATAAACACAATTTGGTCGGTGCTGTGGGTTAAAGCGATGGGTTTCTAACAACAGACAAGGGCCGACTCCCCAAGACTATTTGTCCTATCTTGGATAGATCTATTGGGGGTCAAAAGTGTATATTGATATAATTTTACTCACATTGCGCCGAAAAATGTTTATTGCTTATGTATATTCCGATTTTATCAGGAACGTCCGACCGTGAGATAGGAGATGATAGCTCATGGAAGAAAACCAAATCGAGGAATTTGTTTTCTTTTAGATACGCCTTACGAGATACGTGATGTTAGCTACAGACTCTGTGTTATCAAAATACACAAAAGCCTAGGATAAAACCTTGCCATTACTCATAATGAATCTTTTCTTTGTATATTTGAAGATAAAATCCTGTTTTTTCATCTGTGTCAAAAAAAAATGTTGAGTTTAAAACGGTCAAAAATTGCATGTGTTAGTCAATAGCGAAATTTAAATCCAAAGTTGATATTCACGAACAAATGCGCCATTTTATTTTTTTTAAACATTTTTAACAAGAGAGAAAACAACATATTGATCACGTGGTGAATGTAGCTTTGGAACACATGCAAAGAAAATACAGGCCGGAATTTCATAGTTGCCATTGAGTATTCTGTAGACATAATATAACATTATCTAGATTGTCAGCCATTTATTCAAAAGACGGATGGCCATGCTAAACATTTATATCTCATTCCTTTCTGTACCGAGCGGCAGGGTAATGCATATTATCAATAATAATTTAGCCGAATTTAATGTTTTCCTCGTAAAAGGCAATAACCATTAAAGAAAATGTTCTGACACGTAGTCGCGCGTGCGTTTTTCTTAATGCTCCGCTAAATTAAATAACCGCCTTGTTATATTAACTTAGCTTTTTTAGTATAAAGTATACTTATTTAAGAATGTCTCCATTTAGAAGCGCCTTCAGTCATAAAAAACATGTTACAAGTAACAGAAACGTGTTCATAACGCGCGTGCACTCCATGCTTTTCAATTAGCAAACATGCATAAGTCAACAAATATGTGCATTTTGACATGTCACGGCAAACGGAGAAATATTGCATCACCCTCATGTAAACCTGCTCCATGGGTCTTGTAAACATATATTTGTTGGGTCTTGTAAACATATATTTGTGTTCCGCCATTATGAAATGACCCATACCGAATTTGTTATTTTTCTGCTTTCGAGAATAAAACCTTAAGTTGCAGTCCATGTTAACTCTCTTTTAAAGCTAATATCCCGACTGCAAAATGACCCCAATGCGATTTTGTGTCAATGGCGCAAACGTGTTTTGTCTATAACTCTACCTTGATCAACGTTACAAGGATTCAATACACATTCATATTAACGGGATATAAGATTAAATGTAAACCTTTAGTGTTGTTTACTTGATGTTTGTGAAAATTATTATTGTACAAAAAAGTAAACAATCTCTCTCTTGATATTCATGTAAATGTTTAGTTTGATGAAAGAGGTCAGTTATGGGTGTGATGCCGGTTTGCCGCATCCTACAACGCACCGTGGAAGCACTTCCTCCTGTTGATGGCGCGGCACGCAATAGGGCGTGATTACTCTCAGACTGATGAGGAACAGTTGTGTCAAAATTTGACATATCCATGGTGGGAGTTACTAAAATTCCCATTTCCTTCGGGTTTCACCGTTCAAGGACGGGTCTCTTCTCTCATGGAATCCCGTGATTCAACGTCATGTTATGTATTTATGTAAAACAGAAATAAAACAATGCTCCGATACATGGCATTCCTTATTCGTTTTGGGTTGGCTCCAATTTGTTTTTATGAAATATTAATAATTGTTCAAATTAATATTCCATGAAGCATTATTCAACATTTTTTCAAGAAACTTCAATTTTTTTTTAATTTTTCCTTTCTCCTTTTCAACATAAGCGTATTTTGGTTTAAAGAAAATCAATTATAAGGATATTTCGGAATTTTTCATTTTTCTAATGAAACCAATAAAAAATCGTGTTGCATGTTTGCCTTGATGTTCCGTCGCAAGCTGTCAACACCAATCGTCTGCCCCTTCCAGAAATCCTTTGAAGGCGGGACCAGTTGATGATGCCCAGAAGATTTTCAGCCGTAAACTTTTGGTTACCTCCGTTCTCTGCTTAAGTATGAACATATGCAGTGAAATTGAGTAACAGATTCGCGGTGCGCTATGACCTGGTCATTGCGATTAATGGCATCACCGGAAAGATTGAGTAGCACGTGTTCACTTTAAAAACTTTTCGCCGCAGACGACCGGGTCAAAGTAAGCCCCTTGCATAGGATTTTTCAGCAGGCGTTGCAGGATGTCCACCCACCAATGGTGTAATTTGGATGGTCATTTAGCAAAGACCGTGGGAAAAGAAACGCATTTGAAGAGGAAAATTCTTTCGAAGAAATAAACGCGCGTCAAAGTTACCCAAATCCTTTAAATCCCTGTTCTTTTGAATGTAACACATATTCCCTGTTAACATTAAAGATGGACACGGTAATGATGGTGTCAACATTAATTCGCAACGATTAAATATATATCTAGGTAGAGGATATTAATTATTCATTCATTATGCCTAGCATGACTTCATGTTAACTAACTCAATTATTACCAGAAACTAGGGTGCAGTAATAAGCTAGTCATAAGGTAATTACATCGAGGTCAAACATGTGAAATTGATTGAGTTCAAAGCCAACTCTGTTCTGGCTGTCCAGGATGATGTAATAGAGATTGACCCAGCTAGACGGGTTACAGTTGCACAAGAAGAGAGAGAGCACACAGACCATAGAATTGGCAATTATCTCCCACTCTATTAGTATAGCTTCTAAGGACCCAGTCTCAACAATAAAGCTATGATTTTAAATAACGTAACGAGAACAAGTACATTAGTACTTTTGACTGCAGTTATCACAAGGCAGGTGCGACCAACATAAGGTGTCATGCTCAGTCTAAATAGCGTTTTTGTTCATCAGTGTTCATTTATTGGGAGATACGTATACCGTTTCATTATTTGTTATTGCAAGTGTAATAACATTACGTGACAACCCCTTACGATTGATTGTAATGTTTCACAAAGGACTACTTTATCACATTATTGATTGTTATGTGTCATATATTAGATTATATGAATCTGGTAATTTTAGTAAGTGTTATAAATCATTGATTGGCTGTTCTTGATGCTTGGTTTTGCGTGGAAATAATTTTCCTTGTGACTTCTACAGATGACATTAAAATCCGGCCTAGATCAAATGACTTTCTACTTCAATTGTTAATCTATTGACCCAGAAAAGGCATCATGCTTATTGAGTTTTATTAACTTTGATAGTTTTAAGGCTCACTTTTCGCGCAACGTTTTATTTTTAATTTGCATAAGAGTCTTGTATAACTAGGCGATTTTTCGTTTTTGTACATTCTAGTGTATTCAAATAGTTCACGGATGATCGCGTTGAATGTGAGAGAGTGTGTTCGTTCAAACTCTTTATCCTATCAACGTTATGTAATAAGTTACGGCAGGTGACGGAAGAGCCGCGTAAAAGTCGGTGTAACCTAGCGGGTTACGCAACACTGAGAGAAGAAACACAAAGGCAAACCGAAGACCATAGCTGATAAACTTACAAACCGTGAAGAGGTTTTATTTGGAAATGGCATAATTCATCCCAAATCTTACGCAAAGGTACCAACACAAAGAACTTGGTACAAGAATTAAAGCAAATGCGGTCAGACGAACAGGGGGTCAGAAAGACACTGTGACATTACAGTTGTTGATTTTAACAGCGCAAGATTGTTAGTAAAGTGTTACCATAGAAAACGCTATTTGACGCTTATTCTAAATTTATTTTAGTCGTTTAATAATAGATAGCATTAATTTGACGTTAAACGCGTTACTAACGCTACAAAATAAAAGTTTTACACTGTTGTAAGCTTTCAAATTGACGAAAAATTTTGATTCCAACCTTTTATGAATGCTGTAAACGGTAAAGACGGAATTTTTCCTGAAGTTTATTTTCCTTAAACTTGAACATATTTTTTTGTTATTGAATATTTTAATTTTAAAATGTTGGTATTTAAAGTTAAAAAAACAAAATATCTTCATTTTCCACTTTTAAACCAGTCTTATAGATAACTATAAAACCCTAAAAAAAATTCTTTTTCTTAAGAATGACCTCAAATTTTCTTTCTTGGAGGGGTCATTTGTGAAAAGGTGCAGGTGAAATTAATCCCCTATGATGGCGCTTTACAAAGAATGACCAAACGGTGGCCCGTGGTCAAACAACGTCCTCCAGCAGCGAAGAGGTCTCATTTACCAATCCAAAGAATTACCTTTTGCAAATGAAAAACACAAATTCATATCATTTTAATCAACGCCTCATCGGTCTCGCATTACTTGGCTCGATAAAGAATCATAAAGGTTATGAATATTTATAGACCATTCGTCTCATTAATTTTTCGCTTTTCAATCTTTGTTTTATGTTGACGTTTTCAAAATAATCTGTTTTATTGTGTTTTAGAATTCCAATAAAAGAAACTATTCCAACTCGTGCCAGATGTGGCCCTCGGAAACTAATACTATTGGACACGTTCGGGGCGGGCATTGTTCCTCGGGAGGACAATCCATGTATTTATGGGTTGTATATTCTTTTTTATTTGCCCCCTTTGACAGGACACACGCGGGTCATCAAAGTTAAACCCCCTCTCGTGTCTTGGATGGGCAAAAGACGACATTCTTAATCATAATTAGTTTTTTTATCACTATAAAAATCATAAAACTTTTCAAAAACCACCTGACAATGAATATAAGGGTATCATAAGGGTATGCGAATGGTTTTTTTTTCATCGAAGAATTTTTATTTTTAACCTTAAAATATATCTTTAATGTTGCAAAATGAAAAATAAATATTTTATTTAATGTACAGAGATATCAGTTTATATCTTATGGTCGTCTTTTATGTACTGTTTTGTTAAAAAAGTTTGCCAAAAATTTTTTAAAATAAAAATGTTAACTAAAATTTGCAAAATAATTACGAATTGGATAACTTAATATTTGTTTTTGTTAAGAGGTTGTGCTTTAGTATTGTAGACAGTATGGATATTGTAATGAGCTAACTGTAATATTTCTAAAGTGTTTTTTTTTCATTTTGTTAATTTTGAATGAACTCGATGGATTAAGATGTAAATTCAAAATTTACAACATGACATTCTGTAGCCTAGGCTTCGTTCAACTTTTTGCCTTGTTTGCAGCTAATTTTTTTTCAAAATCTATTTTTTTTAAATTTAAAATTGTGTTACGATTTTTTTGGTGCATGTTCAACATACAAGTATACATGAAGATGATTTGTTAGTCTTATCACTATATAAAAAATATAAGTGAGAGCTAATAGAAGAATTAGCGTTACTGGAAAATAATCGACAGTCTATTTAATTTTTATGCAATGCGAAATTTGTATATAAGGGTACTAGTATATACATACATATGTCATTTTGAAATATATTACAAAGAACAAGTGAGACACAAAAAGAGTTCTCGGGAAACTCAGTTGAAACGTAATGGGCGTATTTAGTGGTTTGTTCTATATCGCTCTAATAATGACACTAAAATTACAGCAGATAGTTAATATGGCTTTAGGGTTCTTAATCAAGAAATGACACAACAGCATCACAGTTTACAAGCACGCTTCATGAAAATTTAATTACTAGGGTCCACTTATTGCCTGGACAAACAGCGACCCTAGATTTTGACATGTAAATTATTCAATAATTTCCTCACAGTGGAAATTTGTATCTCTGACATGGAGTAACCAATTGATTAGGATGGAATCAGACGGCAACGGTTGCGAAACAACAGTGTCTTGTTTCGAGTTTTCAAAGCGCTACCTGCTTCACAATAGCTCGCACACTTGACAGCAAATCCCTGATGGCTGTAGGACTCTGGAACTGTCCAAGATACAAACCGACCGGACAGGTTCTAATGACTTGGAGTTTTCCCACGTTTCAGGCAGAGAAAAGAAAGCAACAATTCAGTCGTAAATTATGGATTTCACACAAGTTGACCAGCGCGATCGAATTATATAATTAATTGAATTCTCCGGACATATTACTGCCATGTCGTAAGCGGCCATTGAGAGACTGAACAAAAGGTGCGTTATTGGAGATGCATCCCAATCCGGATGCAGGGACTGTCCTCTTTGTTCGGTGTTGTATGGGACCCATTCTGTATTATTTTTAGATATTTGTTCATTTAGAGCACAGTTGGGGAGATTAATAATTGAAGATACCAAGCAGATTGCGACGGCTTGACATTTCTAATGGTTATCTGCGACAATAATACGCGTTGTGAACACGCATCTGACTATGGAACTTCAGGCGGGAAAATGTTTTAAAAGTCGGTGATGAAAGAATTCATAGACTATCAAATTCATGTAAAACTTCCGTTTTTATATCAATGCCTGTTTCAAAAATTTGCCCGTTTACAAAGCTCATTTTTCTGCCTCTCTGGTTTACAACAATTTTGAAATCTTGACAAGAACTATTCCCTTTTTTCTGTTAACACCCAGCAGAGAATATGACGTTAAGGCTTCAACTCTGAGGACTTTTTTCAGCACCATGTACTTTTGTTTCAAGTACTGGTCATTCTTGAAACGATCTATCGAAGTGAAATCAGAACAGCAGCATGTGGCCAACGGTCAGCATCAGATAAAATCACTTTGATGGATCCCCTGCTTCTCGACTTTATGTCAAACAAATGCTAATGTTTATGTAATTTGAAATGCCCTTACTTACTGCTGAAGTCATGTAAACAAACACACGGGATAAAAGGGGATAAGATTTCCCACTTCTCGCCAAAATACCAACCATAATCGCCCCGGTGTCGGCCAGTTTGAAATATATTGCACGAAATTCAATATTGCGAATTTGTTCGGTCATCTTGACCGCTTCCTCTCAGCCTCGCATTCCTGACGAATTTAGTAACCACTCCAAAGTGATAAAAATATTTCTCATTTCTTGTGTGGAGAGAGAGAGAGAGAGAGAGAGAGAGAGAGAGAGAGAGAGAGAGAGAAATGCAATTACACAAACAGAATGCAATAAGCTAAATAACATGATAAAAGCTTGTTTCTGGTTGTCAATGACCATTCCGGGGTCCGCACATAACATTATTTTTCGCTTCTTCGGGTAATGGCAAAATATTCAATTACCATCTAGCTACTTTCCTCCAAAATTGTTAAAAGGTTTTTACCCATTGAATCCATTGGACGTTGTCATGCATATGTCATCTCAAATATTTATTTTGTAAACTATTGCCTATTTTATTCTTTGAGAATGTTTGACTACTTTTTGAAATTTAAATACTTTTCCTTTTTAATCATGGTGGCGTAAATATATATTTTTATTAAGCTATTGTAACATTGGTTGAAGTATTAGTAGAAGACAATTAAACTACATGGAATTCATTGGATACTTGTACATATGTATATTCATATAAAATGTTTAATTTACATTACTAGTAATTGCAAGTGCATTTAATCATTTAACGTTTATTAATCAACGCTACCTGATTACCGTGAAATGTTTGGATCACAATGGATAAAAATGCGAAAAATTAGCACCTGATCCATCGTTATGGAATTTATAATATGTTTTGTGTCAAAACGAAATGAGCATTATAAAAGACCGTGCACATGTATTTATAAAAAAACAACTAAATGCAATAATTATACTATTGTCCAATTATTCAATTATTTAATCACCAAAGACCAGTTCACTGGTATATGAGGTTCATAATAGCAATATACAAATGGACACAAAAACAGGCAAGGGTCACAAATACTAAGTACTTGTATATGTAATAAAGAAAATACAGTAGTAAATTACAGTGGGTTGGTTGTATAGGTATGTTATGGTCAGACGCTTCTCTATTATATGAGGCATATTTCAGTTTTGATCTATTCGAAAGTATAATCCCCGACTCAAGTCATTTTAAAAACAAAATTGCCAACGGACTACAAATGTATTTCTCATGATAAAGTTCATAATGTTTCAGGAATGGCTGTAAAATTGTCAATGAATTTAACGATGAACGTATAGTACTTCTCAATGAAAAGCAACACCACAATCTGTAAAAAGAGTACAACACGGTCTTCAATGATCAATTATTTACCAAACTACAGGTTCTAAAGAAAAGAAAACCAATTAAAGCAACGTAAGTGAAGGGAACATAAATCACTATTTCATTTCGAACAGAGAGACTATAATATCTGGGAATGGCAAAGTTCCATGTTCCTCCATGTCACTAAAAACCAAAAAACGCTGTCGCGTGGAGGAAAATTAAACCCAGTGCACTAAGTTCTTGAGTTTTAACAACCCTATTCTCTCTGGATGCGTCCGGAGTACTTCGGCCGCTCGTTACGTATAGTTCTGTCAGTTCCGTATGTACTGTGGTTAACGGGGAAGGACGTTCTCCAAAAGTACAAGGCGACAGAGGTTAAAGTTATAGGGAGTGTGTAGAAATATGACGTAATTTTAGTTTGACCGGATATGCATTCAATTATCATATGGTTAAACTTGACCGATTCCTTTGCCCGTCTGAGAGGGAGAGAAGAGGGTCAAAAACTCGAGGTCAATACGTTGACTCATGAAATCCACTGGTCATGCGGAAAACTTATATAAAAGGACACTTCAAAGTCTGTCAGTACATTTGTAAACTTTTGATAATTTTTGTAATAATAATAAATATTGACAATGGTTCCTTTCTCTCGGTGCCCTCTGTTCCTGTTTCAGTCGATAAATGTTACGTAGAGTTACGCCATCGTTTGCCAGTTTACAGTGCAGATAAGATCGAATGAACACTCTGCGCAAAGACCTTGACTTGATTTCGAAGCCCAATATCGTAACGGCGCACTAACTTCCGTTTCAGGCATGTATCCTTGTGCAACATTACAGCACAGATCCTAAAATTGTTCCGCAAAGTGCCCGTTCGTGCTCTACAATACATTTCCTTTTTCCCAAAGGTAGATGGCCGTATTAGGTCACATTATGATTCTGATATCTATTGTAAACATAGCTTAGGTCAGCTGTAATTGTATTCATTTGTTAACACTTAAGGTAACAGCAAATGATTTGCCCTATATTCCAATTGTTTGCTCGCCGCTTCGATCATTTGTTGCATAACGACCATTCGAAGTGACATCATATTCTTCGGTAACCTTATGTAATTTTCGGGTAATCGTTGACTTAGCGATAAAGAAAGATGGCAAAATTTCAACAGACCGTGAATAGGAATTGTGTATCGAGAGGCCAGTTATTAAATATCCATTTAAAAGTTCAAACCCTCAAGGGAAAACACGATTTTACATGTACGCATCTCAAAATATTCTGTTGTCTAAAATGTAATTGAACTAAGCTAAAATAGGATTCTTGATAATATTAACACCAGCATTTAGTGCCCATGACCCCGATATTTGTCCAGTCTACAAAATCCGCCACCACATTCTCCCAAAAGGTATTTACTAACAAGATTTATATTTTCAGTAAAAGGTAGATTTTTGTTTACTTGAAAAACAGTGTACATGGAAATCAAAACAAAGATTGAAAACAAAATAAACATCAAAACACATTTTAAATCCCCACAAAACGTAATTGAAATGCAACACAAAATTATTCTGACTCAGCTTTATTTAGTTTTTCAAGATTAAATAACACTGATTGTGAAAAAAATGAAAAATAAAAGATGCACCAGATGAAGTAAAAAGAGTATATATAATTTATACATATTGAAGTATTTGAAACATAAGCAGTTTGTAGATTAAAATCATATTCTTTCAAAAGAAGAAAGTATAAAGCTCTCGAACAAGTGGATTTCAAATATTACAATTGAGATCAGTACCTTAAAATTTTCTTGGAACATTGAGAGGAAAAAAATGTTACTCAACCGACAATTTAATTTACCTATCAAAGAAAGATGTCTTTTTATATAATCAATCATTATTGTTGTGATTTGATTCTTATTTCCAATGTTTATAATGGAGAAAAATGAGTTGAACTTCGAAAAAAAAGATGAATTAACCGGGTTTAGAAATAAAATTATCATCTATTTTCATACAAAATAAAAAACAGAATTATGTTCAATTAGTGACAAAATACATGTAAAATAAAATTCCTGAAATGAGTGTATGAGTATCTGTTGTCACGTGACCATGTTAACAACAAGTTTTTTTTCACACTGAAGATGCTCTGATGTAAAGTATAAATATATAGACTGTAATATTCTGTAAATTAGACAAAGAGAAGAGATTGTCCGAGATTTTATCCCAGCCGAAGTTCTGTTAACAATAGCACATTAAAAAAAAAACCATGATAATAATAAATATTCCTCTTGAATTAAAAACGAAAAAAATGCACGTTATAACTCTTTCATAGCACTGGACACAAGCAAAGTTGAAATTAAACCAATCACACTAGCATTCATTTCACACATACATGAATCATTTGAAAATAAAAGACAAAAAGTTCAGCATTTGATCACTTAAAGAAAGAAAAACGAAGGCTTTAAAATCAGCATTTGATCAGTTTGTTACCAAGAAAAAATATTAAATGACTATAAAAAAAAATATAATACTACCTGAAATATTTAAAGCACTGGTGAAATGTATTGCTTTAATTAATCTGCAAAGATGTATCTTTGTGGTAAAAACTTTAAAACTAAAATGGACGTTTTGCGGACAAAAATTGAACTCAGTAACTTAAATCTAAATGTGTCTTTGTGTTGCATTCTCTTGCAAAGTTAATCCGATCCAGCGATTAAAATACAATTAGCACTTTCGTCTTTCTTTTGCACCTTCAATGCCACATTCAAAGTTTGAATAATGAGAGCTCTTAATGTTCCACAATCTCATAATCTGTTATACAACATGTAATGTAACTTTGCTGTTTCGTTTTTCAGAATAGCAACCTGAGCACGAAGTTTGAGGTTTTCTTGTTCCAGAAATGCTGCCCTCATTGCTATTTCTTCTTCTTTATGGCGCCGGGCGTCCCGCGACCGTTTAGCAGCCTCGTTATTTTTTCTTCTCCTTTCCCAGTAAGCGTCATCTTTCTTTTCCTCTGGAACAGGTTTCGTCTTTTTCGGGTCCGTTAGATCCGGCCGAGATTCGGACCGTCTTTTTCGTTGCAGTAAATGAGACGTCAACGGTGCTAACGGAAAACCGGGAAATCCTGCGGGATTCTCGTACACAGCGGGGGGAACCCCCAACGCAGCGGGGGAAGTTACTGTAGGGGATAGAGGGGAAGATGGCGTAGTAGTTGCCATACTGTATATTGAGAAAGGGTCCATGGGGTACATTTTAAAAGGCCTCGACACAGTCGGAGAGCCCAATTTGTCCGAACCTCCAGCATCTTCCTCACTTTTAATGGAGGTACTGTTCGAATTTTCACCGTGCGGGATGACCGGGGGATTGCTGCCTCTTCTGTCGAATACACTGTTCTTCAACGAACTGTCACTTTCATTTCCATCGGAGTGCACTGAGGATGCAGGGGAGTTCCGTCCTGACCCCCCGGAGTTGGAGTGGGTGGAAGTCCTGCTGAGAAATTTAGAGGCTCGTTCTAAATCCACCCCTGGCTTAGAAGACAAGTCTAAGGCCGTGTCTGCCATTTCGGCAATCAGCTGAAAATTGAAAACAATATAAAGTCTATATAATTTTAAAGATATGTATTCAAAGAAAACAAGTCAAACAAAACATGTTTACATATAAATCAAATGCAAAAACATCATTGTGTTTTCCAATCGTTTTGCATCTGTACCAACGCACAGTTGTTTACAACTTCCTAAACGGTCATGACCTAATAAATATTCCCACTTGGCAAAAAAAAAATATTTTTATGAAAAGTAAAAATAGGAAATAATAAACATGTTATAAAATTACCTATTATAAAAATGATTAATTATTTATTTTTACCTGTGTATGTCAAAACGAACTGTTCTTATTGATAGTTTCGTCCTACAGTGGAGAAATCCCGATAAAAGTCTCTTAACACTAGTGCCTCCCACTGACCAGAGCTTAATGAAAACTGACCAACCGATGGCCGGCGCTTATACGCTTATTTGCAGTGGATGAACTCGAAATGACCTTCTTGCACAATAACTACATAAAGGCCTGCGCATGTGACGTATCTGACCTATTTCTCTAATCACTTTCATTAGAACTTGTTTCTTTGCTTAGAGGGACGGATGATGACCACTGCAAAAAACAATAAAAGCAACATTTGACAAGTTTTTGTTGTAAGCGTCGAAGGCAGGATATAAGGGGCCGTGCTAAACGGGCGTAGTTGAAGTTTGAATGGATATATTTCTTGTTTACCGGAAGTTGTTTGCTGGGGTCAAATTGACCGCAAGGCGTTTTTGGCCAGTGATGTAGAGGAGATACAAAATACTTCGTCTTGAGCAGTTAAATTGTTTAATATGAATCATACCTTTCTCACAGCATAAGAGGCAGAGAAGGGAGATGTACTGTTTAAACATGTAATAATCATTTTGTTTCAAACACACTTACAGCATCGCAAAGCACGATCATTATTAGATAATCTCTCTGAAATTCAAAGCACCGGGAGGATGGTTATTAGGTAAAATTTGTATATTGTGCAACATGATTACGCAAGTGGCGAAAAACAATTCTGTGCTAAAAAAACCCCGAATTAATTATATCATCATTGAGTTCTATCACTGGTTGCTGGGGCGAAAAACGGGGAACGGTTAAAGCTATTTGTGGCCAGTCGATCAATAGCCTGGTGTCAATATGTTATAACACTGGCGTAACACAAACAGGTATTGTGAGTCAATGGTTTGCACGGCACTTGAACTTTAAAAGTAAATATTGTAAGTCCGATACCATTTAAAACAAAAAGTCAGCTTCCAAGGCCTCGAGATAGAGCTGATTCCGATGTCAGTAAAAATATATTTCAGATACAATGATAAACAACCCGTAGGAAAATTGTTATATTAACAGCAGACGTTTTTAATGCAGAAATGAATGTTAAAAACATTTTTAAGAAACGAGTTACCACATGCATTAAAGAAAAAAATCAAATATAAATCTAAAATGATGCTAATGATCATCTACTGATAGATATACTTTTCAAAGTCATGGACTTAGAAAAAGACATGTTTAACTACATGTAATCAAGTTATAGCAAGTCTATTTTTAAGTACCCTAAAAACTTGATGGACGTGTATTGAATATCGCTTAAGCCATTCAACACGAAGTAAAAAGTACAGCTTATTATGTTGCTAATTCGCATTCCCAAGTGAGTGTAACAACTGTTTTTGATATTAAAAGACAATAGTTAAAATGATAATTCCTAATATAAACTAAAAATTTAATTGCAATAAAAGTAAAAACAACAATTACTTCATCCCCTTCACCCCTTATACTATCCCTCCCCCACGAAAAAAATAATGAAAAAAAGTAACCATATCCATCATCAAATAATGAAGTTTGATAGGTAACAGGGCGAAAATTCCAAAACAAGTAAACACACAGTATCTAAATCCAATTTAAAAAATAAAAGACTGAAAAGAAAATTTTTACTGAAATGTTACATGTAATAATGTAATGAAAGAAATATCATAACAAATAAATATGTCTTATTGGTGATTATTTCTTTGTGGCCAAAAAAGTACCGAATTTTTCCTAATGATAGTAAGTCTAATAAAATAGTTTTTCCCCTTCTTCGAATAATAGAACAATAAATTTGTATATACCACATAGAAGTATCCAGCAGATGATGAGGGGACAGTCGTAATCCTATCAAGTGGGGGTCGCTCTCTCTCTGTCACCCACTCAAGTGGGACTTATGCAAGCTTGTAATTGGCGCACTCTTTTTATTTTCTAGTGTTTCCGGGGATGGATACTAACAAGACTGTTGCGGCCTCATATGTAATACATATAAGTAAATATCTCACCCTCAAAGGCCCCTAAGGGGGGATTTTTTGTTATATTAGTGATGTGTATTCAGATAAGTACAACAAATATAGAAGTACATAATAAATTGTAGAGTGATATAATATAAACAACTTCACACTCAAAAATATTGATCGAACACTAAATCAATTACATATGGAAATTTAAGTTTATTGAAAGCAATTATTTCATATTTTTCCCTTTTCTGGTCCCCCCTTGGAAATACATTAACATGTTAATGAAGATTAAATATCATTATGCCGGATAACACAACACTTTGAGGCGGAAATTCTCTTATCATTACAAAAGAATAAATAGACTTGTTCGGGAAAAGGAGATTTCCTTTTACATCTAACCGTGAAACAACGAAATTAGGGAAAAGTCATAAGTTAAAATACAAGGATCAATGTCCTTTTTAGAATCAATAGGTCCAATTAAAATTTTGGAAAACCATTTTCCAGTTCGAGGATATCGACCAACGGAACATCCATAATTCATTAGAATTTCTTGTAGAAACTTGTTACGAACAAAAAATATATTCAACATTTTATCAACGAATGGCATGCAATAATGAAATGCCATTAATCGAAATAAAATGATATGAAGTCCGAAAGACATATTTTTTAAACGTAATATGTTGATATATTTATTCAATCGTAGGCATTGGGCGGAATTTCCTTAGCAATAAATAACCGCGTGTATGTTTTCAAACAATTTACAAGATTTTTAAGAGGCAGAGAATTAACAAAATGATTTGCTGTCAAACTTTTTAAATCACCTGTAAAATTCCCACACTAAAACTGTAAGCTTAGTCGATATTAGATTTATTGATATTAAAAAAATTAAATTACTATTCTAGTGTGAATTAAGCATTCAGTATAAAACAATAACTTAAAGCATACAAAATAAAATTAATTCTAGATGTAAAATTTCATATTTGTTGCTTAATTATTCAACTGTAATTGTATCCTACCAATAGAGTCAACGCAGTGGAAACGGTACTGATAATTAATATTTTATGTCATCTTTATTTTGAATCTGCGGAGGCACAAGAGAAATTAAAAATCGGGATTTACTTGGGGATCTGTCAGAGCGTCTTTAAGAATGTTGACATCCGAAGAATGCAATTTATCCGTTGTGTCTCTAATTATCCCCCTTGCCTCTAATCTGTCCTTTGTCCCGCGGATTTCATCCATCGCACTATGACATGCTTTCTTGCCATCATTGACTGTTAAGTTGCATTAAGTTATAGCAATATGAACCCACTACGGCGGTTTCTTATCTAATGCCACACAATCCATTAAGACCTAATTAATCATAAATATGATCATATTGAGCGGCATTTTCCGGGGGATGATGGTTGATCATTCCTTATGTGTGTCCTTATGACAGATGATAATAATACACGAGGACTTCACGGAAAATACATTGATCTGCAAAACACATGATTAAAATGAATACAAAGATGAAACTCGTGACGATTCATTTAACTTGAAGATTCTGATTTCCTTAATGACTAGATGCAGAACCTGACATAAATGAAGTCTTGTAATGGAGAAAAAAATGCGAGCGGAGAGAGTCGTATTTTGGTGTGACCAAATTTCACGTTTAACCATAAAGTTCAAGATTCTTACATTTTTACGAAAAATAAAGGCAGGGATGGTTATCTCATCAACATATGTGCTATAGGTTCTCCAGTTAAATGGAAAGTTGAAAGAAACATATAATTAGCAAGGCTTTTAGACTTTTTTCTTTACCTATAAGATTTACACCATCAAAATTGCTTTTCGTAGACTTATTTAAATGTCCTTAAATCGTTTGACAACATGTACAGCCAGATACACATCGCCTGATGAGGTAGAGGGAACCTCTATTTGAACTTTTGAAAACTATCCCCGAGATTTAATTTGACTTGAGTCCACTGACAAGAAACAGGCGTGAACTGACCACAGTAAAGTCTGATACAATCTTAATGTATCACCTTATTATGGCAAGACGAGAGTCCTAAGACGTAAAATTGTAAAATGGATTTCAATTGTGTCTCTGAGAGAGGGTGTCATGCCTCACATGTTCGCCGTGTGGAGTGTAGCTTTTTATCGATGCTTTCAGTGTAATTGTTATGCCAGACGTGGAGACCTTTCCTCAAAGGTCACCCTTGGCCTCCTCAGTCTTTTGGTACCCGGGTATCTGGGTGGTTTTCAATTTTCTGAAATGTGTGCAATACGAAAATCTCCACCATACATATGCTTCTTCTCTTGTAAGAATTCAGGGAATTATTGACAGGTTAAACATGCAAATTAAATACAAATTTCTATTAATTTCTGTAGTCTTTATTGTATCATAAAGTTCGATAAGTTATTTCTCTGTTTTAGAATGTCCTAATAATGAAACGGCTATAAATAATGTTACTTTTGAAAACGAATCAAATGTCGGAAGAAATTCCTTTGCACTTGCGTATTAACAGACGGTGATAGGCGCGTTCGAATAACATTCCTCAAAACAAACATCTTAGTTTGTTTTCTTTGCAACAAGTTAAATCAGCGGCTGCCAGGGGCCTTTTTTGCACTGTAGTTAACGATATATAACGTATTGATGGTGCAGAGAATTAGATAGCATGGCGTCTAAAGAATGTATGAGTACATTTCTTTGGCCTTGAATTTGTTTATCTCATTTATTTATAACGTAATATGACCGATGCATGACCATTTCAAATAGCTCAACCTGCGGTGAAGCAGTTTGGTTTTATCAAAAATATTTCCCCCCTAGTTTATCCAGATGAAAGTCACGTGTTTTCTCTCTAGTGCAAGGGACCATATTTTATCAAAAGATGTTATGTCGAGTTATTCAACATTTACTTAAACCGATATGAAAAGATGAACTTTTCACCTCACCGCGAGAAGTTTAAAATGGTCTGCTTTCGCCCGGTGAGGTATATTTGATCAAGCGATACCATAATTATTGCGTAAATGCAAATTTCAACAAATCTCTCTCGAGGGATCGATTAGATAAACAACGCATGCGTGACACCGTGGAAATACACAACTCTTTAAAAAAGGGACAATCCTCCTTTAGAAAAATTGAAGTAACTTTTTTGTGTTACCCAATGGTTACACAATGTACTTTATGTGGACATTGAAAAGAACCTTTGAGCGGCTAGTGGGGGGATTAGATGGGATTAGTCTGTCAAACTCGGCTTTTGACCTGTTACTTGCTTCCAAGACGTAATAATTTGGTCTGGTTAAGTCATACACTTTAAATTTGTTATGTCGTGCTCTTAATCCCAAATTTTAACGGGATCACAGCCAATATCTGTTACTGAACTTTAAAAAAAAAGAGAAAAGAGTGTCTTGCATAATGTTAACGGTTAGGTAAAAACTCCAATCGTCTACATGTATTTGTATATTAATAACAAGCGATGTATTGGTCATTATCAAGGTATTTCCTGCCGACTCTGTGTAACCCCTCGGCAGTTTTCCAATATCACACAGTCATAATCCACAGCTGACGCAACAACTAGCAATACATCTTATCCATTTATTTATATATTAGATAACGGACTGTGAGTGGACTATTATACTGTAATACACACAAGAACGCATTATGCAACGTGTTATACACTGTTACAATGTTTGCTCTACATTGGTGTATTGGCTTTCACCGCTGCCAGCGGATATATTGTGTATCAGAGAATAGGTCTTACGTAACTGATTATCATTGTTCATAATTTGTTTGTTACAAATGTACAAACTCATGTTTAACACAAAAGATACAGTACATGCTTTATTTTTACAAGAGGCCCTCCAGAAGGGGCCGGGGGGAACTTACAAAAATTTTTTTTTTATCAGGGAGGGGGGATTGGGTGTAATGATTTTAATTATTAAGAAAAGAAACTTTTGGGGAGGACTTGTCTTTAAAATTCTTTACCCATTAAATAATTCTTATAGAACAATCGGAATTTTGATAAACATACTTTGAAGGTCGTCAGCTTGAAAACAAAACGTTTAGTATTTAGTTAATTAATCACTTATTTCTTTGAACACACACAGAGAGAGAGAGAGAGAGAGAGAGAGAGAGAGAGAGAGAGAGAGAGAGAGAGATTTTTAGATGTAACATAATAATGAATAGAACGAATAGATTCGTCTATTATCTAATTTAGCGCGGACCGATTCACTTGTACTGTAAAAATTCAACAGAGGTAAAACTAATATTTGTACGAGGCATGCCATCAGAAATCTAGAGTATGAAAATTGATTACAGATCGGGCAACCCAAAATAGACTAGCCGGGTCATGGCAGTGTGGGGAGTTACACAATGTTTGGCCATTAAATACACATTTGAATAGCCGGCTTCTAATTCAAGTGTAAAATATTGACCAAGCCGATTACAGTTTACGCAGACTTAGATCAGACGTATTGTTTGATTACAAAACGCCTGTAGATAAACCTAAGAAAAAGTCGAGATAATTAAGCTGCAAGAAAAACGGCCAATACACGTCCACATTCCGGGATATCTGAAAGGTTTCATCGCTCTTTATCAAAACCCAGCCACTCTAAACGATCAGTTTATCAATTTTGACCGGATGTTGTGTACTTTCCATTATGACCACTATGTTGCGCAATCTGTTAGTGGGGTTGATCGCGAGGTCAAAAAGGTATCGTTGCCTAGCAAATTTTCGACAAGCGTGGTGACATGGAGAGACGTAAACCTATATCACAATTTGATCTGAGATGTAAAATTATATTAAATCTATACACATCAGCCGAAGTTAAAGTTTGTTTGAAAACTAGAAAAATGAAAACTCTAAGGGACTGAACTCTAAAAATGCAATGATAGTTGTCTTAAACACCTTTTAAAACATGAATTAGTATTTTACTACTAGATTTGAGTGCATTATAAATCGCATACACTAGTGGCGCAACAAGGATTTGAAGTTTTGGAATGGGATGGGGTTCATGTACCATTTTTTAGGCACCCCCCTTTCCGAATCCACTTAAGTGGCAGGAATAAGCCCTCGGAAGCCTCTGGATTCAAAATACTTTTTGGACAAATGTTTGTCACGTTATCAATTTTATCAATTTATTTTTTCAGGATTAATTATGAGAAATGATACAAATTTGAAATTCTTTGTTCAGTAGAATTAATACAAGTCTAAAACTTGACGCTGAATTTTTCGCGATGTGCTGCAGCTCTGATCACAGCTTTATCGTGTAGCTTTGATGGTATCAATGGTAATAGCGTTTTCTAACAGTTAAACTGCATGAAATTGATTACTTTTACATAAAATTACATATTCTGTAGACTATAATTCCAAAAAGAAGGTGAACTAGGTAAAGTATGCACGAGTCATTTGTTTCCCCATAAACCACGTGAAGAGGGTTTGATAAAATACCATATTATTATGATAATACTTGTTAAGATACTTAATTAATTTATAAATTAATAAAATATTCTTTTTGAGCAAAACGGTTAGGTAAATAAACATAACCTAGCCAGTTTCTTTGTATAACAAAAGTCAAGAGAGTCGATGAAACTAACGATGTTATGGAAATCAATCATACAACTATACTGATTATCAAATTCTAGTATCAAAGGTGATTGATGGACTCACGAGTCTAAACTGTAGGCATCAATACGTGAAAAGGGAAGAAACTCTCATAAAAGATGAAATAATTTCTAGACAAAAGAAGAAAAATATACGTGGTTCTCAGTAGTGTTTGTAAAATTAAAAGTTTAATGTGTTGTTTTTCAATTGTAATTTAGCATTTTTTATTATGTTATATTTAAAAGAAGTTTACATTTATCATACAATTAATAATTTTCTTTTATTAATTGCTAGAACAGCAAAGAAAAGAGCTAAACAAAAAAGGAAAGAATTTATGTTTAAATGTTGCAATCAGGTTACAAAATGAAATATGAAAATGGTACGGAAATTGTTTTTTATTTCTTGAAAATAGGAAAAAAATATATTTGTTAAATAAAAAGTCTTTTTTTTCGTATTTAAATGTGACTTTGCAGGATGTTGAAAAAAGAATTTATTCTCGTCCCCCTCTTCTTATAACGTATTCGATCCAGGGTCTGTACATGGACACGCGTGTATAAACATCCGGGGAACCGCCTGTCTCGCATCCGGCAACCCCAAATGACGTCACACCGGCCAGCGTCCATTTCCCATTTTTCATACAAGACAGTGGTCCTCCAGAATCGCCCTAAAAACACAAAAAATCAGACATCTAAACCGTCTTCTAGGCCTTTATATGCGATACACGTATTACATAGGTTTTCTTTATTTCATGTTTTCGAATGTTTGAATTCATATTTCGCAATTTTTGCCACAAACACTTAGATATATACTTTTATCGTTTACAAATCGTACGAACCGCCCCCCCCCCGAAGAAATAAAAAAAACCCTACCCAAAACAGATTATCAGCGATATCGTCATATATATTTACAAATGTTCAATGATATACACCAAATTTTACTCACACTACAGGCACCCGTTTCCCCGTCCCCTACACATATGTGAGTATTCAGGATGGCCGTGGGCTGCCACTGTCGTGCACAGCTTTGTTGGTCAATCACTTTGATCACCAATTCATTCAGTTTGGTCGGATCACCTGTGTCTGAAAACAATTGGGAACGTCAGGATTAATTAATAAATCGGAAAAATTGTGTGTAATGCTTCACACACATGTAAACAATCTCTTTCCGAACGCCCTACATATGTAATTTTTTTTAATAAAAAGTATCAAATTAAGGACATTATTAAAATATGATCAAATATGTTCCAATTTAAAAAAAAATAGATCTACATGCACAAGGATTTTTTTTAGCCAAACACAAACAAAAAGATACGTTTTTCTCCTAACATCACCACGTACTTCTAGTTTCGCCCCATCCTGTAATCCAGCACTCGTTGGTATTGAAGGAGTCCCCCTCGTTAGACAGGTAGATGGGCTGTACAGCGGCAGAGAAGGAGACCGGAGTGTCCAGTTTGACCAGAGCAATGTCGTTCGGATATGAGCCATAGTTTTGGAAACTTGGGTGCTTTTTAAAGCATTAAAGAAACAAATTCACGATTATCTTAAAGAACAACATGGAAAAATATGTTGCAGCAAATCAAATTATATAATTTTAAGGATGATTAGATAGGACTTGAATCATTCAGTTAATTCTTTAAATCTAAAAAATTCTCAAGTTTTTTTTAGTTTATTCAACACTAAGGGTGAAATGGGAATTACGACTTACTGAGGACTTTTATGTGAAATATGCACATTTGATTATTGTCATATAATATATTTTTTTTTCATTCTAAAAAAAATTATAAGGCGCAAGGGTCATACATCCGCTGTTATAGTATAACTGTAAGATATTGATAAAAGGTCATACTTCTAGCAAACACATTTTATTATCTACAAGCATAGCAAACTGCTTAAACAGAAACACAGCATGAAACAATGATAGAATGACTGCATTATATTTTAAAATGTGGATGCAATCCGAGTTTTGATACCAAATACAATGGAATAAAATAGTATTTTTTGCTAAATAGAAACGTTTGAAGAAAATAAAAAGAAAATTTTGAATTCTGAGAACAATTCATATTCTTAGAATAAAGTATAACAGTTAAAATCTCATAATGAAAACAAAAAAACCGATCAGTATTTTTTGGAAACCTTGATTATGTATTGTAAAAAAACCTTTACATCGACATTGACCAATATACATGTAACACCATATTTTAAAAATATAAACGTTACTTTTCATACCTCAACAACATGGGACACCCCGCGGATGACTTCTGTCCCCTGATGAGTGGTGAGGTCATGGTCACCCAACACAACACGACCAATAGATCTACTGCAAATGTACAAAGGGACACAACTTAAAATATGCTGATTTATAATTGTAATAACGAACCCGACGTCACATATCTGTCAAACCATCAAATCTAAATGCTACGAAAATTTAATGAAATTATATGTAATTTGCAGATCGGGTCAATAGTACATGTATACCGTATCATTTGTATGATCATTGAACAGCAAGGGATCTTTATCGTGTCATCGTGATTTTCAGGTTTCATCGGGAAGACCACCCGGTAAATTTAAAATTTACAACTTGACACTTTGATTACATAAGTAAACTAGATTAAAATTTTGCTAAAGATACGTGTATTCAGAGAAGGGTTTCATAACCAATTTAGATTTAGATTTACCCCCAGCTTGCAGGGCTTCTTCATAAGATATAAGAAAGATAAATATTTTTAAAATATATGTGATAACAAAGAGATGGAACGACTTTAACCACTGAAACATCTTACACTAAACAATTTATTTCTAGCGCCCTATTTGAAAAAAATCCTAAACTTTATCCAGTAAAAACAGACTTCAATCAGTATTGACTATTCAGCTAGTGTCATAAAAATGTTCAATTAATTTGGATGGTAATGATTGTTTTGGTATGTAAAACCTCATCTGTATCTTAAATATGCATAATTCATAGAACTTAACCCGTACTTAATCATCAGATATATCTAATATATAACTTGAAACTGAAAGAAATATATCTTTCTCATTTGTGTCTCATATTTACCTTGCCAGACAATGTGCCGCGGTCAGCACCCACTGGTCATTGAGTAGACTACCCCCACAGAAGTGGAACCCTTGGCTGGTCTGGAGAGACACCTGCCACGGCCATCGGTTGCGAGCCGCCTCTGTCCCCCCGACAATCATAGTGCCTGGGATGGGGCCCTTTAATCCCTCCAAGCCTCCAATGTGCTCAGGCACTGTCAAAAAGAACCACAACGATTCAGTACGGTGTTACTTGGAATTTAATAGGAATTCTTTTTTCGTATTAAATATTAATACTTTTAATAAGTTTTGAATATTGTTATTGATGAAATCGGCAAAATGATTTCATGATATATAATGTTTAGTAAAAGAGAGCATTAAAGAAATATAAATTAGTCAATAAAATTTTTATCTACAAGTATCTCTAATTTCAAATTTAACAATTTAAAATCAACTTTTAAAAGTTAACCCAATCACCAATTCTATAGTATGAATAAAGAATATTAAAAACAAGAGGCCCATGGGCCACATCGCTCACCTGAGCAACAATAGGCATGATAAAATCAGCTTAATGTAGTCATAATACAAAATTTCAGGGCAATGTAGTATTATAGTATATATAGTTATATTGTAGTATGTAGATCCTGTATAAATAAATAGTATCTATTTTTCCTTGAATATTCCCATGTCTATAATCAGACCCCTTTTCTAACAAGATTTATAATCATATCACATGTTGAGCATTTCACTCCTCAACAAGATCCTAAAAAATTGTTTATATATAGGATATAAACCTACATCAAACCCTGAACCCCTTGTGAGACCCCAGAATACTCTAGGGAGCAAAGTCTAAACAATTTTTAAGAATCAGCAATTTGTCAAAATACTTGCATATAAGTAAAACCATATATTATAACATTTCAGTTTTTGAGAATTTAAATGTTTTCCTTTTTAAAATTGGAGTCCCAATGTGGCCCGACCCTACTCCTCAAAATTTTGATTTGAACGAATTTGATTCTAAATTACCTAAGGTTGCTTTTACTAAAATTACAGCTTTTCTAGGCAAATGATTTTGTAGAAGATTTTAAAAGTATTTTCTCTATATATTCCTGTGTAAAAATTGTCCCTCCGTTGTGACCCCATCCTACCCTTTGGGAACAAACTTGTATCTGCACAGTCCCTACCTGAGGATGCTTCAACACAAGTTTTAGATTTTCTAGCCAATCGGTTTTTTAAAATATTTTTTCTATATATGCCTATGTAAACATTCAACATCCCCCTTGTGGCCCATCACTACCCCTGGGAATGATGATTTGAACAAACTTGAATCTACTCTACCTCCACACAAGTTACAGCTTTCCCGACTGATTGGTTTCTGAGAAGAATTTTAAGATATACTCTATACAAGTGAAAATCTGTCAATGTGATAGCAAACCGAGTTTTGTTTTATGTGAACTGTATACATAATTTTATAACATAATATTGGAGTACCCTATATGATATTGTGCCAAAAAATGACTAAGTTCAAAAGCTGTTTTTTTTTCTTTTATCAATTATCAGAAATCAAAATTCTAGCAATATGCATACCTCTAATGTATGTACAATTGATCGCAAAAGAACAACTTCCTATCTTGAAACTGTAGAAGGAGTTATCCGTACAATGAGGGTACCCTTTTTGCAGCCGCCCGCTCGCCATTCTCACCATTTTAGTAACCGGATTTTTCCGTTGGAAAACTCGGTTAATAAATCTATGTAAAAATTCGACCCCAACATTGTGGCCCCACCATACCCCCCCCCCCAAGATTATGATTTGAACAAAATTGAATCTACACTATCTGAGGATGCATCCTTACAAGTTTCAGCTTTCCTGGATGGTTGGTGTTTGAGAAAACGATTTTCAAAGATTTACTCTATATACTCAGTATTCCTACGTAAGAATTCGACACAAATTGTGATTCAACCCAACCCCAGATGTCATGATTTTCACAACTTTAATATTCACTTGCTGATAATGCTTCCGCAAAAGTTTCAGCTTTCCTGGCAAATAAGTTTCTGAGGAAAAGATTTTCTCAATATATTCACATGTAAAGATTCGACCCCCGTACTGGCCCCACCCTTCGGGGTCATGATTTTTACAACTTTGAATGTACATTTACTGAGAATGCTTCCGCATAAGTGTCTGCTTTCCTGGCTGATTAGTTTTTGAGAAGATTTTTGAAAGATTTACTCTATATATTCAAGTGTAAGAATTCGACCCTTATTTTGGCCCACCCCAATCTCGGGGATTACGATTTTCATCACCCTGAGTTTACACTAGCTTTGGATGCTTCCACATAAGTGTCATCTTTCTTCGCTTATTAGTTTCTGAGAAATATATTTTTATAGATTTACTCTATATATTCCTATGTAAAATTCGACCCTCCCATTGTGGCCCCATCCTACCCCCGGGGGTTCATGAATTTAACAACTTTAAATTCACATTACCAGAGGATGCTTCCACATAAGTTTTGAATTTCCTTTGCCTAATGGTGCTTTACGCCAAGTTTAATTCAAATTGGCCCAGTGGTTCTGGAGAAGATGTTTACAATTTGAAACGGACAGACGGAAAGGCAGACGAACGACAGACAAAATTGATCAATAATTGATTGATATAATTGATCAATAAAGCTCACTTGAGCTTTCAGCTCAGGTGAGCTTAAAATAGACATCATTGTGAAGGTGTCCATCTGAAAGGACCCTTTTTAATTTAGAAGAGATGGATGGTTGTGATCATTCTACTACATTAAAATCCTTGAAAAGGGTAGGTTTTAAATGAAGATACATGTATGGAATTATTTAAAAGTTAAAGCTAATATAAGGTTGCTCTGCTACTCAAAAACAGGCTAGAAAAAGGAAATATAACATTTTAAGGTAGAACTTTATTAGTAATTTGCAGACCAACCAGCTTCTCAAATTTCGAATGAAAAGAATTAGGAGGCCATTTACCTCTAAATCAAGTCCATTTCACATCTTTTTTCTTAAAGTGATCAATAACTGTGGTGTCAAGCATGCAGATGGGACATAGGGGTAATTGTGATCCAGAGGATTATTCACATTCATCTGTAATGGCCTTGACATAAATATAGAAAGTTACCTCAAGCTCATTTCAAACCATTAGCAACAGATATTGTTTGGAAAGCTCTGTACCAGATTGGGTCAAGGCGTAACGTTAAAAATTATTGTCCAAAATTGGATTTCAAAGAGAACTACTATGAACTTGTCATTTGGCCAAGGGAGATGGTTCATGTTCACTGCAAACCTTTTCCTAATAAGCATGAAAGAAACTGAATTCATTCATTAATATTACAATATTAAGCTATGATTAATCATGAAATACGATTTTTCCCATTTTAAGAAGAGGCATGTGGTCAATGATTGGTCTATGCACTCATGAACATTAATATTTTTTAACTAATCACATTATATCTTGGCCAGTTAAAATATCTTGCAACTGTTTAAAAAAATCATTTAGAGACTTAATTTAATAACGATTTGTCTAGCTTGTCCTCTATATATAAACTATATTATAAAATGGCCAATACAGCTTAGGCTCATAAAATGCCAATTCAAAGCACCATTGCTACATATCCTATGGAGAAGCGATGACAATTTATGAATTATAAGGTCAGGCCCAAAGAAAAGTGTCTGGAAAAAGGGTAAGGAACTTCAAAACCCAATTACCAGCTACTGGTGCATCATCTAAAATAACATGAGGTAGATGAGAGAATGTACTCAAGAGCAGTCTGCTTTAATAAAACAAACTTTAAAACAAAAGTTAATTTTAATAACAAAACTGTTGACGCCCGTTTTCCCTCCTTATTTCTTCACTGTTTAAGATTTGTTAAAATGCAATTAAAATATTAAATGTATAAGGCATGCAACAGGAATATTTCAATGCGACATATACCCCAATTTACCTCCACCTAATCCCAAGTGTTCGTGTTCTTACACACACCCCAATTTACCTCCACCTAACCCCACATGTTCGTGTTCTTACACACACCCCAATTTACCTCCACCTAACCCCACGTGTTCTTACAGACTGCCGGGAGACAGCATAGTGGAGATTCATTACAGCCTAGGCCCGGGACTACGTCATTGGCACACTCGCCCTCAGTCGCCACGCAGGAACCGTCCATAGAGGCACAAGTTTGTCCTAGTTATGAGAATTTGTAATGTTATACGATGGCAATTAAACGAAATAGATGTTGAGCACGAACCAATAAATGAAATGATAATCAATACTAATATGAAATACATACATACATACATACATATATATATATATATATATATATATATATATATATATATATATATATATATATATATATATATATATATATATATAATATATCAAAAATCGTTATTTCCTTTTTTATCAAGGAATTTTTATATCAAGAAAGATGAACTAAACCTGAATAACTAGAAGGATTTGCATAACGTTCTGGTGAATAAAGTCCCGGTTCTTCACCCCCACGATTATCGTATGAATTTGGTCCTGTTGGATTTGCATTTGGTTCTCGCGACCAAAGTCCTGGTCCTTCACCTCCACGATTATCATAGGAATTAGGCCCTGTTGGATTTGCATTTGGTTCTCGAGACCAAAGGCCTGGTCCTTCACCCCCACGATTATCGTAAGAATTTGGTCCTGTTGGATTTGCGTTTGGTTCGCGGGACCAAAGTCCTGGCCCTTCCCCTCCACGATTGTCGTAGGAATTAGGCCCAGTTGGGTTTGCATTCGGTTCTCGCGACCAAAGACCTGGTCCTTCGCCTCCACGATTATCGTATGAATTTGGTCCAGTTTGATTTGCATTCGGTTCTCGCGACCACAGGCCTGGTCCTTCCCCTCCACGATTGTCATAGGAATTGGGCCCTGTTGGATTTGCATTCGGTTCTCGCGACCAAAGACCTGGTCCTTCACCTCCACGATTATCGTATGAATTTGGTCCAGTTGGATTTGCATTTGGTCCAGTTGGATTTGCGTTTGGTCCAGTTGGATTTGCATTAGGTCGTCGAGACCACAGGCCTGGTCCTTCGCCTCCACGATTGTCGTAGGAATTGGGCCCTGTTGGATTTGCATTCGGTTTTCGCGACCAAAGACCTGGTCCTTCGCCTCCACGATTATCGTAAGAATTTGGTCCAGTTGGATTTGCATTTGGTCCAGTTGGATTTGCGTTTGGTCCAGTTGGATTTGCATTAGGTCGTCGAGACCACAGGCCTGGTCCTTCGCCTCCACGATTGTCGTAGGAATTGGGCCCTGTTGGATTTGCATTCGGTTCTCGCGACCAAAGACCTGGTCCTTCGCCTCCACGATTATCGTAAGAATTTGGTCCAGTTGGATTTGCATTTGGTCCAGTTGGATTTGCATTTGGTCGTCGAGACCACAGGCCTGGACCCTCTCCTCCACGATTATCGTAGGAATTGGGCCCTGTTGGATTTGCATTCGGTTCTCGCGACCAAAGGCCTGGTCCTTCTCCCCCACGATTATCATACGCACGTGATGCTACCCGTCCTGTTAAAATAAACAAACCCATACGACCATTAATTTTTAGAGTATAAATAAAAGAGCATCATTTCGTGTCTTTGAGTTTTTTTTAAAAGTAATGTGTTTTTATATGGTTACGGTCGAAATTTCAGAGTACTTGTGTACTATGGTATTGTATCTCAAAAATATAAAAATAATTCATTTTTTTTCCACCGTAATCATAAAGTGTTTTTTTATCACTTGGTGTTTACTCTTTTTTGCCATTGTAATCGATAGCTATACCCCGGTATGCTTAGCAAGTACTATGGCGTTATTACCCCCGGAAAGCGCCTTCAAAACATTTCATATAATAGAGAACAAGGTAAGTATATTCTCAAACTCGGAATTGAGATTACGATTTAAGTAAAAAAGGAATGATATTTTCAGCATTGGTTTTTGTACTGTTGGGTCGAATTAGGAACTGAAATTAAAGTACCTATGCTTATCTTTGCTTTAGATATTTTAAAGGGGCATGGTCACGATTACGGTCAAATTTGATTTTTCTATTCTTATTGTTTAAAATGCTTTAGTAACTTAAAATCATTTCTAATGAACAACCAAAATTTGAATAACATTTGTAGAGTTATAAGTAAAATACAGAGCTCAAAATTCCTTGCTATGCAAACACAGCTTGTGCCATGTTTTTATTTACATTGGTTATAGTACATATTCAAGCTGATATTTCTATCTGCTGATTAGTTTTGAACATTCATAAACAGCTCCCAGCATTTGTCACAATCATATAAAGCCCCTTTCACAATTGGCGCACGACCACTTTACACCACTTTGCGATCGAAATTTTTTAGCTTCGCACAAGCTCTCGCATACGTTGCACGAGCCCTCGCTTACGTTGCACGAGCTCTCGCATTCGTTGCATACGTTTTACTGGTCGCATCAAGTCTCCTCTGAATAGTGGACATGCACACTATTCAGACGCGACCCAACGCGATCCAAATTATCGCAGTGGAACGCACGAACATTAGTACGAACGTTTTACAACGTTTTGTGTATTCGCAAGAGTGATACACGATTTATAAAGATCGTAAGATAAATCGCTGGTGTTTATGCGTCTGTTTTGAGACCTTGAGACTGTTGCTCAACGTATCCCATGTAATCTTGCAACGTTTTACCATCATTGCACGACTTATCAGCCTCAATATGTCATGCTTTACTATTAGTATATATACCCTGTATAAGTATCTCTGTTTCAGAACAAAATGAACAATATTCATTTATTGCATGATGGTGAGGGAAATACATGTATGAAGATTTATTCCCTCAAGAAAAATCATATTTCCCGAGGGCGTATTATTCCGGGGAATAAATCCTCATATTCCCTGAACATTAATGCAATAAACGTTTTATTATACCAAGCAACATATGATTACACGAAATACGTTGATTTCTAATAATGTTTTACTTTTCAACAGTTGCAACATTAACGTCGTGATTGTTTGATTTCCCATGTAACTGTCTCACTTTTCTTTCATGAATCATAGATAGTTAAGTTGGTTCTGAGATATAAAGAGAATCATAATGATTAAATATTTTTTATTTAATCATATTTGTCTACATCGTATGCTCATATCTGCTTTTTCATTCCTATGATATCTCCATGTCACGTGACTTTCTAGACCAATCAGATATAATAGAATAATCATATTGAGGTATGATAATAAATGCTGCTGCATATCTGTACCTTCTGGGTCTCATCTTTTCCCGCTTCCAACTATGTCTACTGAATATGGGCGGTGTACATGCTCCCGCTGACTCGCACGATCATTCGTACCATGGAAGGCATAATCGCACGTCCAATCACATTGGCGCACGTTCAATCGTTTGATCACTTAGTCTCTCGCGCGTTCTTATCGTATTATCTTTCAACAGTTGCTTTCATTGTACAACAGTCGCATATAGACGCAAGATATATCGCAAGATTCGATGCGTTTACATCGCACAACGCTCGCTTAGATATTGCGAAATTCGTACGAATACTTTTTTCATATGCGATTATTTCGGCAACAATTGGCGATTCATATCTATTTTTTTCGGTCGCACGAATATTTGGTCGCTTCTGCTCGTGCGCCAATTGTGAAAGGGGCTTTAGGTCGAAACTTGCAAAATTCAAAATGTAAACAGGAACATGGCCTGAGTTGAACGTGTGGATGCACTTGTTATGGCAAACAAACCCAACATCACCTTTTTCTGCAGAATTTTAAATTCCAAAGTGGGCGCATTTTTTAACATAATACTATTTATCGGATTTTTATCTACATATTAACATATTGAGGCATGGTGGTTAAAGGGTTGTAGGTTAGTATTTTGGGCTAGAGTGGGTAAGTCTATTGGGCTAGGATGGGTTGTAGAAAACTTAACAGTTAAACTACTACCCTTCAGAAACCTCAGTGAATCAACCTTAACTGCTAGATGGCTGGAATTTTTTTTGATAACATTGTCGTTTAGAATAAAATAGTCACCTTTATACACAATGAAAATAAAATGGCATCATGTTATCCTTCTATTAATGAACAGTCAATGGCTTAATTAAAGTGCTAAATACCTACATTGTAGACAAATAGTTATTTTGCTCCCTACAAATATGCTTTATGAGGGTGTTGATTTTATTTTCTTTTAAAATTGTATGACTAATTTTTGATTTTTGTTCTGTATTTTTTCAGAAAATGTCGACTTATGCTTTTTCTTATACAATATAGCAACACAACGAAGCGTTTTTAAATTCATGGGGAGGAAACATAACTCAGTTAAAAAAAAAACCTTGACTAGCTTAAAAAATATATAAGTAAAATAGCAAAATCGTAAAAAAGCCAGGAATCGCCACATATTTTGGACTATTCCAGGACATGTTGCATCCATGCAATGGCACTGATGCAATTATTTCCTTCTAAAATTATTCAAACATAAAAGATCGAGTTTTAAGTTGATATTGTGCTTTGAAGTATTTACCAAGTCAGGTGAGGCAGAGCTATACGTATGCTAATAATGACCGTTAGGGCGTTTATTTTGTATCTACTTGCCTACATCAATATTTCTATTCTTTAACTTTTTACTACACGTGACTACATTCTAAGAGATATTGTCGGCATTTTGTGTGCGTAATTTATCAACTGTCAAACTACCGTAAACATTATATACGGCTTAAAGTGCACGCAATAAATATGCACATTTGTAAGAAAAAACCACGTCGAAAAGATAAACAAAAAATATTTGACAAAGGACTAAGTGCGGTTTTATGCAATTTTTGCCCCCCAAAATCAAAGTCTTAGAAAGAGCTTTAAAATAAGATGAAAGATAGTTAAAATCATATTGGAAATAGAGGTGTAAAAGGTTATCACCACAGTGACGTCATAACGTCGAAATGACGTCATGAATATTGCATTATTTTGATAAAATAATGTTTTGTAGCAAAATATGGGTGTTTTCCGATGGTTTTTCGACTGGGAAACATCGAGCGCAGGCTTGCTCAAGTACCATTTTTTAGTATAATATGTATAACTATCTGAAGTAAAACATATGTTAAAATTGCACTTGAGCAGACCTGCGCTCTATACTTCCGAATGCAAAATATAGAGCAAAAATGAGAATATCTTCATTTGTTTGCAACTTTGCGGGAATTAGGTCATTTAGATGACGTCATAGATAAAAAGCGAGTGAGCAATAATGACTAAAATCAAGATTAAAGTTATAGGCATCCTCTTTACAATGATTTGTGAAGATTCCATTTTTATTCAATACTATTTAAAAATTGGTTGAAATCGGGGGCAGATATTTGACCAAACCGCACATAGTCCTTTGATGTGACAACAAATTAAAAATCTAAACTGGTCATCAGTCAGGTACCAGAATTGCCAGGACAAATTATGTCTTACATCCAGTGTAACGTCTAGTGAAACATTGATTGTTTAGCAACCGTTATTACAGGTGGTAATGGAAAGTAAATGAAATCCAGTAATGGAACAATGTAAGCTTACTGCTTATACTAAAAGGTAATCGTCAGTGCTTTTTTAAAGTGCATCGCAAAGAAGTGTAGGTACTTAAGCTTGCATTCACGACAATTTCTTTCTCCTCAAATTGAATCTAATTGTAAACAATTCTAACGTCAATCGTATTCACGTGACACAATTTAAAATGCGCATGTCTAACACTGGCGATATCAAATGATCTTTAAAAGACTGAAATGGAGGAAAACAAAATACCGAATTTGTCTAAAATTCATAAACCTAAAAGTCTTCCATTAATATATGTATCACCGGGAAAATGTAGTGTCTCTATGAATCCGGCGACAATAAGATTAAAATGCTCTAGATGGTAAAAGGCACTTTATTTGAACTTAGGTCGGTATAGATGATTTCTGGGAATCCATAAACTACTACCGAACAATCCGAAGCCAAGTTCTTGACTGACGATAATGATGGCTAAGTGGCATAAAAAAGAATTGTAAACAATAGTAATTGGCACTATAAGCATGAGTGATATTTGAACCGGAGTAAAACTTCAAATCGAGTGAGTCAATTAGATCAAGTCCACAAAGTAACAGTTATTTAAAACGATTAAGCTATTGCACCTTACGTAAACAATTTTTTTTTGGAATTAATCTTTTGAAAGATAAAATGTGATATAGATATATTGCAACTTGATAACAAATAAAGGAGTGTAAATTTCAGGTTTCATACAAAATGTCTTGAATAATAGTTCAATGAAATTTTACTCAATGATGTATGTACAAAATAAACACCATTGCCTAGCACAAAACAATTGACATATTCTTCCGAACAAATGAATTAATCTAAGCACAGACTAATAAAAGTCGTCTAGATTCAGAAAAAGTGCGCTAAAATAGATCACGTGGTAAAGTGAACCATATTTAATCACCAATTATTTATTTCATTTTATTCAGGTAAATATAGCACAGAATGTCATAATTACCATGATAATTAATATGAAAGTATAATACTATTTTTGTGAAACATTTTTATCCGGATATATGTTTCCATTTTAATTTTGAAAGATTTATTATTTAATTAGTATGAGCCGTGTTTTTTAGGAATTTATTTTGGGCGCCAAAAAAAAATCTGCAACAAAATATTAACTTAATGATAAATACGATTTAAACAAATAATTACCTTTTACGATAAAAAGATAATGAAACATATCGCAAATCAAATTTGTACAGGACAACATTAATGTCATTTTGCTTTTTTGAGAGGATTTAAGCAGCACTTCCCACAACAAACAAACAGCAGAATTTTATTCAATATAACCGTCTTTGTAATTGCAATTTCACGCTTAAATTAATGACATGAAAAATGCAGCTTACTTTTACTTTTTAAAAGATAAACGGACTTAAAGTCAAGTATTTCCCAGATATACTTAATCACATTTCAATTCTTCTACGAAAACATAGTTTGCAAACATCAATTGCAGATATTTTAAACAAATAAATGGTATTGCTTATGAACATGAGTATTCCAAAGAAACTAATTTTCATTGAAAATATTTAATACGCGGGAAAAAACAAGTTGGATTATCAAAACGATATTTAAAGCGTATATTCCTGATTTTGCTTTTGTGATAGTTTTCATGTAACTTAAACTTTCATTATAAATAAACAATGAATTAAACTTTATCAAGATCATATAGATTTCCGTACCAGTGAATATAAAACAAATGCATTGTTGTCTGAAATTTTCAATACATTTTATGTCACTGAAAAAATATTAACAATATTAAAAAAGTATTTTTTTTTACAAGAAAATTGCAGCTCATGTTGTAATAAATATTTTCCCCTACATTTATTGATATATTGTGAGAAACTATAAATGTTAAAGTTTTAAAAAAATGTATCTAAGCAGTACTTTTGTTTAAAAAGTGAACTTCTAAGCAGCTTGTATAAAATGTGATTGATTTATTTTTCGACTGAAATAAACTTACTTTTAATTCTGGCTGAATCAGCTAAAGAACAGAACAAAAGCACGGAAATCACCACAGCGCGCGTCATGTTTACAGAATGGGCTCCTCTACTGTCTATTTTCATTTTTTACTATACATTTATACTTTCTTGAGCATAAAATGACAGAGGGACCTGTGATCTGTTGACCCCTCTACTATCCGTTATGGTCCGGCGCAGTGAATTCTGTCTTGCAAAGCTTGGCTCTACATCCAAATGCCAGAACAGAACATAAAACAATGACAGTGAGGAGAGAAGTGGTCAGTTTGAGTGTATAAATTATCTTTTAACTACCTTTTTACACATTAATTGTTAAATTATCAAAAGCATTGGGAATAAAGAAAGAAGGAAAAATGAGAGAAAAGATATGACAACTTGGTCTTGGCTTAACATGGAAAACTATTATGTACCCGGACGTGAACAGTCTCAAACTGGAAGTCAAATAAAGCAACTACATTAATATTAATATTTTATAACCAGAATGTTAAATGGAAAAGGAAGGCAATAAATGAAAATCTTTTAAAAGATTAATTTTTTTGAGATTCAAAAAGATAACTCTATCTATATTCAGTATATAAATTCAATAATTTATTGGTTCTACAGATTCAAATAAATCGGTTATGAAACATAACCGCATGTCATACTTACTCTGTATCACTAGAGTTAAAAGAATATCTTGGTGCAGGGTCGCTTGCAACCATATTATTTTATAATGGTCAATGTCTTTTACGTCTTTATCAGCGGGAATATATGATCCAGAGAAGGATTTGACATGACCTTTGTTCAAGTTCACAACACACCTACTATGTGGGTGAAGTTTGGGCCAGGTTGGACCAATGGACAGGAATACATATCCTACATATGATACGGGGACAGGTGCCTGCTTTCAACTCTACATTTGACCTCGATATTGGTTTAAGGTCAAATCACCAAAGGACTGCAAGTTAAATGTGAGCCAGACTGTGTCAAAGGAGGGAAAATAGTCCCTGAATTAGTGAAATTACTGTAGCCGCCATAAAATATATATCAAGAAAATCTGTTTTAAACAAAAATACTTACACTCTTCATCGCAGTCCAGTTTTATTTTAAACAGACATACAATAAGAAAACTTTTGTTACCTTATATATGCTAAACATCCAAACAAATAGTTGTGAAATTCACATGTATATTAGTTGTTCTTTTTTTATTACCAAAAGATTTTTAAAAGAATGGAAGGATACGCATTCAACAAACAAAAAATATTTCATAAATGGGGCATTCATCGAAAAAAATCCCATAAAATGCACACATATACATTGTGTATAATAAAGACAAAATTCTAAATTCAGAAGGGACGTCGACGAAACTAAAAAAAATGATGGTAATATGCAAATCTACACACTGTGTCCTATATATTGTGACCTGCAATGAAATTCTGCGAGACGGTTTAAGAGGTATTGAGCTGACACTGTTCATTACCTTATCTAATATATGGCAACATTTGGTGGAGCGGTTTAAGAGGAGATGCGCTCCCCCCCCCCCCCCCCCCCTAAAAAAAAAGGAAACAACAAAAGACTGACCTACAGGTAGAAAATTTGATACTTATCGCAAATTGTTATGTTGGGTATGTTTAAAATTTTCTCAAATACAATTCAAATTAAATTCATGTGAGATCTAGGCTGGCTTTTCATCCATTGTATCCAGTTGTCGACAATGTGACAGCATCTCCCTACATTGTTTTCTTTTGTACGCAGAAAATATTCAAGACAACAAAAGCATGAAGGGAACTGAAAAAGTAAATATTGAATTTTTAATTTCCCAATATGATGATGATACTACAATAATAACCTCGATGGATCAGAAAAGTCTCTTAAGTCCTTAAAAAGTTTTTATATGCCAAGGCTAAACAAGAGGCCCATGGGCCACATCGCTCACCTGAGGAACAATAGGTATGATAAAATAAGCTTAATGGAGTCACAATACAAACTATCTGGACAATGTACAATAATACATGTAGATCCTGTATAAATAAAATCCATTTTCCCCTGGATATTCTTATGTTTATAATCATTAGTCCCTTTTCTAACAGTCATATCATATGTTGAGTATTGCAGTTCTCAAAAAGATCCTTATCAATAGTTTATATATGGGATATAAACGTACATCAACCTCTGAACCTTTTCGTGAGGCCAAATAATTGTCCTGGGGCCAAAGTCTTAACAATTATAAAGAATCATCTGGCTGATTAGTTTCTGAGAAGATTTTTAAAGATTAACCCTATATATTCCTTTGTTAAACTTTGACCCCCCATTGTGGCCCCACCCTACCCCTTGGGATCATGATTTTCACAACTTTGAATCTACACTACCTGATGATGCTTTCACACAAGTTTCAGCTTTCCTGACTGATTAGTTTCTGAGAAGAAGACTTTTAAAAATTTACTCTGTTTATTCCTATGTAAAACATCAACCTCCCATTGAGGGCCAAACCTACCCCCAGGGTTATGATTTTCACAAATTTGAATCTACATTACCTGAGGATGCTTCCACACAAGTTTCAGCTTTCCCGGCTAATTAGTTTCTGAGAAGAAGATTTTTAAAGATTTACTCTATATAATCATATGTTAAACTTCGACCCCCCCATTGTGGCCCCACCCTATCCCCAGGGGTTATTATTTTCAAAAATTTGAATCTACATTACCTGAGGATGCTTCCACACAAGTTTCAGCTTTGCCGGCTGATTAGTTTCTGAGAAGATTTTTTAAGATTTACTCTATATTCCTTTGTTAAACTTCGATCCCCCATTGTGGCCCCACCCTACCCCTGGGGGTCTTGATTTTCACAAATTTGAATCTACATTACCTGATGATGCTTTCAAACAAGTTTTAGCTTTCCTGGCTGATTAATTTCTGAGAAGAAGATTTTTAAAGATTTACTCTATATATTCATTTGTTAAAATTCGACCCCCCATTGTGGCCCCACCCTCAGGTGAGCTAAAAAGGTTAAGTTTACAATACAATAAGTTGTTAAAGTTGGTTTCTGAAAGAACAGACTTTGAAAATTTTCTTAATAAATATTGACAAATTTTTTTACTTTTTTAATCTTTAGTTTTTAAGATCTGTGTACAAACATAGAATTGTGAGCAAATCTCTGTATCTTGCTTATAATTCGAAGCTTAACACTCAAATATGGTTAGTAAATGAAAATTGTAAACAATTTAACACAAGAAACATGCACTACATGTATAACAAATAAAGAACACAATTTATTTTTTCGAAATGAATCATATATATACATGTATATACCAAAATATTTCTGTTAGCGATATCAAACTCTATTTAAACTGAATAAACTCGAGAAAATGCCGAGCATCTCAACAAAACCTATTGCGTTAATCTACCATTACGCAAAAGATAATGCTGAATTACCGATAGAATGAATTGTATTTCAGTAGGCACCTACCCCTACATCAGATTTTGCTTAATTTGCGCAGGTAAACAGTTAACTGTTTGATTTACCGAAGTCTCTGTTTGATTTGATACGTAAAAATTACGAAATACAGTCGATAGTTTCCAGGTTACAAAGCATAAATAATGAAAACGAAACGAAAATCAAAACAAGCTAACACCAACGTCATGTGTGAAAACTGTCAACACATTGAAATATTTAGCCTCAATTTACTTCACAAAATTGGCACCAATATATTTTGCATGTTTCAAAATTTCCCTTCATACGTGAACTGTTGCACAACAAGCAAATTCATCATAGTCAGATCGACCCTTTTTCGTATAATGTCATGGCTGCTTTAAACAAAGAACCTCGTTTTAGAAGTATGGAATACGAGTCTTGGTAAAATGGGTATGCAAACCCGGGCCGTGGCAAAATAAAAGCCGGGGCAGATCGGCAATCATCAATTCCAAATACGCATTATTTTGCAGCAATATTTACAGCGAATACAAATATACTAGTCCATCAAATATCCTGAAATTGTAATGAGATTGGCAGATTAATAACTGCCAATCTTTTGTTTTGCCCTGGCCAAGTCTTGCCTACCCATTTTACCGGATGCCGAACCCGAAGCTATTAAACTGATTGAAACACGCCTTTCCTTTATTATTATTTTCGTAATAACTCAGATTTGAAACAGAATTACCCCTTATTTTTGCAATTTATATTTTCCTTCCCATAAGGATAATTTATGCTAAACTACGTTGAATTTGCCTCAGTAGTTCTTGAGAAGATTTTAAAAAATGCACCCCCCTTTTTCTACAATTTCAAGGTTTTCTCTGCTTTGAATACAGATCAGACTTTTATTTCTGCAATTCATATTTGCCCTCCCATAAGGATGCTTTGTGCCAAATTTGGTTGAAATTGGATAAGCGGTTTTAGAGAAGAAGTTCAAAATGTAAAAAGTTTACAGACGGACGGACGGACAGACGGACAAAATGTGATCAGAATAGCTCACTTGAGCTTTCAGCTCAGGTGAGCTAAAAATGTTTTGAAAATTGTTGGAAAGGTAAAATTTTTTAAATCTCTGTCAATACTTGAACTCATGACTTACATATTGGTAATGAATCCTCTAACCCACTGCACTATGCTATTAGTTGACAATTTTGGGAAAGAAACTATTTATAAAATCACACTCGATTTTATTGTCTTTTTTGATAAATAGTATGCACAATATGGAGGTGTCCCATACCACCTTAAACAGAGCGATTTCACAAACAGTACTTTTGAAATAAAGTTTTCTCAAGTTTAATCAAAATGGTGATAGTGAATAATATCTATGTTTCGTTTGCAAAGAATTCATATTTAAAAATAAATTAATTAATTCTCATGATAAAGTTAAGAATACAAACAACTACAGATTTTAAAGAGAAGAGAGCTGTATTCATTGTCTATTCAGGATTGGTTACCTATCGTCAGTGACACTGATGAATTCTCCGGATTTAAAGGTCAGCTCATTGTCCTCCGCTGCTTCAAAGTCATACAGGGCTCGAACCTGCAACAATTCATTCCATATGATACACAAATATTTATCTCATCAACACATTTCCTACCAACAACTCCACATTATTTTGCTTGATTACATAGGGCTGAAATATCAGTTACTCTAGAGGGCCAGCTATTTTTTCAACAGTTGCCTGATCTGCTCAAAATTTGCCAGTCCTGATTATTATTTAGGAAATAACTGTGTCCCTACAAAGCATGTATTTTTCCCTAATACACAGCATAATTAGATGTAGATATGATAATAATCAAGTGAATATATAGAGATATTTAAAGATAATCAAGTCAACATATAGAGAGATCTGAAGATAATCAAGTCAATATATAAAGGGATGGTGAAACTACTAAACTCAAGGAGACAAGACCCTCTAGTATCCTTATACATGCATGACCACAGAGCCATCAGCTGAAATTTTGTCCACATTCTAGACAATTCAAATAGACCTTCTCAGGCAATTGGATATGCTATACCGGTAATTTCTAATCCCAGTTTGTATGCAGTTTTAATATTGGGTCTTGGGGTTTCTTAAAATGATGTATGCATTTTTACCTTTCTAACCTCCTTGGGTTTACTGCTGGTGGCATATATAGCTGAGGAGTTGATTCCTGTTTGATACAAACTAGCGGTTTTGACATTTGATTTCTCGGAATCTTTCAAAGAGAGGGCAATGGCTGTTAAAAAGTCAGAGAAAGAACAAGAGGCCCATGGGGCCACATCGCTCACCTGAGCAACAATTGGAGTTCAAAAGATATTGTGCCATATGGTCCCTCGGTAGAATAACAAAAAATAAATATTGTCAAGTATTCGAATTTTACAATTATTTTTGCATACACGTAATCTTTGACATTGTACCTTCATGAAATACTATTTTTTACCAGAATAAGAAAATCCTACGCAAGATATAAAACTAAACATTTGGTAGGGGTACACTGTTAAGTTGTTAACTTCCAATTCCCTATATTTTCGTTCTGCCCCCCCCCCCCCCCTACACACACTTTGTAAAGCGATCAAAATATATGAGAGCATATAGGTACATTTGTTTCATCAACTACTTACTTGTTATTGTATTTAAAAAAAATATATAATAGTTATTGTATTTTATTTAAAAAATCTTTAGAAATTTAAAAAAAACCAGGATAATTTTCCGCTGTGATATTTTCTTAGGAATAGCGATAATAGCCGATTTCCGAGATCTTATCGTCTTTACTGCGGAGGTAGAAAAGTTGCTGTCACGTGATCATTTGTTAGGCATAAAAAATGGCAGATCAGCATCATCACATCGGTGCAAAAACCGTCCCAGAATTACGCATTTTTTTGAGAGAAAGGGGAATCAGCTGTAATGAATATAGAAAGTTCACGTTAGTCAGGTTGGCTCAAGTCGCACTAGAACTTCAGTTACCGATCATTGTCGCGAAAGACGACTACAAAGTCATGAACTTGAAACGGCGCACCATACGAAGTCTTGATGGAGAAGAAATTGTCGCCCCAGATATAACGACTATTATAAGTCGCTTTACAAAGAATCTTAAAGAACTTCCTTGTCTGGAAATATGCGATGTGTTGATATATTTGCTGCGGTCTTCTGCCTGGTCAGATAACAGATTAAAGAATTACAGACAAGACAACGGCTATAAACTGTACAAAGATGGACACATTAGTAATGTGCAGATGTACAACATTCCAAACTCAGATTATAATTACGTTTCGGCCACATGTGTTAGGGAAACAACTTTAAGCGAGAAACCTTATATTACATGGATATTACAGAAAAAGGATGGCCAAGTAATTTCTGCTGGATGTGCTTGTGTTGCGTAAGTGTTTATCACTACAGTACTGAATAAAAAGTTTAATGCATTACAAAATTATGTAAATAAAACATAATATTCATCAACACGTATTCATTTAGTAATGTTTACACTGAATTTGCCTTTAAAATTAGTGGGAAACTTATAAGACATGCGCGGATCTTGGGGGGGGGGGGGGGGGTCCAGACCCCCCTTCCCCCTCTGCAAAATTCTTTTCTTTCTTTAAATTTTTTAAAAATTACATTATATACTCACCAAAAATATGTCTTGGACCCCACCCACCCCCCGTAACCGACAAACTCAAATAACCGTCAGACCCCCCTCCCCCCCAGAAAAATATTCTGGATTTGTGCATTCAGGATCTACATTTGCAGGCATGTATCATGTATTGCTCATTGTTTTCAAAGTGGGGGGGGGGGGGGGGGCACTAATGACAATTTAAGGGGGCCTGTCCTGCTACATGCTTGATAGTGTAAATATTTTCCAAATGTATTGTGATGTTTTATCTAGGAGCACTTTTCATTGTTTTGTAAATCAGTATAGATGTATTAGCAAATATACACACTTTACAATTCAGATTTAATCATTTTTAGAGATGATGGAACGTGTAAACACTGCACAGCTTTACTGTTTTCCTTGGCTGATTTTTGCACTCGCCATATGGACAGGAACACACAAGTAGGAACAGATCGCCCGTGCATATGGGACATACCTAGAAAAGTGTCAGTTCCCACAAAAATTGATGACCTTGATGTTAGATACAATAAAAATAATCCGTGCATTGCACCTACTTCTGCAGCTTTCCACTCTTCTAAAGTTCATGAACAATCCTTGCGAGATGTAGAATGTCATTTGTATAGATTGTGTAAAGGATCAGATTCTTTACTGCTTCATGTTCTCGAGCCTCCCTCAGATGACAGTGATGAAGAAATAAAGGATGAGCAGCCACCAAATATGACAAACTATATGAGTGAATTTATAAGAGAGAAAGTTAATACAGATTTTCTTACCTTTTTGAAAAGCAAATGCGATATAAATTTAATTAGTAAAATTGAAGTATTAACAAAAGGTCAAGGAAATTGTACTGAGTGGTTCAAATATCGTGAAGGCAGAATCACTGCCTCTCTTGCATTTTCTGTGTGTCACTTTAGAGATTCAAACAAAGAAGATAATTATATTGTAAAAAAAATCATGAACTCCAGCTCTGTGCCCCTTTCAACTCCTGCAATTAAATATGGAAAAGAGCATGAAGCAATCGCTCGACTTTTATACCAGGAAAATTATAAAAAAGAGCACATAAAAGCCCATATTGTTGAAAGTGGATTACATGTGTCCAAGCAATATCCATACATGGGTGCCTCGCCAGATGGACTTGTGCAATGCAAATGCTGCGGGAATGGACTTCTAGAGATTAAGTGCACATATACACACAAAGACTTATCTCCAGATGAAGTTGCTACAAGGGACAAAAATTATTTTGTTTATATGGACGACAACAACAATGTTAAGTTGAAAACAAACACATCTTGGTATTACCAAATTCAGACCCAGCTTGGTGTGTGTGACAGAAAATGGTGTGACTTTGTCTTTTACACACAGAAAGGAATATCTGTCGACAGAATTTCTTTTGACAATACCTTATTTGAAATGATTGTATCAAAATCAAATTTCTTCTTCAACAAATATGTAATTCCTGCTCTTAAAAAAAATTACAAATGAAATATTAAAACACAATAACTTGTATTTTGTTTTATCATTTAATTTTGTTTTAATACTTGTGCACTTTTACAAAAATGCTCAAATTTATCACAATTCAAATCATTGAAAAATATTAAAACCAATCAGCATGACAATTTAATAGCTTTTTATCATGAATATACAATACTCTTAAAATTTTCCAAGAAAAATCAATACTTTAAACTTCTCTTCCAAAGAAATAGAAAATGTGCCACTCTCTAAACAAGTTGTCACACTGACCATGCAGACAGCGCATTATTTAATTTCAGCTTTTAATATAGATAAAGTAAATTTAAAAATGTAATACAAGTTCAGACATAAACAACATCGCTGTTTGACTAAATTATCAATACAATGATAACCAGTAGTGACTAAATTATCAATACCATGATAACCAGTAGTGACCAGGCACATGCAAATACCTAAATACAAAAACTTACAATAAGTTATAAGCATCATAATTATGCACTTTATACACAGGTGATACATCTAATTTTTCACAAGAGGTTTGTCAATATTGCAGAAAAATGCAGCAACTTTTAGCATTTGATTACAAATAGGTTTTAATTTCAATGGAATAATATTTGAGAGTAGTTTGAAACACTTTAGTCTTTGTATTGCCCTTTCTACATGAATTCTTAAATTTGCTATTTTTCTAGTTTTCCTTACTTCGCTAGCATTCAAACGTTTTCCTTTACCCCAAGGACACTTGTGAGTAAAGGGAGGAATGTTTAGAGTAGCTCTTCTCAAGGTCAAAAGGTCCCCAATGTTAAAGCCACGATCAGCCATAACTTCATCGAATGGCTCTATATTATCTAAAAAGGAACTATTCTCGGTAATATACCTATCTGATACATTTCCAGACCACAAGTCTGAAATATAGTTAAATGCACCTGAAGGGGTAATGCTTACTAAACACTTGAAAGTGTTATGATGTTTGTAAGAGCTGTAGGTTGCTGACTGACAAGTAGGAGTTTTTGGCCTCTGAACAAAAAATTCTGTGCAGTCTATAATAGCACAAGTCCTAGGGAACGATTTCTTAAATGATTTTGGCATGTATTTGATATTTTTTTCTCTAGACTGCCATTTAATAAGTGGACTGAAAACATCGTGCATATATGATATCCAGGTAGTAAAAATTTGGGATACCCGGGTCTTTGAAACACCAAATAAATCTGCAAGAACAAATCCTACTATTCCAAGTCTTAGTCTAACAAGAGTTAAAATGAATTCCTCATAGGGACTGAGCTTCCGTTTGGGTCCTGGTTTTTTACCTTCCTCTTCATACTTCATATCACCGACAGATTTTTTTCCTGACCAGTATTTGAGTTTGCATTTATCTGCTTCTATTGATGAAAACAATCCATCCAAAATAGGTTTACTGGGTAACCCTGTGTAATGTTTCACTGAAACATCGGACTTGATGACATTTTCTAAAAAAACAGTCTCGCAACAATGCTTCTTTGTCAGATAGTTTTGCTTTCATCTCTCTGGTTTGCCGCTGCAAGAGTTCAATGCCCTCTCCTGTGAGATCTGTTTGTGTGGACATGTCAACAGGTTCAGGTCTTTCCCAGCTTTTTTCTTCAGACATGTATGAATGATCATGATTCACAACACCTACAATGATATAAATTTAGTGAAAAGAGCGATTTGCATATACTTTTGCATCTATGTTTAACTTTAAAACCTTCGTAATTTAAATAATTGCAGTATTATAATTTATCATTACAAAATTTTATAAATGAGCCTTACTGGACTTTGCTGCTATTCCTGGCAATTTTCTGGATCGAACATGAGAAACTGTGTTTTCACCTTTAACAATAAGAAAGAGACAAACAATACAATACCATAAACCTGAGTTATATGTGCATTGTAAAACATCAACTATACTGGTGCGCGACCAGTTCTTGCCGAGTACCATTTCTTGCCAGTGCATTGTTACCGGTACCTCATTTTTCGTATATAATTTTGTGTTGATAAAATGACGTAACAATGCACTGGGCGAGAATGGTCCTCGGCGAGAACTGGTCACACTCCAGAATATATATAAGTAAAGTTTTACTGCAACTGGTCAACTACATGGGTATCAAAAGATCCGAGACATTTATTTTTGATTTTACCTTCCATAACTGCAGTTACAATAACTTCTGCTGCAACTGGTGGTGCATTGAAAAGTTCAGTCTCAGTTGTATTATCATCCTGAAGTTGATCAAGTCGAGCAGAAGTGATGTTTCTTTTTTCTACAGCATTCTGTGGTCTCTCCTTCAAAGGGCGCATGAAATTATTTCTTGGAAACAATGTTGGGATTGGGTTACACTCAGTAGGTCTTCCATCAACAAAATGATTAGAACACACCCGGTGATGTCTTTTTGGTTCAAAATTCTCTCTATTAATCTAGTAAATCAGTAAAATATTTGTATTCATATAAATGGTTTATGGAGAAAATTCGGATTGACAGTCTGTCATGTTTACATTCTTAAAATCTAGAATAACCGACTTTATTTTCTGATTAAGATTTGCAAAATAACTGATTGGAATTTTATATATACGTCAAAAATTAAGTACCATGGCTTGCTTTTGCAAAAACAATGTACCTGAGAGATCCACCGCTTTCTAATTTTATTGTTCTTTAAGCGGGTGGGAAACGGGAAAAAATCGACTCCTTCCATTGCAGGATACTTTTCCAGGTTCCGCTTTTTACGTCCGTCTGACGTACAACCTGGGACAACACACCAGTACTTGGAAATATTTGGTTTAGCCATTACACAAATTGTCCACAATTATGACAACATGCCTAACAAATCAGCATCGTCACGTGACCGCGGTGCGTAAAATAAAAACCAATACGGTAAAACAGAGCATCCCGGAAATCGGCTATTATTTTATCCCCATAACAGAAATGTGTCAAAACTATGGAAACTGTTTTAAAGATGTCGTTTTTATTTACTCGTGTCTGAAAAACTATCAAAATTGATGTAGATTTCACATTATTTATTGTATAATGAGGGGACCCCAGAGAGTAGGTATATACAGAATATAATTCTTTTATTTTTTTTGTACAAGTATTTAACATACTCTAATTCATATAGAATTTCTAATGTTCAACCAAAATTTCAGCGTCAATCGTAGAATTATAAGCAAGATACAGAGCTCACAGTTTCCCTAGGTTTGAGTCATATTTTGTTGACATGACTTTATTACATTCAGCTTAAGATTTTTAACTTGGTATTTCCTATTCAGCATTTAAAATGGAAAAAAAGAATGGCCTAAGATTTTCAATTCTTTTATTCACTCAAGACCAGTTCATTGGTATTTAAGGTTCAAAATCAGTTTATACAAATGTACACAAACACAGTCAAGGATCACATGTACAGTAGGAGTAATAATGACGAAAAAAGGTTAAGTTTAAAATACAATAAGTTGTTAAAATTGGTTTCTGGAAGAACAGACTTTGAAAATTTTCTTAATAAATATTGACAAATTTTTTACTTTTTTAATCTTTAGTTTTTAAGATCTGTGTACAAACATAGAATTGTGAGCAAATCTCTGTATCTTAATTGCTTATAATTCGAAGCTTAACACTCAAATATGGTTAGTAAATAGAAATTGTAAACAATTAAACACAAGAAACATGCATGCACTATAACAAATAAAGAACACAATTTATTTTTTCGAAATGAATCATATATACACATGTATATATACCTACATATTTCCTTCAGCGATATCAAACTCTATTTAAACTGAATAAACTCGAGAAAATGCCGAGCATCGATCTCAACAAAACCTATTGCATTAATCTACCATTACGCAAAAGATAATGCCGAATTACCGATAGAATGAATTGTATTTCAGTACTTTTTTGATACATCAGATTTTGCTTAATTTGCACAGGTAAAGAGTTAACTGTTTGATTTACCGAAGTCTCTGTTTGATTTGATACGTAAAAATTACGAAATACAGTCGATAGTTTCCAGGTTACAAAGCATAAATAATGAAAACGAAACGAAAATCAAAACAAGCTAACACCAACGTCATGTGTGAAAACTGTCAACACATTGAAATATTTAGCCTCAATTAACTTCACAAAATCGGCACCAATATATTTTGCATGTTTCAAAAATTTCCCTTCATACACGAACTGTTGCATAAACAAGCAAATTCATCATAGTCAGATCGACCCTTTTTCGTATAATGTCATGGCTGCTTTAAACAAAGAACCTCGTTTTAGAAGTATGGAATACGAGTCTTGGTAAAATGGGTATGCAAACCCGGGCCGTGGCAAAATAAAAGCCGGGGTAGATCGGCAATCATCAATTCCAAATACGCATTATTTTGCGGCAATATTTACAGCGAATACAAATATAACTGGTCCATCAAATATCCTGAAATTTTAATGAGATTGGCAGATTAATAACTGCCAATCTTTTGTTTTGACCAGGCCAAGTCTTGCCTACCCATTTTACCGGATGCCGAACCGAACCGAAGCTGAAACACGCCTTTCCTTTATCATTATTTTCGTAATAACTCAGATTTGAAACTGAATTAGACCTTAATTTTTGCAATTTATATTTTCCTTCCCATAAGGATAATTTATGCTAAACTACGTTGAATTTGCCTCGGTAGTTCTTGAGAAGAAGATTTTTAAAAATGCACCCCCCTTTTTCTACAGTTTCAAGGTTTTCTCCGCTTTGAATACAGATCGTACTTTTATTTCTGCAATTTATATTCGCCATCCCATAAGGATGCTTTGTGCCAAATTTGGTTGAAATTGGATAAGCGGTTTTAGAGAAGAAGTTCAAAATGTAAAAAGTTTACAGACGGACGGACGGACGGACGGACGGACAGACAGACGGACAGACGGACGACGGACAAAATGTGATCAGAATAGCTCACTTGAGCTTTCAGCTCAGGTGAGCTAAAAAACTGAAGTTGTATGGCTGGGTAGTAAACATATTTTTAATAACAAATTTTGTCAGGAAATTGAATTATAATATTGACAACTTACTTTAAACTTCTCGGTATTACATATAATGTAGATCTGACATGAGTTATGACAAAAAATTATGAAAAAAAAATCAAATTAATTGTGGAACAGTGGAATAAGAGAAATTAAACCTCGACTGGTAAAGTCACGTTATTCAAATCATCTTAATCATCTATTTATCTCAACCCTAGAAATTAGCTTTTTAAAGAATCTAAACATATGTTGTTAAATTTTCCATGAAATTCAAATGTCAATAAAATAAAAAGAAAAGTTTCAACCCAGAATAATCTACATGTATATTTTGGATTCAAAATGATTGATTTTTGGCATAGCACTACGGGTGAAAGCATTAGAGAGCATTATGGAATGCTGCCAAAAAGATTTAGCTCGTTCTTTTTCGCACGCACTGGTTGATAGAGCTCACTTCGATCGCCATTTCTTGTTTCACAGGGCAGTAAACCGCAGTTATGTCTACTATTAGTCTAATGTACAGAAAAAGTATAACATATATTATTATACTTTCATGTTAAATACTGAAATCTGATTGGTTTAAACGCAGTTAATAATTCGTTCTATTACCTTCAGCGTTAGCAACACCCCTGGCAACGGGTAACACAACGATTTGTTATAACGTAAATTATGCGCGTACGGTTCGCCATAAAATTCACGTTATTTCTATATAAAAGCAGTACTGGTACTGTACCAGTTATCGGCTAAGACCAGTTATCGGCTAAACTGAGAGTTTGGGTTTATAGCACGCGACAATGCAAGATTTTTTAATTCAGTCGTCTTTTTCGAATAAAGAAAAGTAAGTTTGCTTGAAAACTTTTATGAATATGTTTTATACATGAGCTTAAACGATCATTGTTTACCGCTGATTTTACATCTTTGCACTTTCAGCAGTGGGGGAAGTGACGTAATAAGTTAACAAGAGGCCCATGGGCCACATCGCTCACCTGAACAACAGTTCCTTGTAACATTACATTTCGTAGCATATGCTTTTTCTATTTTAAACATTGAACCCCTTTCTGGGGACCCAGTTATGGTCCGAGGTTTATGGTTGGCTTGAACAACATAAATAGTAACATAGGAATGAAAATATGTAGCACTGCGGTGGGACCGCACGTACACAACCTGAAAAACTGAACGTAGAAGAGTTCCACTTCAAGAGGAATAACTCTCAGACTGTACAGAACATCAAGAAAGATAACTCTTGGTTCCACTACATTAGAGTTTACACAATTTGAGGATCCTTGCATAGTAATCTCACAAACTGTAGCATTATAGATCTCGAGAAAAACTTTTTAAAAACATTTTCAATATATCTTTCTATGTTAAACTTTGAACCCCTCTTGGGGCCACAGTATTAGTCCAGTGCTAAAGTTTTTATTATTTGGAATCTACATTATTTAAGGATGCTTGCATAGTTATCTCACAAGCTGAAGCATTATAGTTCCCAAGAAAAAGATTTTTCAACATTTTCCCTCTTTATTTCTATGCTAAACTTTGAACACCTCTTGGGGCCCCAGTATTAGATTGAGGTCACAGCTTTTATAATTTCGAATCTACACTATTTGAGGGTGCTTACGTAGTTATCTGACAAATTGATGCATTGTAGTTCTCGAAAAGAAGATTTTTAAACATTTTCCATATATACCGGTACTTCTACATTTAACTTTAAACCCATCTTGGGTCTCTAGTATTTGTCCAGGGGTCACTTTTTTAAAACTGTCGAACCTTCATTATCCAAGGTTGTATGCATGATAGTAATCTTACAAATTGAGGCATTGTAGTTCTCGAGAAGAAGATATTTTAACGTTACCTTTATATTTCTATAATAAACTTTGACCCCATCTTGGGGCCCCAGTATTGGTCCGGGGGTCACGATTTTACCAATTAGGAATCTACATGAGCGAAGGCATAGAAATTCCACAAACTAAAACATTGTAGTTCTTGAGAAGAAAATTTTTTAAACTTTTCCTTTATGTTTTTTAAAATGTTTAAATTTTGAACCCCTCTTGGTGCCCATCAATTGTCCGGGAGTTACAATTTTTTGAATCTACATTATTTAAGGATATACATGTATGCATAGTAATATCCCAAACAGTTGCACTATAGTTCTTGAGAAGAAGATTTTAAAACGTTTTCCTATATATGTTAAAATCTAAACCCCTACTGGGGCCCCACTTTTTTGTTCAGGGGTCACGATTTTTACAATCTTCACTATATATACAACCGTTTGTGTATGTATTGGCATTTTTGGTGAAGTGGTTTTTGAGAAGAAAATTTTTAAACATTTTTCATATGTAGTTCTATGTTAAACTTTGAACCCCGCCTGGGGCTGCAGTTTTGATTTGAGGGTCACGATTTCTACAATTTAGAATCTTCATTATACATACAAGCTTTTGTGTAAATATTGGCATTTCTGGTGCAGTGGTTCTTGAGAAGAAGATTTTTTAAACATTTTCCTAAGGTATATCTATGTTAAACTTTGAACCCCGCCTGGGGCCCCAGTTTTGGTCCGAGGGTCACGATTGTTACAATTTAGAATCTTCACTATATATACAAGCTTTTGTGTAAATATTGGCATTTCTGGTGCAGTGGTTCTTGAGAAGAAGATTTTTTAAACATTTTCCTAAGGTATATCTATGTTAAATTTGAACCCCGCCTGGGGCCCCAGTTTTGGTCCGAGGGTCACGATTTTTACAATTTAGAATCTTCACTATGTATACAAGCTTATGTGTAAATATAAGCATTTCTGGTGCAGTGGTTCTTGAGAAGAAAATTTTTTAAACATTTTCCTATGTATTTCTATGTTAAACTTTGAACCCCGCCTGGGGCCCCAGTTTTGGTCCGAGGGTCACGATTTTTACAATTTAGAATCTTCACTATATAAACAAGTTTTTGTGTGAATATTGGCATTTCTGGTGCAGTGGTTCTTGAGAAGAAGATTTTTAAAACATCTTCCTATGTATTTCTATGTTAAACTTTGAACCCCGCCTGGGGCCCCAGTTTTGGTCCGAAGGTCACGATTGTTACAATTTAGAATCTTCACTATATATACAAGCTTTTGTGTAAATATTGGCATTTCTGGTGCAGTGGTTCTTGAGAAGAAGATTTTTTAAACATTTTCCTAAGGTATATCTATGTTAAACTTTGAACCCCGCCTGGGGCCCCAGTTTTGGTCCGAGGGTCACGATTTTTACAATTTAGAATCTTCACTATATATACAAGCTTATGTGTAAATATTGGCATTTCTGGTGAAGAAGATTTTTTAAACATTTTCCTATGTATTTCTATGTTAAACTTTGAACCCCGCCTGGGGCCCCAGTTTTAGTCCGAGAGTCACGATTTTTACAATTTAGAATCTTCACTATGTATACAAGCTTATGTGTAAATATTGGCATTTCTGGTGCAGTGGTTCTTGAGAAGAAGATTTTTTAAACATTTTCCTATGTATTTCTATGTTAAACTTTGAACCCCGCCTGGGGCCCCAGTTTTGGTCCGAGGGTCACGATTTTTACAATTTAGAATTTTCACTATATACATGTATACAAGTTTTTGTGTGAATATTGGCATTTCTGGTGCAGTGGTTCTTGAGAAGAAGATTTTTAAAACATTTTCCTATGTATTTCTATGTTAAACTTTGAACCCCGCCTGGGGCCCCAGTTTTGGTCCGAGGGTCACGATTGTTACAATTTAGAATCTTCACTATATATACAAGCTTTTGTGTAAATATTGGCATTTCTGGTGCAGTGGTTCTTGAGAAGAAGATTTTTTAAACATTTTCCTAAGGTATATCTATGTTAAATTTGAACCCCGCCTGGGGCCCCAGTTTTGGTCCGAGGGTCACGATTTTTACAATTTAGAATCTTCACTATGTATACAAGCTTATGTGTAAATATTGGCATTTCTGGTGCAGTGGTTCTTGAGAAGAAGATTTTTTAAACATTTTCCTATGTATTTCTATGTTAAACTTTGAACCCCGCCTGGGGCCCCAGTTTTGGTCCGAGGGTCACGATTTTTACAATTTAGAATCTTCACTATATAAACAAGTTTTTGTGTGAATATTGGCATTTCTGGTGCAGTGGTTCTTGAGAAGAAGATTTTTAAAACATCTTCCTATGTATTTCTATGTTAAACTTTGAACCCCGCCTGGGGCCCCAGTTTTGGTCCGAGGGTCACGATTGTTACAATTTAGAATCTTCACTATATATACAAGCTTTTGTGTAAATATTGGCATTTCTGGTGCAGTGGTTCTTGAGAAGAAGATTTTTTAAACATTTTCCTATGGTATATCTATGTTAAACTTTGAACCCCGCCTGGGGCCCCAGTTTTGGTCCGAGGGTCACGATTTTTACAATTTAGAATCTTCACTATATATACAAGCTTATGTGTAAATATTGGCATTTCTGGTGAAGAAGATTTTTTAAACATTTTCCTATGTATTTCTATGTTAAACTTTGAACCCCGCCTGGGGCCCCAGTTTTGGTCCGAGAGTCACGATTTTTACAATTTAGAATCTTCACTATGTATACAAGCTTATGTGTAAATATTGGCATTTCTGGTGCAGTGGTTCTTGAGAAGAAGATTTTTTAAACATTTTCCTATGTATTTCTATGTTAAACTTTGAACCCCGCCTGGGGCCCCAGTTTTGGTCCGAGGGTCACGATTTTTACAATTTAGAATTTTCACTATATACATGTATACAAGTTTTTGTGTGAATATTGGCATTTCTGGTGCAGTGGTTCTTGAGAAGAAGATTTTTAAAACATTTTCCTATGTATTTTTATGTTAAACTTTGAACCCCGCCTGGGGCCCCAGTTTTGGTCCGAGGGTCACGATTGTTACAATTTAGAATCTTCACTATATATACAAGCTTTTGTGTAAATATTGGCATTTCTGGTGCAGTGGTTCTTGAGAAGAAGATTTTTTAAACATTTTCCTAAGGTATATCTATGTTAAATTTGAATATGTTCAAAGAAAACAAAGAACTACAGTAAAATGACAATGTTCATTTAAAGGGGCCATTTTAGGCTCAAATTATATATATAATCCTTTACTTCAAGGTCACTGCACAACCTTTACCCAGAAGAACTCTTTAGGTGAAATATCAGCCAAATTGGGCCAATGGAGAGAAGATATACTCCAAAAAAGTGATCTCAGATGGACAGATGAACAGAAGGACATGCAGATTGACTGACCACTGTAGGGCACCAGCAAAGTGGGGCATCAAAAATCTTTAACTTATAAAAGAGGGATACAAGTTTCTTTAAACAGTCTGGTGACCTAATATTATACCTCCACATAGTTGTACATGGCCAGATCACAGATAGCATGAGCGTCCACTGTCCTAGTCTCGGAGTACGCCGGCAAAGCCTTGGCTAAAATTACAAAGCAAATTAAAAGATGAGCAATAAATGAGGAGTAATCCATTGCTTGTTTTTGTGCATTTATATGTATTTTTTTAAAACAAAAACAAGATTTAATAAATATTTAAGATTTCCGTGAACTTACAGAAATCATTCTTATATAGGTCCAGCATTTCATCCAAAGCAATACAGTCTTCAAATCCCTGTTTTGTAATAAAAGATTATTAATAATTATTACTAACAATCAATATGTCTATTAATTATTATCTGAATATATGTTATCAACATGTATTAACTATTCTTTATCAATCCAACTGAATCACAGATTCCCTTCAAAGAACCACCTTCCTATAATTTATAAATGCACATATTCAGTACATGTGTTTCATAAAATATATCAGTTTATGCATATTGATAATGTTGGAACCAATTTCAAGCTACATGTCTGTTAACAACTATACCAGTATTACAGATTTGTTGTAGACTACTTTCATGTTAAATACTGTAATCTGATTGGTTTAGACGCAGTTGATAATTCATTCTATTACCCTCAGCTTTAGCAACACACTTGGGAATGGGTAACACTATATAAAGAGTGTCTGTTTGGGAGGGTAACAGTTGAAATTGACAACCCGAGGAAACCATTGTCAACCAACGTGAATATAAATAGTGCCTATTTGAGAGGGTAACTGTTGAAATTGACACCCCGAGAAAACCATTGTCAACAGACGCGAAGCGGAGGTTGACAATGATATTCGAGGGGTGTCAATTTTAACTGTTACCCTCCCAAACAGGCACTATTTATATAATACTGTATAGTACCTACCATTAAGTACTGGATATATATAGATATATACAGAGTACATGTTTGAGTACAAGTAAAAGTCTCCATACTTACTGCATTCATTCCCTGGCCGTAGAATGGTACCATGGCATGTGCTGCATCTCCCATTATCAGTCCTTTGTCTTCAACATGGTAGGGTGAGCACTGAAATACATGTACATAGAACTGTATGATATAAACATCCTCATAAATTTCTAATGTATTTCAATGAATCGTATGCTGTGAAGCACTCATCTTGTTTTTATCTATGCAAATTTATCATGTTTACAGTTGATTATCAAAGGATTACTATGTATAGAGCGCTTAAAAGTCAATTCTTACTTCCAAAGACCTTCTACATTGTACTGGTAAGTGACCATGGCTGGTATAATTTGAACTGGTTATTTGACTAACCTACATGTAATATACTTCAAGAGAGTATATGTTGTATGAATTCAGTTACCTTTATGGATACCATGGGTAAAGCTTTACTGGACATGAATATTTGTTTCAGGGTTTCTCTATAAACAACAAACAAGGGGCCCATGGGCCACATCGCTCACCTGAACAGCAGTTCCTTGTAACATTACATTTCGTAGCATATGCTTTTTCTATTTTAAACATTGAACCCCTTTCTGGGGACCCAGTTATGGTCCGAGGTTTATGGTTGGCTTGAACAACATAAACAGTAACATACGAATGAAAATGTGTAGCACTGCGGTAGGACCGCACGTACACAACCTGAAAAACTGAACGTAGCAGAGTTCCACTTCAAGAGAAATAACTCTCAGACTGTACAGAACATCAAGAAAGATAACTCTTGGTTCCACTACATTAGAGTTTACACAATTTGAGGATCCTTGCATAATAATCTCACAAACTGTAGCATTATAGTTCTCGAGAAAAACTTTTTAAAAACATTTTCAATATATCTTTCTATGTTAAACTTTGAACCCCTCTTGGGGCCACAGTATTAGTCCAGGGCTAAAGTTTTAATCATTTGGAATCTACATTATTTAAGGATGCTTGCATAGTTATCTCACAAGCTGAAGCATTATAGTTCCCTAGAAAAAGATTTTTCAACATTTTCCCTCTATATTTCTATGCTAAACTTTGAACACCTCTTGGGGCCCCAGTATTAGATTGAGGTCACAGCTTTTATAATTTCGAATCTACACTATTTGAGGGTGCTTACGTAGTTATCTGACAAATTGATGCATTGTAGTTCTCGAAAAGAAGATTTTTAAACATTTTCCATATATACCGGTACTTCTACATTTAACTTTAAACCCATCTTGGGTCTCTAGTATTAGTCCAGGGGTCACTTTTTTAAAACTGTCGAACCTTCATTATCCAAGGTTGTATGCATGATAGTAATCTTACAAATTGAGGCATTGTAGTTCTCGAGAAGAAGATATTTTAACGTTACCTTTATATTTCTATAATAAACTTTGACCCCATCTTGGGGCCCCAGTATTGGTCCGGGGGTCACGATTTTACCAATTAGGAATCTACATAAGCGAAGGATGCATGCATAGAAATTCCACAAACTAAAACATTGTAGTTCTTGAGAAGAAAATTTTTTAAACTTTTCCTTTATGTTTTTTAAAATGTTTAAATTTTGAACCCCTCTTGGTGCCCATCAATTGTCCAGGAGTTACAATTTTTTACAATCTACATTATTTAAGGATGTACATGTATGCATAGTAATATCCCAAACAGTTGCACTATAGTTCTTGAGAAGAAGATTTTAAAACATTTTCCTATATATGTTAAAATCTAAACCCCTACTGGGGCCCCACTTTTTGTTCGGGGGTCACAATTTTTACAATCTTCACTATATATACAACCTTTTGTGTATGTATTGGCATTTTTGGTGAAGTGGTTCTTGAGAAGAAAATTTTTAAACATTTTTCATATGTAGTTATATGTTAAACTTTGAACCCCGCTTGGGGCTGTAGTTTTCGTCTGAGGGTCACGATTTCTACAATTTAGAATCTTCATTATACATACACGCTTTTGTGTAAATATTGGCATTTCTGGTGCAGTGGTTCTTGAGAAGAAGATTTTTTAAACATTTTCCATATGTAGTTCTATGTTAAACTTTGAACCCCGCCTGGGGTCCCAGTTTTGGTCCGAGGGTCACGATTTTTACAATTTAGAATCTTCACTATATATACAAGCTTTTGTGTAAATATTGGCATTTCTGGTGCAGTGGTTCTTGAGAAGAAGATTTTTTAAACATTTTCCTATGTATTTCTATGTTAAACTTTGAACCCCGCCTGGGGCCCTAGTTTTGGTCTGAGGGTCACAATTTTTACAATTTAGAATCTTCACTGTATATACAAGCTTTTGTGTAAATATTGGCATTTCTGGTGCAGTGGTTCTTGAGAAGAAGATTTTTAAAACATTTTCCATATGTAGTTCTATGTTAAACTTTGAACCCCGCCTGGGGCCCCAGTTTTGGTCCGAGGGTCACGATTTTTACAATTTAGAGTCTTCACTATACATACAAGCTTTTGTGTAAATATTGGCATTTCTGGTGCAGTGGTTCTTGAGAAGAAGATTTTTTAAACATTTTCCATATGTAGTTCTATGTTAAACTTTGAACCCCGCCTGGGGCCCCAGTTTTGGTCCGAGGGTCACGATTTTTACAATTTAGAGTCTTCACTATATATACAAGCTTTTGTGTAAATATTGGCATTTCTGGTGCAGTGGTTCTTGAGAAGAAGATTTTTAAAACATTTTCCTATGTATTTCTATGTTAAACATTGAACCCCGCCTGGGGCCCCAGTTTTGGTCCGAGGGTCACGATTTTTACAATTTAGAATCTTAACTATATATACAAGCTTTTGTGTAAATATTGGCATTTCTGGTGCAGTGGTTCTTGAGAAGAAGATTTTTTAAACATTTTCCTATGTATTTCTATGTTAAACTTTGAACCCCGCCTGGGGCCCCAGTTTTGGTCCGAGGGTCACGATTTTTACAATTTAGAATCTTCACTATATATACAAGTTTTTGTGTAAATATTGGCATTTCTGGTGCAGTGGTTCTTGAGAAGAAGATTTTTTAAACTTTTCCATATGTGGTTCTATGTTAAACTTTGAACCCCGCCTGGGGCCCCAGTTTTGGTCCGAGGGTCACGATTTTTACAATTTAGAATCTTCACTATATATACAAGCTTTTGTGTTAATATTGGCATTTCTTGTGCAGTGGTTCTTGAGAAGAAGATTTTTTAAACATTTTCCTATGTATTTCTATGTTAAACTTTGAACCCCGCCTGGGGCCCCAGTTTTGGTCCGAGGGTCACGATTTTTACAATTTAGAATCTTCACTATATATACAAGCTTTTGTGTAAATATTGGCATTTCTGGTGCAGTGGTTCTTGAGAAGAAGATTTTTAAAGACATGCACCCTATACTTACTGTTTCGCAATTATCTCCCTTTTGAAAAGGGCTGTGCCCTTCATTTTAACAATTTATAATCCCCTTTCCATAAGGATGCTTTGTACCAAATTTGGTTAAATTTGGCCAGGTGGTTTTTGAGAAGAAGTTGAAAATGTGAAAAGTTTACAGACGGACGGACAGACAGACAGACGGACGGACGGACGGACGGACGACGGACAACGGGTGATCAGAAAAGCTCACTTGAACCTTCGGTTCAGGTGAGCTAAAAATAGAATATTACTTCTTTGTGATACGTTATTATATCCCTTCTTTGATTTGACATATAAAATCAATACATTTAACATGTATAAACAAAAGGAATTAACGAATTTCCGAGAGATTCTTAGCGCAATTGAACGCCTGATTGCACAATTATGTATTGAATAGTATACGATTTGGTGTATTACCGTATGATAATAAACAAATTGTTTTATGAGTTTTGTTTAAAATGTATCACGACCCCGAATGCTTTAGTCTGACCTCAGAAGGGGCATAATTCAAACTACATATAGCAGAGTATAAAATCAACATGAACACGGATTTTTACTATGTTTTTATCACGAAGCCGATAACTGGTACAGTAAATTGTAAAAACTCGGCAAATTCGGGGCGTGCTTAAAAGCACAAAACAAGATGTTTTGGGTTCTAAATAATGATATAAACTAACAGATTGATAAATAAGGACTTCACTTTTTAAAGTATGCCAAGTTTTATCGAAAAATATCAAGAAATAAGGAATTACGAAAAGAAAACGTTAAATTTTAGCCGATAACTGGTACAGTGCCAGTAAAGTTTTTCTTTGAAATTAAGACATTCAGTATACATGTAATATCAAAGTACCGAAGAACTGACGGGAGTTGATTTTATCGATGGTTATTTATTTTAAAATCAATGATATGTTATTTTGCACGACAAGTACAGGTAGTTTCTAATCTGTATTTGAATTACGCACATTTTTATAATATGAATTTTCGGACTTTTTCGACACAAGAATGTTGATAAAACCCCATATGAATCATGTTAAGTAATATCTAAAGATATAATAAATTCAATCAAACTATGTATCAGTGATAGAAATATTTCTGGAAAATTTATGGATCCAAGCAATATTGAATTCTTGTCTTGTTCAACCAAACGCTCGGCTGTCGCCGTTATTCTCCGACAAGCAAGTGAGACTCTCTGCTTGTCGGAGATTTACGGAGACAGCCGAGCGTCGAGTTGAACGAGACTATATCGAACTCTGGCGTAAGAATACATACAACTACAAACAATATCTAAATTGTTCGTACCATTTTTAAAAAAATCTGACTATTTTCAAGGTATTTATAAATATGTTTCCTTGAAAAAAAACAATGCTTTAGCATACATTATTTCGGATTTATCAATTATTCTCAAGAACTAATTCTTGTCAGTGGCGATGATTTGTGCTTTGGTCCAAACACTGTTTCACTTTCGGTTTGTCAGAGTAACTGCATAGGGGAGTGGTTTAAAATCAACTCCCAAAAATAAATAGTGCCTGTTTGGGAGGGTAAGAGTTGAAATTAACATCCCTCGAAAACCATTGTCGACCTCCGCTTCGCGTCGGTTGACAATGGTTTTCGAGGGGTGTCAATTTCAACTCTTACCCTCCCAAACAGGCACTATTCATTTTTGGGAGTTGATTTTAAACCACTCCTCTATGCAGTTACTCTAGAAAAGTAGAAATGTCCAATTGTTCAAATACTTATAGAAAGTCTTCATAGTACAATGTATGTGTTTATCAAAAGATACTGAAATAAATTTAAGTGATGAAGCTTTCATTTTAAGACAAAGTAATAAGAATGATTTGTAAGAACTTTTATATATGATGCTGGTATATTAATAAAACAATTCATTTTAAAGCTAAGCTAGTTGTAAAATTTCCTAAACATATTTAGTTCTTACTTTAAAATTCTGAAATACAATGCTAATTCTCCTTTTTTTTATGAATTTGTAAGCAAATTTGAGTTTTCTTTATATAGTACATATATGTGGAATTTCTTTGTATAATTGTAAGTCGCATTGCTTGCTGCTTGTTTACTTGCTTACTCAATAAAAAAATTTAAATTCATGCGTGTGAGAATTCAGTTTATCAACATGTTTTTAATATATTTTATACGCGTTGCGTTTCAAAAAACACAAAAAGCTTACTTGCACATTGGCTGGGCAATCAAGATAAAAGAAATAAAGCAATGCAATTCTCCCCTTTTATCATTCTTCGCCTATTAGTGTTAATCAAGACAGCAAATTGAGATAAAATTTGCACTTGCGTTCAGCCCAGACATAATTAATCATAAGGGACAATGGTGACACGAGATATTCTGTCAAGACTGAAAGAGTTTGAATAGCGTTCATGTACATAAATATATATCCAGACAATCAAAATATGACAATTTATCTCTGACAAATGTTAGACAACTAGATTGGATTTAAACAATATAGGTTCGCTTAATTGAAAACAAGAGGCCAATATGCCTTAACGCTCACCTTAGACTACCGTAGCCTATACATAGACTAGTCGTGGAGTCTCATATCTGCATTTATCTAAGTTTCATTCTGGAGTAGAAAAATTTAAATATTTAATGACGCCCATCTTCCTGCCTGAAATCTATAAAAAAGGACTATGAAACCTATATTTTAGCAAAAAAAATTAAAGATCATAATAGAGTGCATGACCTGATATTGAAAAGGTACACGACTCTGATTGAAAATAATTTCTCCATATTTGTTATTTTTCCAAACATGATTTTAGGTCACCTGAGTCACTCAGGTGACATAATGCAATTGGTCTTCGTTCGTCGTCGTGCGTTAACAATTTTACATTTTTAACTTCTTAAAAACTGCAAGGCCAATTGTAACCAGTTTCGTTGTAAAACATCTCTATGGTTAGAGGAATCTAAATTATGAAATCATTGGCTCTAACCCCCCCCCCCCCCCGCCCCCACCCCCTCGGGGCGCCACAGGCGGGGTCAAATAGGCTAAAATCTTCTTCTCTCACCCACACGTGTGAGTGGTTATAATGTCATCGAAACCCTCTACCAAAATTGTGACTGCGTGGACATTTTTCTCAGAAATAAAATGTTTCTAAAGTTCGTGTAGTCTCTACACTGTCAACTATGTAATATTTATTGTTTTATGCGACGTCAAAACAAAAAACCTCCGGGAACGTTTTTTAACGAATCTTTTTACCGTATGAGGCAAACTTCACTATTTTAATTTTGGTGAATCTTCAAAAAGCAGCGAAATAGGCCAATGTTGTATACACGGTCAAAATTCAGCTATACGGTATTGCAAGGCAGCAATATGGAAGTGCATCGAATTCTTTCCATTCACAAAATTGTTATATTTAGTGTCAAGTGTATATTCTTGCCAACCATATCCGTAAATGTTCGTGAGTAATGAAAACGTCAAGAATGAGACAGAAATGTTTTCAATAAAAAAGCAGTGGTCATTGATGTAAAAAAAAAGCGCATTCTTACAACATATCTATTGTACACCAAAGGAAAATGGTGTACAATGTTGTCCAAAAATGATGTAAAAAACGGTTTTATAATCATCATCATCGCGGGCTGAATTCTGCATAGGAAGAAAAAGAGTCTGCGATCGCCGTAACAGATAGGCATTCGAAGAGCCATCGTTCCTCTTGACTTGAGTGTTCTGCGTACATAAAAAATATTTAAAAAAATGTTTTATTATCTTTTTGCCTTGTCTAGAAAGGTTTAACAAGATGCCCATGGGCCACATCGCTCACCTGAGGAACAATAGGTATGATAAAATCAGCTTAATGCAGTCATAATACAAACTATCTGGACAATGTACAATAATACATGTAGATCCTGTATAAATAAAATCCATTTTCCCCTGGATATTCTTACGTTTATAATCATTAGTCCCTTTTCTAACAGGATGATTTTAAAGTCATATCATATGTTGAGTATTGCAGTTCTCAAAAAGATCCTTAACAATAGCTTATATATGGGATATAAACATACATCAAACTCTGAACCTTCTTGTGAAGCCAAAGAATTGTCCTGGGGCCAAAGTCTTATAAATTATAAAGAATCATCTGGCTGATTAGTTTCTGAGAGGAAGATTTTAAAAAAATTACTCTATATATTCCTTTGTTAAACTTTGACCCCCCCATCGTGGCCCCACCCTACCCCTGGGGATCATGATTTTCACAACTTTGAATCTACACGATCTGAGGATGCTTCCACACAAGTTTCAGCTTTCCTGACTGATTAGTTTCTGAGAAGAAGATTTTTAAAGATTTACTCTATATATTCCTATGTAAAACTTTGACCCCCCATTGTGGCTAAAACCTACCCCCGGGGGTCATGATTTTCACAAATTTGTATCTACATTACCTGAGGATGCTTCCACACAAGTTTCAGCTTTCCTGACTGATTAGTTTCTGAGAAGAAGATTTTTAAAGATTTACTCTATATATTCCTATGTAAAACTTTGACCCCCCATTGTGGCCAAAACCTACCCCCGGGGGTCATGATTTTCACAACTTTGTATCTACACTACCTGAGGATGCTTCCACACAAGTTTCAGCTTTCCTGGCTGATTAGTTTCTGAGAAGAAGATTTTTAAAGATTTACTCTATATATTCCTATGTTAAACTTCAACCCCCCATTATGGTCCCATCCTACCCCTGGGGGTCATAATTCTCACAACTTTGTATCTACACTACCTGAGGATGCTTCCACACAATTGTCAGCTTTCCTGGCTGATTAGTTTCTGAGAAGAAGATTTTTAAAGATTTACTCTATATATTCCTATGTTAAACTTCGACCCCCCATTGTAGCCTCACCCTACCCCCGGGGGTCATGATTTACACAATTTAAATATACACTACCTGAGGATGCTTTCACACAAGTTTCAGCTTTCCTGGTCTTATAGTTCATGAGAAGAAGATTTTTGAAAATTGCTCGAAAATGTTCATAAATTCCTAATTATCTCCCTTTGCAAAAGGGCGTGGTCCCCTTAGGCTAAGGATGCTTTGTGCCAAGTTTGGTTGAAATTGGTCCAGTGGTTCTTGAGAAGATGTTGAAAATGTGAAAAGTTTACAGACGGACAGACGGACGGACGACAGACAAAATGAGATCAGAATAGCTCACTTGAGCTTTCAGCTCGGTGAGCTAAAAAAAGTAGTTTTTAAACCACCAATGACATTAACTATTTATATTTGTATCCTTTTTATATCATGCACGTACGGAAGCCCGCTAGGACCTATCAAAAATATTTTTGAATTTGACATAACGAATTCTTGAATTTGTTAAAACGAATTCAAATCGTTTTCACAAATTGTTGAATCCGTAATAACGAATTAAATTTGTTATAACAAATTTTAGGAAATCGTTAAAATGAATTTAATCTGTTATAACAAAGGACTATATATGGTTTGAGCCTAAAATGGCCCCCTAAAATGAACATTGTCATTTTACTGAAATTCTTTGTTTTATTTCTACAAATATGCATTTGAAGTTTTGTCATAATTTTCATTTTGATTTTTGTGACCACAATTTAAAAATATGACATCATAATGTTTACCTTTTCCCGCCATTTTCCCATTTTAAGCATAAAACGGCTTGTTTTGAAGCAGTTTTTCTTTAAGGAAAGCATTGAGCGACTGCTTGAACAAAGAAAACATTTTCACCAAAGACGTATCTCTCCAATACTTAAGAGTGACAAAAAGTTCTTGTTCAAAGAGTCGCTCTATATTTCCCATTCGAAAAAAGATAAGAAAAATGTCAAAATTTGATTGAGTTTGGTTGAATTATAAATATAGCGTCACTTCTGACGTCATATACTGCCAGTGAGTGCATGTAAATCAAATAAATAGGTGAATAACATATTTCATGTCAACTCTTTTATAATATAACACAACAAATTAATGTACCTGAATCATTTAAAAAATAGCGAAAAATGGGGGCCAGATTTGACTAAAATCATATATAGTTCTTTTATGAATTCGTTTTTTTTTCATTCAGATTTTGAAATCTGTTTCAACAAATTAAATTTGAAATAATGAATTCTTGAATTCGTTATTTCAAAGTTATAATTCGTATTTTCGGTTTTTAAAATGTGTTAAAACGTATTTTCGTTAAATTTGTAATAACAAATTCCATATATTGCGTGAACAAAGTAAACGGAACGGACTTCATTTGTCCCATATAGGCGTTCGCCGAAATGCGCTGATCAATTGTCCAACGTTAGAGGGCAAAATGGCAAATGAAGTAAACCAGTGTAAAAGCAAAAATGGAGGAATGTATTGTCACAGCTGTTGGTTTAACCATGGTAACAGATGTAACATTTCCAAAAGACACCTTTCTTTATGGGTTTTGCTAGAATTCCTTCATAGAAAGGAACTGTGAGATATGTAACAACGCAATTTCACCAGAAGCACCAGATAATACATATTTTTTTTTACGGGTTTCTACGCAAAATTACAAAAATTTGTTAAATCAATGCTATTACTCAATGAGCATGCTGATTTATTAAAAATATCTGCATTTTTCATCTCATTACATCACCAAACTGTGAGAATACGTCAAACTTTAAAAAAGCGATGAATTCCACGCCAGTCTGGTCTAGAATTGATAATATTTTGTATAACGTAACTAGGAATTATAACTAGGATGTGCGCAAGCGTGAACCAACTTTCCATCGGGATCGGTAAACGTTTTTAAGAAAGCTTTTTGGAGTATCTTCGAACTGATATATGTGCAATACAATCTGATTAAAATCAGATCTTTTGACCCGCTCACGAAGATCGCTACACAAGGATATCTGAAGTAAGCCAATAAAGGGTCACGTCCGAATGACCTTTAATTGTAGTATCCAATCAAACGACGGTTTGCAAGATTCTGTAAATCATTCGGAATTTAAACAGTTTTGAGTAATAGCCGGTGCATTACAAAAGAGGATTTAAAACGAAAGTAGAAAAACGTGTGTGCTGAGTGATATTTGTGTGTTGTGTGGGTTTTCTTTTATTGAATACGAAAAGAAAGAAAACGGTGAGCTTGTTGCTCATAAGCATTTTGACAGAAAACTCAGATTTAACAATAAAGGCAAGAAAACGTATATAAAGTTACAAAGATCAACTTTTCGGATAACAGTGCTGTATGTTTAAAGTTTTACAGAAGTGTAGAGAGTGTTTTAAAATCTGAACAGAAAAACAATAACATGAAAGAACAAATATGGAGCATGGCAAGAACAGTTAACGATACACTGGCAACTTCTACAGCTTCTTTCTCCCAAAAGAAAGACTATTACCAAACGAATGCTACGAAGCCCTGTGATAACCAAGACAAGACATTAAATATAGAGACTGTTAATTATAAACCTGAGCATATAAAACGTTTTAAGGAAATATCAAATACAGGTGTAACTGATAAACCAAAAATTGTGCGCCGATCGGTGGAATTTCAAGATCCTCAAGGCTTGTGTTGTGTAGCGATCTTCGTGAGCGTATCAAAGGATCTGATTTTAATCAGATTGTGTGCAATAAAAAGGGAAGCACGATTTTTATATCATATAGTTCTTAAAAATGATAAAAATATATGTATAATCGGTTTATGGTAAAAATAAATTAATTAAATATTAGAGAGGACAATAAAAGCAATGTAACCACGTAGCGTCTAAGAAGGGGGGGGGGGGCAGGGAGACGGGGGGGGGGTACCCCCCACTTTTGCTCGCAGCAAACATTTTCTTTAATTTGCATATAAAGAAATGAATAAAAAAAGAGTTGCCCCAAACATTTTTAAAGTATGTAAAAAATTGAAGTGAATGGGAGGAAATAAACAGAAAAAAACTTACGTTTAAGGCTACCCCCACGGTTAACGATTTTCGAATTATTGAGAAGTAATTTTGCATGTAAAGAATTTTTGGGCGAGTCTCCCCCTTTCCACTTTTTTTTTTACTATGCTACCTGTTTGAATAAAATATCATGATTTCATTACAAATACCACTCAGAAAGAATTTCAGAGATCATTAATTTAGCATTTATTAATTATTGCTCTTTGAATACAGAGATTTTACCCATGTGCATGCATATGTATACATATTGGTAATACTCTTGTTACAGTTCTGGTACCACCCTGCACAACTCGCTCTCTCTGTCATGAACGAATGTTTTCAAAGAGCATAAAGCTCCTTTCAAGATAATTTGTCAATTAAACAATAAAAAGACAATGAACAAATTAGAGAATTTTTTTCTATCATCCTTTTCCATTCATTATCTCTTTAAGTTTTTCACTAAAACTATTCCAAGTTGAGTCCTTATGAACCTAGAACTTTGTTATTAATTATAAAGACAAAAGTATATACACAGTAACTGCACACTTTCACGGAGTTTTGAATGTTTTGGGACTTACTAGTAGTTTCTTTCATTAGAAATAGTTTTGTTATATTGTACATTCAGTTCATGTACCATTAGTTTCAATCAGTATTTTATGAAGGTTTTATTCTGGTCTATGGAGAGAAGAGCAAGTTTTTTGGCCAAAACTGTTTATTGCTGCATAATGACTACAAGAACAAGCATTCTGAGAGTATTGCATAAGCAATACTCGTCCCCTACCGGTTTGAGGAAATTGTGAAAACAATGCACTGTTATGCAGAATATCGAACCCGAACATTAAAAAATTGGAATATAAAAAAATAATTTTCTCGAAAATATGTCAACCAGACGCTACAAAAGTGTAAACTTGAACTGTAGTTTGACATTTTGAAGCTGTTTAGCAAATTTCACATTATTCCTCAAACGCATAAAGAAAAAAGTGTGGAAACCTGAAGTGGGGAAGACAGACGGATGGACAGACGGACTGACGGACGCAGAGGAAAGCTATAGTCCCTTCCGGTGAAAACCGGTAGGGGACTAAAAACCGGACTTTAGGTTGTTTGTTCTTTATACAGATTGTGGATATAAAGTCTGTTATTTTTTGCTACTTTTACAATGTCTTTCGTGCTGTTGTGTATCATGTATTATAATATGTACTTGAGGTGCAATAAATAGCATACATAACAAGCATTATGAAAGTATTGTATAAGCAATACACGTCCCCTACCGGTTTGTATTATTCTATGAAAGCTTCGACGCATACATCTATTTTAAAACTATTATAAAGGAAATGTTATGCTTTAATCAGAGATAGATGAACAGAGGAAATTCAAACTACATAGTTGATATAGAAATTAAATAAAAAATGGTTAAATAATACTCTTTATTTTATCTCCAGTAATTTCGCCAAGTCCATTAAGTATTTGCTGGTAAAATTTTGTGAAAACATTGCACTGTAATGCAGAATATCATTTCTTACCGTCTTCTGTTCCCTGAATCAACAGACTAACCCGATAGCGAACACGATTGTAATAATACAAAATACCCCGTCTATTAGATTTACAACACAATGCTTGACACTATTTTACAGATTGAACTTATTTGTTTGTTAGAAACAATAAAAGGAATGGTACAAGTAAATCACGATATTATTACTGACTACATACTTTTCTCGTTTATTCAATACACACCAAACCCGATAACGAACCTGAACATTAAAAAAATTGAATATAGAAAATTAATTTTCTCGAAAATATGTCAACCAGACGTTACAAAAGTGTAAACTTGATCTGTAGTTTGACATTTTGAAGCTGTTCAGCAAATTTCATATAATTCCTCAAACGCATAAAGAAAAAAAGTGTGGAAAACTGAAGTGGGACAGACAGACGGACGGACGGACAGACGGACGCAGAGGAAAGCTATAGTCCCCTCCGACGAAACCGTTAGGGGACTAACAAGCATTCTGAGAGTATTGCATAAGCAATACACGTCCCCTACCAGTTTGTATTTTTCTATGAAAGCTTAGAAGCATGTATTACATCTATTTCAAAACTATAATAAACGAGATAGTATGCTTTAATCAGAGATAAAAGGATAGAGGAAATTCAAACTACATACTTGATAAAGAAATGAAATAAAAAAATGGGTAAAATAATACTCTTTATTTTATCTCTTGTAATTTCGCCAAGTCCATTAAGTATTTGCTGGTAGAAATTTGTGAAAACAATGCACTGTTATGCAGAATATCATTTTTTACCCCTTACTCTTCAACAGACCAACCCGATAACGAACCGGATTGTAATAATACAAAAAAACCCCCTGTCGATTAGATTTATAACACAATGCTTGACACTATTTTACAGAACTTATTTGTTTGTTAGAATCAATAAAAGGTATGGTACAAATAATGTACGATATTATTACTGACTACATACATGTACTTTCCTCGTTTATTCAATACATACCGAACCCGATCATTAATCAAAGTACTGAAGTACTGACGGGAGTTGATTTTATCGATTATCATTTATTTTAAAATCAGCGATATGTGATTTTGCATGGCAAGTAGTATCAGTAATCGAAATATTTCTGAGAAATTGTATGGATCCAGGCTAGATTGAACTCTAGTTTTGTTCAACCAAACGCTTAACTGTCTCCGTATATCTCCGACAAGCAAGAGAGACTCTCTGTTTTGTCGGATATTAACGGAGACAGCCGAGCGTCTGGTTGAACGAGACAAGTACATTGAAGTCTGGCGACTTCAAAAAATATCTAAACTGTTTGTACCATTTAAAATCTTACTATTTTCATGGTATTAATAAATAGGTTTTCTTGAAAAACAATGCTTCAGAATACATTGCATCTGAATTTATCGATTATTTTCAGGAACTAAGTATTGTCAGCGGTATGGATTTGTGCTTAGGTCCAAACACTGTTTCACTTTCGGTTTGCCCGAGTAAGTGCATAAGAGAGTTGATTAAAATCAAGTCCCAAAAATTGGAATATAAAAAATCAACTTTCTCGAAAATATGTCAACCAGACGCTACAAAAGTGTAAACTTGATCTGTAGTTTGACATTTTGAAGCTGTTCTGCAAATTTCATGTAATTCCTTAAACGCATAAAGAAAAAAAGTGTGGAAAACTGAAGTGGGACAGACTGACGGACGGACTGACGGACGCAGAGGAAAGCTATAGTCCCCTCCGGTGAAACCGGTAGGGGACTAATAATTAATAGATAAAAAACATTAAAAGAACCCATACGATTTTGTGTTATTATGATTTGTATTTTCATTGCTTAAAAAAATTTAAAATAGAGGATATAAAGCAGTCGGTTGTCAATTAACATATTTTTGTTATTATTCTTACTTATTTATAAAATGCATTTGTACGAAAATCGAGTGGAAACAAAAACAAACCCGATTGATTAAATTTTCGTTTATTTGGGATTTGCCTTCAGCTCTGTCACAAGTATTCAATAATAAAAGATGTCGAACATCTCTATCGTGCCGACAATACCATTAATGATATCCGTAATTTTTTTTACTGCCCTTTGCTTCCTAATGGGAGAATTAATATTAAGAAACATTTCTATTGAACTTAGTTTTAAACCCAAGCAGGTAGTGCAACTGCGCAGGTACTGTTTAACCAGCAAACCTCAATGGGGGAAAAAATTAATCATACATAAGGTTATAAACATTAAGCAACAGTTTAATATTATGAACCGAAAATGTTATATAATCAATCGTCATTATCAATCTTTAATTGTAATGTCGAATGATTGCAATATAATTAAACATAGATGTTGGATCGGCTGGCTTACTCGCCACTAAGCCTAACATCAAAATATAATAAGATCTGCAGCCACAATGCTCTAGGGAGGTAAAATTTAATGGTTGAAATTAAACGTATTATTAGCCTCAATTTAAAAGCGCTGGAGTTTTCAAAAATTCAAACTTTAATTTTTGGAAAAAGGAACGATTCATTAAATTCATTATATATGCAACGCACCGACCTCTAGATGATGAATGCTTGCTATCAGCACAACTTTTGCATTTTTTTTGTAATTCATTAATGGCACACGTTTCCGACAGATTGCTTAGCTTATTGCGATGCAAAATAAACACCGTATAAAATCATGAAAATTGCATTTGGAGGAGAAGTTCTCATAAGATGAAGTGTGTAATTCTGGTTGTCTCAATTCTTTTTGTTCTGTATGTTTATTCTGATGCTGCTTGCTGGGGAGCAACAGGAAATGGTGAGTATTTTCTTTTTATCCCTGTTTGAAGATACAAAAATGGTATTTTTGAAGAAAAGGACTGCTATGTAGTTTGTCCAGGGTTACTGTTCACGTCACGCTCTGGTGAATTTTAACGAAAATATGCATACTTGTCGAAGAAGTTCAATTGCAGTTAATACAAGGAAAAATATTCATGGTAGCTGCATTTACTCTTCATCTGTTTTTACCAGGAAAAAATGAAAGAAAACAAATTTCTTATGAACATTTATTGAGAGAATGCTGACACCTTTTCTATTCGGAATTACTCGGACAGTTCACACAATTTTAAAACTTTATTATCATAACTTATTTTGAAAACTGTAGGAGGAGTTATTCGTAAAATATGGGTACCAATATTTTGCAAAACAATGAATCGAGTATAACAGCTGATATTTTTTTAAAATAAATGATCAAAAATCAAAATCCAAGTAATATGCATACCTCTCATATATTGAAAACTGTAGGTGTAATCCGTGCAATAGGGGTATGCTTTTGGCAGCCGTCCATCCGCCTGCCATTTTCACCTTTTTAAAATAACCGGATTTTTCCTTTGGAAAACACGGTAAAAAAACTGCTAACAGAGCAGACTTTCATGCAAATATGTAAGTCCAAAGGGGCTTATTTTCCCATTAAAAATTGGAATCCGAATTCCAGAGTACATATGAACAAAAGACTAGTTTCCCCGGTTTCCCCGGTTAGTTATAATGCCTTAAAGGGACTTGGACACGATTTTATATCAAAAATTTTATTTCTATATTTTTAGATATAAAATGATTTACTTGCACATTTTGAATGACTGACCACAACTTGAATGTTATAATATAAGTTATAAGAGAGATAAACTCATCGTTATGTAAACAAAGCTCAAGTCTTATATTTGTTTACAATTATATAAAGTATGAAGTTACCATTTCTTTGACCAAAAAAAATAAAATAAAACTTGTAAGAAACAAGACACACTTGTTCAATGTGTATAAATTTTTAATAGAAGAAAGCAACAATTGATTGAAACTAATAACAAGGCTCGAGCTTTGTTTACAAATCAAAGAATTCCAAACTCTGTTTCTTGCTTTTAACTTAATATCTGACTTTCTTATTTTGATAAAGCATTAAAAATACACATATAATCCATTATAAACATTGAAAATGGAAAAAATAAATTTAAAAATTTTAAGCTTAAATCGTGTCCAAGTCCCTTTAAATGATAATTATACTGAAAACTTTTTTTCTCTATTTAAGGACGCGATTGTGAGTATAATGGATCTATCATAGCACGGAATACAACGTATGAAAACACAACAGGTCCAAAGTGTTACACGTGTTCATGTCTTAGTACTGGAGATTTGGATTGTTGTGAGTAAGTAACACTCTTGTTTATCTTTAGGTAGCTCCACCTACATAAAATTGAGAAAAAGAAACGTTTTAGGTGAAAACAAGATATCTTAAGGCCTAAAGATTTGGAATTAATTGTTGCATAATGTTAAAATTATCTAATATCATTATATCTCAATCATGGTTAGGTATTTAAAGAATATGATTAAATGATATCAGCTATGTGAGAATTATTTGTGGTTTTATCCATAGGATGAAAAATTATATTTCTGCATGCCATGTATTATTTGATAATTATATTAATTGATGCGTTGATGATGCCAAGTTTTAGCTCTAAGATATGTGTGCACTAAAAACTTTTTTGGCAGTTTCTCTAAAATAAATAATCAATCGAATACCTCTTTGTATGAGGTCAGCCTGTCTATATTTTTCTAACCCTGGGGCTTTGATTTCAACAAATGTATTAAATATAATACTGTTTCGATTAAAGACAGCTTACAAGTATATTAATGATTTAATGTATCATTGCTTTAAAGATCACTTAGGCTGTAAGCACAAGTGAGTTTCTCTCTTTCAATCCTGTCCGTCTGTATGTCCGTCATCTTTTGAATTTTTTTTCGACCCCTGAATGTCAGGAAAAGGGCACCGATGGGGTTCAGAGATGATTTTAGAAATTAGAACTTTCAAATTTTCTTAAAACGAACATAAAAGTTAGAACTTAAGAAAAGATTGTGGAAAAAGGCGAATTTATTTGCTTAGAATAATACATCGATTTTCATTTTTTTAAGCGAGTAACATTCACCTTGGGAATTTTTAAGCTTTCTTTAATTCTGAAGAAAAAAGAATTCATAAGTCACAAAACATTTCCATTTAGTCTTAAAATCACTGAAATCCTCAATCATGCAGCAAAACATGCATGAACATTGCTAAGAATGCACGTGTTCAAGCAAAATAATTGTAAAGAGTTATATTAGTATAATTCGTCCTGTTGTGCACTTACACGTAAATATCCTAAATCAAAGTTTAAAAAAGATTCTTAAATCACTTTTCCAAGTTTTTTTTAAATTGATATGCCAAAACTATAAATGGATATATCAAGCATTCCAAGGAAATATATCTTATAAATAAGCACACCAGTTACAAGAGAACTATACATGTATATTTACATATTGGAAACATTATCATAAAATATAACTTATAATTGATAAATACGGTGTTCTAAATACATTGGTTAAAAGAAAAATTAACACGTATGTAAATATTTGTGATTTCTTTTGCAGCATTGGAACCGTTATAATAGAACTCCCAGATACCTGCAAAATAATACAGGAAGGATGTGACCAGGTAGCTGTCAGTGAAGTCGACGAAAGTCAGCCCTGTGAAGGACCGATATCGGCTGTAGAAGGATAAAATATAGATTTTTTAAAAATATAATTCAGTTTGATACAAAATGTCTCCAAAATATGTATCATAATTCGTTTGGAAATTTTTTTGTCGGCTGATCGAGGGATTATTGTCTTGTTTGGTCCATCGATAAACAAATACCAGTAGTCATTTTTCAGTTGAGACAGTTTTTCCTAAAATTACATGTTATCTCGTTTGGTCCATCGATAAATAATGTCACGTAATTTTTCCCAAAATCACGTGATGGGAATTAGAAATGATTTTCTTCCAGTTAACGAGTTGTGTTGATTTTAGTTTTATGGAGAATTAATTTTTCTTATGTGAAATGTTGACGTTTCAGCAGATAAATTTCTCATGGGTTGAACTTATTTTTTATTCTTTCCCCATTTATCATGCGTTCAAATTCTCAAGTAATCATTTTAAGGGTTAAAATCAATTTCTAAAGATAACTGTTTGCGACGAATATGAAACTTCATTCTTTAATTAGATGTTGTCTTCGCTGGAAAATAGTTTGTCACATGATAAAACAAGCAAAGCTACGATGTAGTATTATTAACGAGAGAATATTGTTGGAAAAATATTTGTGAGCAAGTGTGTATACATGTAGATCACAGATCTAGAAAATACAGTTGCTGGTGATTTTTCCCAAGTAATGAATCAAGAAACTGCCTTTTTCAAAACTTTTAAACAGTTGTCAAGCTAGACCATGTGATCAGAATTTGATTTAACCTTTGTAAAAGTTCTCAAAAAACAAGTCACTACTTGAGTTCTAATTACACTAGATGATATCCCGCACGTCGTATCTCTTAGTTTTGACGGTTCTTTTGGTCAACTTAATATAAATTTTATCTCTGTCCCAAATAAGAATTTCCGATTAAAAAGTAATAGAAGAGGGGACATCGCCCCCATTAAACTTTCCCGTTTCATGCATATGTCATTTATTCATACGGACGAGGAGCACAATCTATTCAATGTTTACAAATTTTTTTCTACGGTTTATTTCCAATCTGTCGTAGTTTAAGGGGGGTGAACATGAAAAAATAATCAAGGGTTTTAATTTGTCAGTTTGATGTATATAATGAAATCTGAAAACCATTTAGACACAGTTTTCCTTAGTAAGAAGATATTCCACTTAGAATAACTAATTCTTACAATCCATGAGCGCTGTCATGTTGTTAAAATCATTACCTCCCTGCTGGATTATCTCTAAGCATCTAAGAGAGGCAGCACCGATGCTGACGTCAGTGAGACACATTGCATTTTTACACACGCTTAGTAACAAAGATAAAATGCCATTATCGAAATGAGAATTTAAATTTGAAATGGATGTAAAGAGTTGTCATTTTGAAACAGGGTATATGGAGGAAGATTAAGATTTCAAATCACAGAATGATGCATTATGAACATTGAACATTATGTGTGCTACATAAATGAGCACACAAGATGCATTGCTTAGCATCCTGATTTTTGAAATATGACTTATTTCTGTTATTCTTCTAGCTGACAGCCGAACCGGCATACTAGTACGTATCATCAAGATCTAATCTACATAAGATGAAAACAAATCACAGAGAAAGATTTCTAGAGCATTTAAATAAAAAGTAACGGTAAGAAAACCCACAACGAAATTACATTTTTACATTTATTTGAAATCAACAAGCAACATTTTATTAATGTAAACATTAATCTTTGTACAAATCTTTGTACAAACAATCTATTCAGTTTTTGCACAAATCATATATCGTTACCTAAGGTACAGTTATAGAAATATACTGAATCATTGTCCCCTCATGACAGTACAGAATTTTGCTTCACATCCAGGCATAATTTTTCTTATTAACTTTTATCAACTCTGATTAAACATTGACCAGTTCTATCAACTCTGTATAAACATTGACACAGTCACCAGCAGCAATGTGGCTTATCTACGTCAGAGAACAGATCGATGCATGCTGGGGAAAGTGGATTACCTCCATAAACATTCACTCAGAGTGTTAAATTGATAAAATTTCATGAAATAAACAAAAAGGTTACATACCTCATTTCTGAGTTTCAAACAGCTTTTAAAAGCAACATCTAAATATTGCTAAACCTACACTCGTTCCTGGGCACTCTATATTAGAAAGTTCTTTCCATCAAAATTAAAACCGCATTAAATTGTTGCATTTCTTTTATAAATTAACGTTTTTTAATGACCAAAAACGTCCGATCCAAAGTATCCGCCCGCAATGCATAATGAACCCGTCCTACATTTTCTCCATGACATTAATTAGTGGTTACCTTGCTCTGGAAAGTTCTACACCATTCTATTACCAGAGGTTGCGCTTCGCAAACGTTCTATCCACCAAACCAAAATCGCGCATTCAGAAAACGATATGCCTTATTCTTTTTATAAACATTTGTCAAATCTGAATTTCAATGTAAACTTGGATCCGCCAACGCATATCTGCCAACTTACTCTCAATTTTGCTATTTCGAGCTGGTTAATCGAAAATAAAAGTAATTTTTTGATTAATTTTACAATAATTATTTACCAGGTAAAATTCAATTACAGCTTACGGACATCATTTCACCCGCGTTGAAATACCAAAGATGTAAGCAGTTACTCTGGTGCAAGATTTATTTTATTTGCAAATAGCCTAAGGTGTTATGGGTCATCTGTCGATATTAATGTGGATTTATTTTAATCATTATTGAATATTTTCAATGGTTTAGAATTTTTAAATTTCTTAATTTTTAGCCTAAAGTAGCTTTTAAAAATATTTGGATAGGTAAAAATTGTAAACCCCCCAGCGGAATTCCAACTCATGACTGACAGATTCGTAGTAAACTCTCTTAACTACTGCGCTACGCTGTTAGGTGACTATGTTGGGAAGGAAACTACTCATATAAATACACTTAATTTTATTGTTTATTTCGATTTCCCATACCACCTTAATTTATAAGTTTAGATAATGGTAATTGTTTACAAAAACTTGTACATTGGGTGTTGACAGAGATGCAGACAGGGGCGTCGCGGGAACGAAAACTCTAAATATAGAACAGTAAAAATCTTTCAATCGACACATTGTTGGCGGAAAATTTCCCAGCCTCAATGATTATAGAATTAAATTTATCATTTATTTAAGCATACGGGTGTATAGAGAAACGAAACGTCGAACTAGCGCAAAAAGTAAACTAAGCTTCATACATGCTACATGTATTATCTCTTCATTCTAAAAGTGTTGGACAAACAATACATGTCCCCTACCGGCATCCCAAGTCTGTTGTTATATTTGAAAAAAAAACCCGCAGAGAAATTCATTGCCCTCCACAAAAAAGTATAAAACCTTGAGAAAATGCTTTTTTTCATGCTTGAACCATGCGCATATTTGATGCAAATTTCATATATCTCAACATCGTATAACAAATTACAAGTGACTAGTCAACACAAGTTAAATAAGCGCGATCCTATGGAACACCACAGCTGCCTTTTGTGCATATTTCTTGTGAAGATGGTGCTTTATTATATGTAGATGGTGCTTTATTTTATGAAGATGGTGCTTCTTCTTCACATAAAAAGCACCACCTTCATATAATAAAGCACCATCCTCACATAATAAAGCCCCATCTTCATAAAATAAAGCACTTCATCTTCACATGAAATAACCACAGCATAATATAATAAAGCACCTTCTTCATTTGAAATAGCCACATAAGGCAGCTATGGCATTCCAAACGATCCAAAGCCTTTTGCTGTAAGAAGATTTTTTCCAAGCCAGATGTGCTACCAGACCAGCCTCCTTAGGTCGTCGATTTAAAGTGCTGTATGATGCCTGACCTCCATTCTGTATCCACCTAATTTTAAGCCATAGAATGGTCTTCCTTCTAGTTTGCAAAAATTATCTCTGAAACATCCTTTCCTCTCTGAGTGTAGATCTAGACATCCTATGTGCCCTGGTGCTGAAGCATCTGCATAGGACCAAGTAGTCTGGTGCCATCATATTGTTTTGAATTGTCTCCTTGCTATGTCTGATGTTGATACTCATTGTTGAACTAGCAGGTTGCAAAGGTTCCTTTCTTCCAGTGAGAGGCGCTCAACCTTCTAAAATTCTGACCATTTTAGCTCGTGTGGTTTGAAAATTGTTACTAGAGTTTATATTACAGTAATTTTTAACCGGGTTTTCCAAAGAAAAAATCCGGTTATTGAAATGTTGAAAATGGCGGGCGGGCGGCTGCCAAAAGGGTACCCTCATTTTACGGATAACTCTTCCTACAGTTTTCAAGATAGGAAGTTGTTCTTTTGCAGATCAATTGTACATACATGTATATCAGAGCCGTGCAAATTGCTAGGATTTGATTTCTGATAATTCATAAAAAGAAATACTGGCTTTTGAACTTAGTCCTTTTTTGGCAAAATTTTGCATATAGGGTACTCCATTTCACTGGACACGGTAGGTTGTGTTTATTAATTCAGGGTTGACATGGATTATGAATAAAGTTCACATAAAAGACCATAGGTCAATTGGCCATAACGGTCACCTGAGTAGCATATAACCCATACACGAACTTGTCAAGGAGTCTCATGTATGCATTTAATTAATTAGGTTTCATTCTGGAGTAGAAAAATTATAAATTTGTAATGACGACCACCTCCCTGCCTGAAATTTTTCAAAAAGAGCTATGAAACCTATAATTTTGGCAAAAAACTTAAAGATCTGGTCTACAAAATCATGAATTCAGTTTTCCTTTCAGGTGTGTGGGAGTAAAGAAGATAATTTTTTAACATTATATGCATTAACACCTATACATCCATTTTGGCCCTGCCCTAGAGTCAAAAGCGATACTCCCGGGGAAATGAAAATAAAAATTGCAGTAGAGGACTTCCTAGTAAACATAATTATGAAGTCAGTTTTTAATACAGATGTGTGAGAATAGAGAAGAAATTTTTTAAACATAATATGCATTAACACTATATTGCCCCCCTCCCCCACCTCATGTCCTCAGGCCTGAACCCCTGACCCAGAGGCCAAGAATTTCACAATTTACGTAGAGGAGTTAGTGGACATTATAACCATTTATTCAGTTTTCTGCCCACATTTGTGGGAGTAAAGAAGAAGATTTTTAAAATTTAAAACATTATTACAATATGGCCATATTGGCCCCACCCTAGAGCCTGAACCCCTTAAAAGGGTTCAAGAATTTCACAATTTTGGTAGAGGGCTTCATGGACATTATAACCAGGCATTTAGTTTTTAACAAATATATATGGGAGTAGAGAAGAAGATTTTCTAAGATTTAGTACATTTTAACTATATGACCATATTGGCCCCACCCTAGAGCCTGAACCCCTGACCCAGGGGTCATGAATTTCACAATTTTGGTAGAGGGCCTCATGGACATCATAATCTCGCATTTAGTTTTTAACAAATATAAATGGGAGTAGAGAAGAAGATTTTCTAAGATTTAATACATTTTAACTATATATGGCCATATTGGCCCCACCCTAGAATTTCACAATTTTGGTAGAAGGCTTCATGGACATGCATTCAGTTTGTTCCTCACATGTGTGGAAATAGAGAAGATTTTTGAAAATTTGGCTTTTTTTCATATTTGGACCCCAGGGGAGGTAGAGCCATGATTTTCACAATTTAGATTCTTCTTACCATAGAAATGCTTCACACCAAAAATAGTAACGATTGGCCTGGTAGTTTTCAAGAAGAAGTTCAAAATGTAAAATTGTTAACGCACGACGCACGGCTCACGACGACGGACGAAGACCAATTGAAATAGGTCACCTGAGTGACTCGGTTTGCTGCCACTTTGACAGCTTTTCACTTGTTTTTTTGATTGAGGATTCTAAGAATACTAATGTCTGTTATCAAAGTAGAAAGGAATGTAGCAAAACTTATTTTGTTTTCATTTTTCAATTTGGTTTTATTAGGTTTCCTATTGAGTTATATTTCTACAATGCATAGCAAGGATTATCCTCTTGTTTAAAGGTGAAACATACATACATTAGAGAATACTTTAATTCTTTGAACTTAAAAATTTAACAAAAAAGGGAACCGATTGGATCTAAGTTCAGCTAAAAATTGCGCCAAGTGGACATAGAGGGCGCAACGTTTAATATGATAACTTATTGTTGAAGAAAAAATTGAGAAAAGTGTATTTTATGATTGCTATTTAAGGAATGAGTCTTCTCGTTATCAAACATACTGTGGTTTCATTAATTTTCGTGGGTATCAAATTTCGTGGATTTTCTGAAAACCACAGTTTCAAGGATATGTAATTTCGTGGCCAATGATCCTATCAATACAAAATGTTAGTTGAAATTGAACTTCAATGAACATTAAGTTTCGTGGATCAACTTAACAACGAAATCCACGAAAATTGGTATTCAGCGAATATTGATGAAACCACAGTACCTCTTATAATAAGAAATTCATGAAATTTTGACACAGTGAAACAGATCATATAATCAAATGATTTAATCAGTTTAATCAAATGCGACCTCCTTGTTTTCGCATAAAAGTCAGGTCAAGACCTTTTTCATCAACTTAAAGGATGACAAAAATAAATGTAGTTCCTTGCAGTTATGTAGACACATGTTAAAGATATGAAGATTCTATTCTTCAATGAAATGATAGAATATCAGAATGTCTATCAGCGTATATTAATTAATTGGAATAAATATGAATCTAAAATTGATATTGCTTAGCCCGCATTTCTTCTAATTTTGGTAATTTTTGAAGATTTTTTTTTTATGCTTCCAATATTAAAATACAGTATTTTTTTTTTTTTTACGTATTAAGGAAGTATAGGACCCACGATTTTGAATCTACCGCGCAACTCCGAAATACGTAAACCAATTCGCAGTCGTTAAATCTGTTGGTTCAATACTAAGCAATTAAACTATAGATTTTACCGTAGAAATGATTTTATAGCCTCTATTTACAATATAAAACAATAATAAATGATTAAAAAGTTTAATCTAACGCAAAAGCCTTATTTTACGACATAAAAATCGGTTTTCGGCAATGTAAACAGATGGGTAGTGACAGCTCGTTTGCCACAATCATTTTGCCACAATGTGGAGGAAACGTGGGTTTGAATCTACTAAGAAGACTACACAGTTCATAAATGTTGCTAATGCCCAGAAGAAAAAATGGTCTAATGCCCAAGCAGACGCTATAGAACAGACTGATCACAGTTTCGTTGATCTACAGTTGCAGGAAGCTGAAGATGACAAGAGTTAAGACGCCAGCGAAAGCGATCTGTCTGGGTATGTCGTACATTCTTGATACTTGTAAATTGAAAAAAATTGTAATTTTTGAATAAAAGCAAGTGGAGCTAAGAAATTAACATTTTTATCTAAATTGATATGTGCATTGATTTTGTTTTTGTTCTATACCAGTATACCGGCGTAATGCACAGGTGCTTAACGATGCAGTTAATTGGATCTTTTGCTCATGAAGATGTACGAATGTATTTGCGTAGGAGCAAAGGCTCAAACACCTGTGGTGTAAGCCATAATTAAAATAAATACATATAAACATTTATAAAAATTAATCTGAAGTATATATCGGAGTTTGTATATGTATCAATGAAAAAAAGACAGATTATGATGTTGAGAGAGAGAGACAAAGAGAGAGAGAGAGATTGAGAGAGAGATGACTAATTTTGAAATGAAAAATAAAAAGCTTGTCAAGATCGAGCATATATATTGTATTCAGACTAATGAATAAATGATGTTTTCTATATTGATAGAAATATTTATTATACATGTAATTTTCCTATTGTTATACGGATCAACTTCTTATTAATATTTTTTCATGGTGCCAAAAAAATTTGAATGTGAAAACTTCAAGATAATAAGCACAGATCTGTTTACTTATAATGCTTAATAATACAAATGTTGATCATGAAGAGGTTGTTAAACGTCTGATTGTGGTTTGAGACAGGGGAGGGGAGTGGTGGAATTGGCATGCCTTTGCAACTTTCACATGCTGTAAATATCCAAACTTATGGACTTTCAGCAATACTAAAGGTAAATTCGTCAAGGTGGCCAACTTTTGGTTATGTTCCACATGTTTTTGCCAATTTCAAGGAAGTAAAAGGTATAGCTAGTACAGTTTATATATATATATATATATATATATATATATATATATATATATATATATATATATATATATATATATATAAATATATATATTATATTCTATTTTTCCTTTAGATACCTTGCTCAAATACAAACTGTGGACAAATGAACCATGTACCTACAGGAAAAAAGCATGGCCATGTGTGGGATGTCAACACAAAACTAGCAGCAGGTATGTGAGATGCAAATGAAATTTCTAAATGGATATTTCACTCAACAAAATTTTGTTTTATTATTTATACAATCATCTCCTTTTACAGCAATGGTTCACTCAGGAATAGGAAAAAGGCAAATTAACAGTCTCCTTTCAACATTTAATAACAGCAGTCTGTCACAAAACACTTCCTCCGAAGTTCCTCGTCGTGAGAAGGAGATTGGTGCTGCTGTTAATTTTGTTGCCCAAGATTCAACAGAGAGAGCTTTGAAAGAAGAAATAGATCTAACAGAGAAGTATGATCACAATTTTCAAATACATGTTTAGTTCACTGAGTAAATCAGCTAGCGTTCCATTTTAAATTCCTTTGTTATTCCATTTATGATGTAACAAAGATTTTGTGTAGCATTTGCAATTAGGATTCAATTTTTATAAGGCATAGAATAAGACATATCTCATATACCACAGTTTAACACCCAACATCACCTTACTTCACTTCTATTTGATAAATGAATGACATGATACTCCTCCGGTCAGATCACACACTTTGTTAAAAAAAATAATGATATTAATCTGCATGTGCCTCAAAATTTATCTTGTTTTATCTTTTACTAAAATGTCAAAATGTAATTGATGGAAAAGCATCAGAAGACTGTCCTCAATATATCTATAGTTGATAAGTAGCTAATAATTGTTGGAATCATGACAGTACGTGGAAACATCCTATTATATTTACATTCTACATAATCTTGGCTTGTAAAGTGTGTTGAAAGCTACGGCAGTTATAACAGTGTAATCCATACAGGGTACTCGAAGGTTAAATGACAAGTTTTATTGTGACGTCACAAACGTTGCATGAACGCTGTAAACTGCAACATCACAAGCGAAAAATCAAAGTTGACGCTTGTGGCTGTTATAGTGGCTCTTCCATTAATATGAACTTACCCTTAGAACAAGATAGGAATTTTAAGGTATAAATCACATTTGCAGACAAGGCAAGAAGTTTAAAAAATGTAAATATAAGCATTAAATCATGATTTTTTGAAAGATAGTCTCATAACTGCAGCAATGTGTGCATACAAATTATCATAATGCGCTAACGCGTGTTACTCAATTTGTATGTAGACACCGCTGCATTTATGAGACTGCGTCTTTCAAAAAATCATGATTCAATGCTATATCATTACGAGGTTAGACCAAACTAAAATTTTGATCTGCTTCAGAATTGCCCCGTCTCATTGAAATCATACATGTACTTTCATATTTCATCTTTTGTGTAATTACTGATGCAAATGTTTAAAAGAGTTTAATTTAGTTATGTTACATGTTGACTAGTACTGCCTTTTTTTATTACTAGGAACAGGGGAAAAGATGGATTGATTGTTAGTGTTGATGCTGGTTGACAGAAGAGAGGGAGTGGGAGGTCATAAGATTTTTCTGAGAAATTTTCTTTAAGGTCTAGCATTTTAATAGTGAGACATTTAGTGTTCAAGTAAAATTGGCACGAAATTAAAAAAAAACAGACCAGAGGAATTTCAGACTGCCATATCTTTTTTTCTGATTCATTGACATATGAGTGTCTCATTTTCAAGTGAAAGCATAAGATTTGAACATTTAATAACAGTTAAAAAACAAGACTTTTGATTATATCAAAATATATTTTTTGACCATTTTGCAGTTAAGGTCAACACAAACAGCAACAAATTAGAACCATGCAGAGGAAATTCGGTTGCAGTTTGTAAAATACGGAGGCGTTGACAATTTTTTTTTGCGAAAAATCATTCTTCTCTTAATGTGTTAGGAAGAGCGTATAAGAAAAATGAAATCAAATAATTGCAAACACCGTAGCATTGCTTCATTTCTGTTGCAAGCGGTGTATTTTAATGAGCTAGAGCATTTCCAACAAGGGTATGTTTGGGTACCGTTACCATGGAAACAAACAAATTGACTTATTAGTTTTTTTTATATTCTATTAGAGGAAATACAGTGCTATCCGTTGAACCAAATTTTCTAGTTTTTTGATTACTTTGGTGTCAGTCCCATACTCCCTTAATCACCCCTGCGAATGTGTTCGGAATGTTTTCTTTATCGTTGCTAAGTACGTAATAATCCAGAGGTGCTCGAATGAAAGTTCACGAGACTTCACCGAGATTTGTTTAGTTCCTGTGGAATTTCGAGCGGAAGTATAAGTGTTCGGATAACATTCTCAAAATACGTAAGTACTGGTCGTTTTTCATATCATATCCTACTTTGATTTATGTTAAAACAGGAAAAGCTTTCAAGATGTATGTCTTATTTCACCATCTAGCAGTTATTTATATTAAACAATAATACTCAGAACAGAGTTATCGTTCTTGTTCAACCACGTGTAGAGTGGTTGAAAATATAAACATTGGGTTGCTTAATAAAATCATAGCCATGTTTGATACTTGTGGTGTGCAATACTATGTTTTAAAAAAAATAATGGGTGTCTGTTTTGCATTAAAACTTAATATATCGAGCCAGTTTCAAGAAATATTCTGCATAAAATAGTATAGTCTGTTTCACCATTGATGTTTTTACTTGGGGATCGAAAATTAATCATCAGGAGGGATCTCTTTTAAGCATGTTAGTTGTAGCAACAGCAAACAAAACATAATTTTTGTATAATCACATTTTTTGTATATTCACATTTTATTCACCAATTAATGAAGATAAAGTTTAAAATCAATAAACCTCTAGATTTTATATTTGACTACAAGAACCTAGATACTGTGAAATAGACTATATACACGAGGTACGATTTTTACTGCGAAACTGAAAGGGTCAAATAAAACCACGTGGTCTGAAATTTGAATGACAATTACATTCGCAGGGGTGTTAATAAGACTTTCTATAAAGAGATAAATTGACAGAAAAGCTAATATATTGCAATTGATAATTTAAAGGGGCATGGTCACGATTTTGGTCAGAAATTATTTTTCCGATTATTAAGTCACCCGAGTAAACTCAGGTGACCTATTGCTATCCGTTTTCGTCCGTCGTCGTGCGTCGTCCGTTAACAATTTTACATTTTTAACTTCTTAAAAACTACAAGGCTAATTGTTACCATTTTTGATGTAAGGCATCTCTGAGTAAGAGGAATCTAAATTGTGAAATTCGTGGCTCTACCAGCCCCAGGGCACCACAATTGGGGCCACATATGCAAAAAAAGCCAAATTAAAAATTTTTTGTTCTTTACTCCCACACGTAATTCAAAAAACTGGTTGCATGGTTATGATGTCCATGAAGCCATCTACCAAAATTGTGAAATTCATAGCCCCTCGGTCAGAGGTTCTGGCTCTAGGGTGGGGCAAATATGGCCATATAGTAAAAATGTATTAAATATTAGAAAATCTTCTTCTCTACTTCCATATATATTTGTTAAAAACTAAATACATGATTATGATGTCCATGAAGCCCTCTACGAAATTTGTGAAATTCATGGCTCCTGTTTCAGGGGTTCAGGCTCTAGGGTGGGGCCAATATGGCCATATAGTAAAAATGTATTAAATCTTAGAAAATCTTCTTTTCTACTTCCATATATATTTGTTAAAAAGTAAATGCAAGATTATGATGTCCATGAAGCCCTCTTCCAAAATTGTGAAATGCATGACCCCTGTCTCAGGGGTCAGGCTCTAGGGTTGGGCCAATATGGCCATATACTAGTACTAAAAATGTATTAAATCTTAAAAAATCTTTACTCCCAAACATGTGGGCAAAAATCTGAATACATGGTTATGATGTCCACTAACTCCTCTACCTAAATTGTGAAATTGACTTCATAATTATGTTTACCAGGAAGTCCTCTACGAAAACTTTAAATTTCATGTCCCCTGGAGTATGGGTTTTGACTCTAGCGCAGGGCCAAAATGGATGTATAGGTGTTAATGCAATTATCTTCTTTACTCTCACACACCTGAAAGGAAAACTGAATTCATGATTTTGTAGACACGATCTTTAAGTTTTTCGCCAAATTTATAGGTTTCATAGTTCTTTCTGAAAGATTTCAGGCAGGGAGGTTGTCGTCATTACAAATTTATAATTTTTCTACTCCTGAATGAAACCCAATTAAATAAATATATGAGACTCCTCGACAAGTTGGTGTATGGGTTATATGCTACTCAGGTGACCGTTAAGGCCTATTGGCCTCTTGTAATGTTCAGAATGCCTTCGTAAAGTCCCTTTCACAATTAGCGCACGAGCACTTTGCGATCGGAATATTTTAAATCGCACGAGCTCTCGCATTCGTTGCATGCGTGTAAGTGCTCGCATCAAGTCTCCTCAAAATAGTGGACATGCACACTATTTAGACGTGACCAAATGCGATCCAAATCATCGGAGTGCAAGTTAAAGCCCCTTTCACAATTGGCGCACGAGCAGAAGCGACCAAATATTCGTGCGACCGAAAAAATTAGATATGAATCGCCAATTGTTGCCAAAATAATCGCATATGAAAAAAGTATTCGTACGAAATTCGTACGAATTTCGCACGATCTAAGCGAACGTTGTGCGATGAAAACGCATCGAATCTTGCGATATATCTTGCGTCTGTTGTACTGTTGTACAATGAAAGCAACTGTTGAAAGATAATACGATAGGAACGCGCGAGAGACTAGGTGATCGGACGATTGAACGTGCGCCAATGTGATTGGACGTGCGATTATGCCTTCTATGATACGAATGATCGTGCGAGTCAGCGGGGGCATATACACCGCCCATATTCATATTCATATACATAGTTGAAAGCGAGGAAAGATGCCGCCCAAGAAGGTACAAATATGCAGCAGCATTTATTATTATACCTCAATATGATTATTCTATTATATCTAATTGGTCTAGAAAGTCACGTGACAGGTAGGTATCATAGGAATAAAAAAGCAAATATGAGCATACGATGTGGACAATTATGATGAAATCAAAAATATTTAATCATTATGATTCTCTTTATATATCAGAACCAACTTAACTATCAATGATTTATGAAAGAAAAGTGAGACAGTTACATGGGAAATCAAAGAATCACGACGTTAATGTTGCGACTGTTGAAAAGTAAAACATTATTAGAAATCAACGTATTTTGTGTAATCATGTGTTGCTTGGTATAATAAAACGTTTATTGCATTAATGTTCAGGGAATATGAAGATTTATTCCCCAGAAAAAAACAAATTTTTCTCGGGCGAAGCCCTCGGGAAATATGATTTTTTAAGGGAATTAATCTTCATACATGTATTTTCCTCACCATCATGCAATAAATGTATATTGTTAATTTTGTTCTGAAATAGAGATACTTGTACAGGGTATATATACTAATAGCAAAGCATGGCATATTGAGGCTGATAAGTCGTGCAATGATATTAAAACGTTGCAAGACTACATGGGATAGGTTGAGCAACAGTCTCACGGTCGCAAAACAGACGCATAAACACAAGCTATTTATCTTACGATCTTTATAAATCGTGTATTACTCTTGCGAGTACACAAAACGTTGTAAAACGTTCGTAATAATGTTCGTGCGTTGAACTGCGATAATTTGGATCGCGTTGGGTCGCGTCTGAATAGTGTGCATGTTCACTATTCAGAGGAGACTTGATGCGACCAGTAAAACGTATGCAACGAATGCGAGAGCTCGTGCAACGTAAGCGAGGGCTCGTGCAACGTATGCGAGAGCTCGTGCGAAGCTCCAAAATTTCGATCGCAAAGTGGTGTAAAGTGGTCGTGCGCCAATTGTGAAAGGGGCTTAAGAACATTAGTTCAAACGTTTTACAACGTTTTGTGTACTCGCAAGATTGATGCACGATTTTTAAAGGTAGTAAGATGTATCGCTGCTATATATGCGCGTGTTTTGCGACCGTGAGACTGTTGCTCAACATGTCTCATGTAATCTTGCAACGTTTTACTACCATTGCACGACTTATCAGTCTCAATGTGCTATACTTTGGCACAAGTATATATACCTTGTATAAGCATCTCTGTTTTCTGGGGGAATAAATCTTCATATTCCCTGAACATTAATTCAATAAACGTTTTATTATACCGAACAATGTATGATTATACAAAATACGTTGATTTCTAAATTTTTTTTCAAAAGCAATAACGTCGTGATTGTTTGATTTCCTATGTTACTGTCTCACTTTTCTTTCATAATTTCGAATCACAGATAGTTAAGTTTGTTTTATGATATAAAGCACTGGCGTCGGAAGCAAATTGAAAGTGGAGGGGGGGGGGGGGGGGGCTAGACTAATCCTCAGAAATATTGAGAAAAAAGTAATTCCCAAAATCATAAAAATCCTAATCCGTGGGTGGGGGGAGGGGTAGTATACCTTTACTTCCAAAAGGAAAAAAAATTACCCAAATTTTTCCTCTCAAAAATCATGAAATTCCTAATCCGTGGGGGCGGGGCGGGGGGGGGGGGGGCTAGTATGCTTCTGAATCCAACTTCTCAATCTTTCAAGGTAAATTTAGGAACAATAATCTTTCCTGCGAGAAAAAGTGTGTGTGTGTGTGTGTGGGGGGGGGGGGGGGGGCTGAACCCTCTATCATGCTATGTTTCTAATGGTTAGGTATAACTTTGCCCCCCCCCCCCGGTTCCGACGCCTATGTAAAGAGAATCATAATGATAAAATATTTTTGATTTAATCATAATTGTCTACATCATATGCTTATATCGGCTTTTTCATTCCTATGAAATCGCCCTGTCACGCAACTTTCTAGACCAATCAAATATAATAGAATAATCATATTGAGGTATACATGTAATAATATATGATGCTGCATCTCTGTTTCTTCTTGGGTGCATGTTCGCTTTCAACTATTTCTACTAAAGAGCGTCGGAAATGTGCGGTATATACCCCCTCTCACTCGCACGAGCATTCGTACCATGGAACGCATGATCGCAAGTCCAATCGCATTGGCGCACGGTCAATCGTCCGATCATCTGGTCTCTCGCGCGATCCTATCGCATTATCTTTCAAAAGTCGCTTCCATTGTACAACAGTCGCATAGAGACGCAAGATATATCGCAAGATTCGATGCATTTACATCGCACAACACTCGCTTAGATCGGCTAAATTTCGCACGAATACTTATTTCAAATGCGATTATTTCGGCAACAGTTTACGATTACTATCTATCTTTTTTCGGTCGCATGAATATTTTGTCGCTTCTGCTCGTGCGCAAATTGTGAAAGGAGCTTAAGATTAAAGTCTTAAACGTTAGAAACTGTTATTTTATGCTTAGAATGTATAAGGAGATAGACAAATCAACGCAAAAAAGATTTTTTACCGGTGTATTGAATCTATGTAAAGAAAAACAAGACACGAGCCTTGTTTACATGACGAAGAATTGCAAGCCCTGTATCTTGCTTATAACTCTACAAATGACTCTCAAATTTCATATGATCATTAGAAATGCATTCCTAAAGCATTTTAAATAATAAAAACAGAAAGAAAGAATTTGGCTAAAATCGTGACAATGCCCCTTTAATACGAGAGAAAAACTGATTTTAGTGAATTTTTCCAAACAAATCAATGTTTAGGATGGACGCTTTAACAAGCTTGAAAAATGAAATTTGATAGGCAAATCTTATTTTAAAAACAAATTCTGAAACCTAAGTATCATATCATTAGTTCACATTAGTTTAAAAATCCAACATTAATGTAATTGTTTTAAGATGCTCAAACAGATTCACTAATCTACAGCAATTCTGAATTGCGACACGTGATATTTTCCTACGCTAACATTCCGCCAAAAAATAGTCCTCGTTAGATTCTAAACATTGATTACTATTTCTATGCCAAGTTGTCTGATAGTAAATAAGAAAAAAAATGCTATTTTAATTTCCTTTCATCTTGATTTAAATGACAATTAATCAAGTTTACGTTTGTACAATTCGAAAACCAGAAAAGACTCCTTCCTTAACTTAGAATTTAGTGTGTGTCATGACCATTATCTTATGACACAGTGAAACATCCAAAACCCGACGAAAATAACTCTGCAAAGACGTTTTAAGAAAGAGCTTGTCACCTTTTTTTCTGTCAAGTCTACCTCATTTTCCCTAAAGCTTTGACCATATGGTGTTATCTTTGAAAGCGAATGACACCCCCCCCCCCCAGAGTTGATTATTATATACTTATATGAAAATATATTAACAGTTTTTTCAATATACTACGAAATTACATACTTATTTGTATTCAAAACAAATCACGGGAATTAAGCAGCATTTTCTTATTTCTTATCGAGTGATATAAATAGACAGTTGGCACCTGCATTTTGCATGAAACGACAAAAAGGATATTCTCAATACGTCGTTTTATTAGACCTTGAATTAACTTATAAAATGTAAGATTTTATAATGAGATGTGAATGGGAAAATGTATATAAATGAGGAGGTTTTATTGATTCATATTATCTTTAATTATCTTTGTTAAAAAAGGAAAATTATCGAAACAATTTTAGCGTAAGCGTGAACATAGAAAAAAGAATTTACTATCTAACTAAAGTTCAAATTTATCTTTTGCGTCTAAATTTGAATTTTAAAAGGATAGATTCGTTGATCCTTTTATGAAATAAAATTTCTCGTATCCAATATTTAAGTTTAATTAAGAGTTTTAAAAAAGGTGAAAGATAGTTGAATTTATATTAAAAATAAGTGTATAAACAGTTTTATCATGAAATTGCCATCAAATTGACATTATAATGTTAATAATAAAGATTATCTTATTTTGATAAATTAATGTTCTGTGGCAAAATATGGACGTTTTTCGATGGATTTTGACTTGGACACATCAAGCGCAGGCTTGTCAAGTACCATTTCAAGTATGATGCGTATATGATCAGAAACGTGTGTAAAAAGCGTCCTTGAGCTGACCTTCCAAATGCAAAATATTGAGAGAAAATGACAGTATTTTCATTTGATTGCAAAATTGTGGGTATTAGCTCATTTAGGTGACGTCATAGATAAAGAGGTAATGGGCAATGAAGATTAATATCAAGGTTAAAGTAAAGGCATACTCTGTTTAAAGTTTTCTGAAGATATTTTTTTTACGACAATATTTTTGAAAGTGGTAAAATTTCGGGGGCAGACATTTGATCAAACCCGATATAGTCATTTAGTTGGATCAAATAGTTTTCCGAAAACATTGAACAGGTTCTCAATCGGCCATCATGTATACCTATTGGTTTATCCTTCCAACCCCTTACATAAGCGTAAAGCACAATTTCGCGATAAAGCATCTACTCCAATAAATAATTTAGGATGATATTTATCTCTTACGTAAACGATAAAAGGATCAAAATTATATAATTTTTATTTTATTAGTTTATGATGAATTTTTGATTACATATTTGGCTTGGAGTAATGCTCAACACATCTGGCGAATAATTACTGCAATGGGTGTTTCTTAATAGGTGCTCGGTAAACAGTCCATTTCAAGCACGTAGCATGGGGGTGGGGAGGGGGCTCAACATTTAGAGAACATTTTTCTTATTTTCTTAGATTTACAGAGAGATACTTTAATTATCATGGGGTTTCCTCCTCCACCATTTTGGGTACATGTTATAAATTAAGTAAAAAAACAGGAAATCAACAGTGATATTGTTATAAATATACCCACTTTCTTTGCACTGATTAGAATTATATTTATATGCAATTTGCGCTTTTCTATTGCTTGTCAAGAAATTTCGGATGAGCCCTCCCTTCCCCCCTTCAAAATCGATGCTACGTGCGTCACTTGATATGTTGATTGCGAAACAAATTACAAGTAATCTTCTACAAAGTCTATCATGATATAGAATTCTGTCCTTTTTGTGTAATTTTAAAAGTGCACGTGATTACGACCAACTTGGTATAAAACCATGACCGGATTTATTCAAGTTGCTTGATACAAGTTCAGCTGAGATGGAGCGTTTAACAATCTTTGTCTCCATTTTCTGTGTTCTTTTTGTTTATTCTGAAGCGGGTTGTTGGGGTGAGAGAGGAAATGGTAAGTACTTTGAACATATTTAGGGTAATTCAGAACAACAATTGGATTTTTTTCGTTTACAGTTTTTAGCTCAGATTAAGTTTCTGTAGGATGATAGATATAAAATCATATAAAATCATTGAGCTGATAGCTCAAGTGAGCATTTATGATCACATTCTGTCCATCATCCGTCTACAAACTTTTTATATTTTGAACTTCTCTAAAACCGTTTGGCCAATTTCAATCAAATTTTTTACAAATCATCCTTATGGAAAGGCAAATATAAATTGCTTGAATGAAAGACAGATCGTTTTTCAAAGCGGAGAAATCCTCGAAACTCTAGAAAAAGAGAGATGCATTTTTTAAAATCTTCTTTTCAAGAACTACTGAGTCAAATTTAACGTAATTTAGCATAAATAATCCTTATGGACAGGAAAATATAAGTTGCAAAAACTATGAGCTAATTCTGTTTCAAACCTAAGTATTACGAAAATAATAATAAAGGAAAGGCGTATTTCAATCAGTTTATAGCTTCGGGTTCGGTATTCCATACTTCTATGTTTAAAGCAGCCATGACGTTTGAAAAACGGGTCGATCTGACAAAGATGAATTTGTTTGTTGTGCAACAGTTCGCATGCAAAGGGACTCTTTGAAACATGCAAAATACATTGGTGCCGATTTTGTGAAGTGAATTGAGGTTAAATATTTTAATGCGTTGACAGTTTTCGCATATGACGGTGGTGTTACTAGCTTGTTATGATTTTCGTTTCGTTTTCATTATTTATGCTTTGTAACCTGGGGAATAAAAGCCTGTATTTTGTCGTTTTTACGTATCAAATCAAACAGAGACTTCGGTTAATCAGACAGTTGACTATTTACCTGCGCAAGTTAAGCAAAATCTGATGTATTAACAAAGTACTAAAATATAATTCATTCTATCGGTAATTCGGTATGATCTTTTGCGTAATGGTTAATTAATGTGTTTTGTTGAGATGCTCATCATTTTCTCGAGTTTATTCAGTTTAAAAAAGAGTTTAATATCACTAACGGAAATGTGTAGATATATATTAGACTCATGTTGAAAAAAAAAATAAATTGTGCTCTTAATTTGTTATTGTGCATGTTTCTTCTGTTAAATTGTTTACAATTTTTATTTACTAACCATATCTGAGTGTTAAGCTTTGAATTATAAGCAAGATACAGAGCTTTGCTCACAATTCTTTGTTTGTACCCAGATCTGAGGCCATTCTTTTTTGTTTGTTCATATTTTCAGTGCTGAATAGGAAATTCCAAGTTAAAAATCTTAAGCTGAATGTAATAAACTCATGTGAACAAAATATGACTCAAACCTAGCATAATTGTGAGCTCTGAATCTTGCTTATAATTCTACGATTGACGCTAAAATTTTGGTTGATCATTAGAAATAATTTGCTAAACGTTAAACACTTTTATTAAAGGATGATATGCTGTAACTACTCTCTGTGGCCCCCTCTATATACAATGAATAATATGAAATCTACATCAATTTTGATAGTTTTTCAGACACGAGTAAATATAAACGACACCGTTAAAACAGTTTCCATAGTTCTGACTCATTTCTGTTACGGGGATAAAGACATTATCGCTAATCCTTAGAAAATATAACAGCAAAAAATTATCCTGGGTTGTAGCCATTTGTTGTTTTTGAATAAAGATGATAATAATAGGAGGGCCTGAGTAAAGTAGAGTGATATGCCTGTCATTACATTGATTTTTATAGCTCTTTAACATGTCACGTGACAGCATTTAACATTTCAGTGTATTCATCAATCAAGTGTTAGTAAGGTTATAAAAGTCACACGAGTTTACGCCAGGTAAACAACAGTCGTTTAATTACAATGGGGAAGAGAAATTAAATTTTTGAATGTTTTTAATCTGAGAAATTAGGCGCATTGAGGAACAATTATCTTCGCACCAATAGAAAATTTTTAATGAAATACAAAAACTCTCATAATATATTAAAAAAAATTCAATAACTAGTAAGTAGTTGATGAAGGAAATGTACCTATATGTTCTCATATATTTTGATCGTTTTATAAAGTGGGGGAGGGGGATGAAATGAAAATTTAGGGAATTTGAAGTTAACAGTGGACCGCTACCAAATGTTTAGTTTTATATCTTGCGTAGGATTTTCTTATTCTCGGTAAAAATAATATTCCATAAAGGTACAATGTCAAAGATTACGTGTATGCAAAAATAAGTGTAAAATTCGAATACTTTACAATATTTTTATTTGTAATTCTACTGAGGGGCCATATGACACAATATCTTTTGAACGCCCATTTAACGTCATTGGTGCTTAGGTGAGCGATGTGCCCCATGGGCCTCTTGTTTTTGAACTAATAGAAAAGTTCCGAGTCCAAAGCTATTCTACGGCAAATAAAAAGTTAGTGTTACCGGAGAAGTTCATAATTTGAATTAATATTTAGTCTAAAATGAAAGAGATTTGAGCGCATCATACAAGACAGTGAAAGAGGGATGCGGTGAATCATGTGAAATCCTCAAATTGTCAATATATATCCTTGCATTAATAATGTTTTTGAAATTACAAGTTATCTTTAGTTCTCTCATTCTGCTGCCCAATGATACTATACCATATTAAAAAGTCGTGACAAATCAATATAAACATTTTATCTAACTAAAACCGTAATATTTTGGAATATGTGCATATTAAAGCAATATGAGCTGTATTTTTTAGAATTTTATTTTGATGCAAAAACCTGTAAGTATGATTAGTTTGCATGTAACTTAAACTTTTATGATTAATACGATTTGAAAAAAATCATTGATTTTTGTCAGAATGAAAATTTTTCTGCTAAGGAATATATAGCAGATAAATTTTTGTACAGGACGACAATTATTAAATTTTGCTCCAATTTAGGCTTCTTAAAGACTTTTCCCCACAAAAATGTGGCAAACAGATATTTAAAACCATGCTATTTCTTGTCATTTTAGTTGGAAATAACATTATCGTAAAAAAGAATTTCAACAAAAAAATTGCAGCTCATACTGTTTTAATATTTGTCTTAATGATAATAAGTGAATATGTTTACTTATAACGCACTGTTAAATCTTTATATTTCAAATTAAGTGCGTTAATATGGTCCCAAAAAATGCATGTTGAATTTTTTTTAAGTGCCTGGATTTTGTCTGTCATTTAATGCATTTAGAGATGCGTTACCAAAATTCTCAAGCAACATATTTTCTTTAAAACAAATTGTTTATTCTAATGTTTTCCTTTATTTTTAGGGTACTATTGTCCATATAAAGGAAGAGCTATTATGCCAGGCCGAAGTTATGAAAAAACAACTGGTCCAAACTGTTTTAAGTGCACATGTTCTGAAGATGGAAAATCTTTAAACTGTTGCGAGTGAGATATTTTAATCATTTATTTCAATGATTAAGGTGCAAATGCAGTTAATTAAACAACAAAGTGTCTTTGGTCAATCAATCGGGATATGAAGGTGGCAACATTGCAGAAAAAAATACATCACCCGCGTTAGCGGACCGCGGGTTATGAAAAAAAAAAATCTACAATGATCACTACCTTCATAACCCGAATGAATCACCAAAGGAAGCATTTATTGGTTTACATTTACTTTTTTTCAACAAATTTATTAATTGATTATTAAAACCCCCCCCCCCCAAAATCCAACTTTTATTCCTGGCGACTTTATTTTGCGATTTACATGTGCTTCCAATGAACTGGTTTGTGATGACTATTGTTCGCGCCCGAGCCTTATTCAGACCCGTGTTGTTATAACATCCATATGACAGCGGTTGGCTCGCGGCGAGAAATATTCGCGATGACAAGGCCCTTGCGGAAAATTCTCGCACGCGAATATAAGTTACTTTACAGTAAATAAACTAAATTGCTGTTAATGAACATCCGTACGTTAGCTAAAAGAGACCGATAAATCGTCTCCTATGGGAATTTGAATCTGGCATCATGATGAATATTTCGTGCTATCGGTGATTTTTCTTAGGTCTCTGTAGGTTTCAAGGAATCGATAAACGGGGCGTGTAGATTTTAGTCTAGTCTGCTTTTAACAGCTATAAATTAACAGTTTCCCTAGAAATAGATGGAATCATATTAGATTGATGTAAATATTTGGACTTATAATATTTTTGGTAGTCACTGGTTCTGCAGATAGTAGATAAACCTTTATACACATGCTGATTAGCTGCCTAGCTTTCCATGAATATATAATTTTTCATGTAAACTGTAATATTTTAAGTCTACAATTTTATGAATCCAAATGAAATGATAAAAAAATTAAATTTCTATTTTTACACCTGTCATTTCTGTTGCAGCACTAGCACGATCATCACAAGCTTTCCGCCAGACAAATGTAAAGTTATATTGGTGGGATGTGACGAGGTAGCTGTCAGCAAATTCGACGAAAGCAAGCCCTGTCCAGGTCAAACATCAGGCATTAAAGGATGAAATGTGTAAACATTTACAAATAAACAATTATTGTCAAGTAACCAGACAATCAAGTAGTTGTACTTAAGTTAAGTTGACTGGCAGGAAAAAAAATTAATAAGAAAATTTACTAGTACTCTTCCTTTAGAAAAAAAAAGATGGCTTTGTGAAATATTTTTCAAAGCTTTCTCAGCTTTTTCATTACCTGTTCGCAAATTGTAAACCGTAAACTGCCTTAAGTTTTGGGAGAAGTAAAAAGGACAATATATAGTATGGGCCTTAAATGCCCCCCTAAAACGAATACCATCATTTTACTGTAATTCTTTGTTTTTTTATACATATATATGATGTTTTTACTAAATGTTCATTTTGATTCAAATACCCACAATTCAGAAATATGGCATTGTAAAGACACCTTTTCCCCCGCCATTTTTGCATTTTTAGCATAAAACAGCTCGTTTTCAAGCAGTTTTTCTTTCCGAAAACATAGAGCGCATGCTTAAACAAACAAAATATTTTAATCAAGAGATGTATCTAGCCAAGACCAGTATGTGACAAAAATTTTTTCCTTGTTCAAGCATACGCTCTATATTTCCCATTTGTAAAAAGATGGGGAAAAATGTCAATTTTGGACTGATTTTGATTAAATTATAGAAATAGCGTCACTTCTGACGTCATATACTGCAAGTTGGTGCAAATAAATCATATAAATAAGTGAAAAAAAGAAAAAAAACAAAACAAAGCTTATAATTCATGAGCATGTTAACAAAAGGGGATAAATTATTGCCTGCGTGTATTCATATTCGGTTGCATTTTACACACCGATTGTAAACATTAACTTAAGACAGAGGCACATGGGGCCACATCGCTCACCTGAGCAACTATGACTTTATATAGGCGTTCAAAGGATATTGTACCATATGGCCCATCGGTAGAATTACCAAAAAATTTATAAAGAATTCGAATTTTACACTTATTTTTGCATACATTTAATCTTGTACCTTTATGGAATACAATTTTTAAAAATAAGAGAATCCTACGCAAGATATAAAACTAAACTTTTTGTAGGGGTACACTGTTAATTTCAAGTTCCCTATAGTTTCATTCTGTCCCCCTCCTTCCCCCCCCCCCCCCCCCATTTTATAAAGCGATCAAAATATATGAGAGCATACAGGTACATTTTCTTCCTCAACTACTTACTAATTATTGTATTTTTAAAAAAAATCATTATAATAGTCATTATATTTTATTTTAAAATTTCAATAGATGTGAAGAATAAAATTGTGCCTCAATGAGCTCAATTCCTCAAATTAAAAACATTCAAAAATTTAATTGGTCTTTCCCATTATAAACGACTATTGTTTACCTGGCGTAAACTCGTGTGACTTTTTAACCTTACTAACTTATTGAGAAATACACTCAAAGAAACATGTTGTCACTTGACATGTCAAAGAGCTTATTATAGTAAATGAATTGACAGGCATATCAATCAATTTTACTAAGGCCCACCCATTATTTTCATCTTTATTCAAAAACAACAAATGGCTAAAACCGAGAATGATTTTCAGCTGTAATATTTTCTTAGCAATAGCGAGAATGCCTTTATCCCCGTAACAGAAATGTGTCAGAACTATGGAAACTGTTTTAACGGTGTCGTTTATATTTACTCGTGTCTGAAAAACTATCAAAATTGAAGTAGAATTCATATAATTCATCGTATAAAAAGGGGGTCCCAGAAAGTAGCTACAGCATGTCATCTTTTATTATTTTTTTTTTTGAAGTATTTAACGTTTAGTGAGACATTTCTAATAATCAACCAAAATTTCAGCGTCAATCATAGAATTGCATAGAATGACCAAGATACAGGGCATACAATTATGCTAGGTTTGAGTCATATTTTGTTCACATGAGTTTATTACATTCAGCTTAAGATTTTTATTTGGTATTTCCTATTCAGCATTTAAAGTATAAACCACATAAAAAAGAATGGCCTCAGATCTGTGTACAAACATAGAATTGTAAGCAAAGCTTTGTATCTTTCTAACAATTCGAAGCTTAACACTCAAATCTGGTTAGTAAATAGAAATTGTAAACAAATAAACAGAAGAAACACGCACTAAAACAAAGAGCACAATTTATTTTTCAAAATGTGTCAAATATATACCTACATATTTCTGTCAGTGATATTAAACTCTGTTTAAACTGAATAAACTCGAGAAAATGCTGAGCATCTCAACAAAACACATTGCATTAATTAACCATTACGCAAAAGATCATACCGAATAACCGATAGAATGAATTAAATTTTAGTACCTTGTTAATACATCATATTTTGCTTAATTTGTGCAGATAAACAGTCAACTGTCTGATTTACCGAAGTCTATGTTTGATTTGATACGTAAAAATTACAAAATACAGGCGATACTGTTGCACAACATTTGTCAGATCGACCCGTTTATCATACAACAAACATGGCTGCCTTAAACAAAGAACCTCGTTTTAGAAGTATGGAATACCGAACCCGAAGTTATAAACTGATTGAAACACGCATTTCCTTTATTATTATTTTCGTAATAACTGAGATTTAAAACAGAATTAGCCCATAATTTTTGCCATTTATTTTTTCCTCTCCATAAGGACTATTTATGCTTAATTACGTAGTTCTTGAGAAGATTTTTAAGAATGCACCCCTCTTTTTCTACAGTTTCGTGGTTTTCTACGCTTTGAATATAGATCGGTCTTTTAATTTTGCAATTGATATTTGCCTTTCCATAAGGATGCTTTGTGCCAAATTTGGTTGAAATTGGCTAAGCAATTTTAGAGAAGAAGTTTAAAAGTAAAAAGTTTACAGACGGACGGACAAACAGACGGACGACGGACAAAATATGATCAGAAGAGCTCACTTGAGCTAAAAAAAACAAAGAGAAAATCTTAGGTTTATTTTAAAAGCGTATTTACTTTATTTTAGCAAATGCAAACAGTTTTATCAAGCAGATAAAATACCCAAAATACTCTGTTTTGTCTTTAATTCATAAGAAAGGTCAACTAGATAAACTTTAAAACTACCGTCCTATAAGTTTAACAAATTGTGATTACAATTATTGCATGTTTTTTTCACTTCGTTTAAAAAAATTATAGACAAAATAAGAGTCTTGGTAAAATGGGTACGCAAACCCGGGCCAGGACAAAATAAAAGCCGGGGCAGATCGATATTTTTCAATTGTCTTTGCTAATAAATAACCAATATCATTGAAATTTTTAGGATATGTGCCCAATCGATATAACTGTATTCGCTGTAAATATTTCTGCATAACATTGTTTATTAAGAAATTTATCGACGATTGTTGATTTTCAAGTTGGTAAAAAGGGTAGGCAAACCCGGGTCGACATTTTACGGTTTTGTGGACTTATTTAAGAAATAACTGAACATTTCACGTTTAATTCCGGTAAACATATGAAATACTAATAAGAAATAGGCATTTATTGAACGGAAATTAATTATTCTTCGATTAATAACAGTTTTTAAGAAAAACCGGGTCACTAAAACCGGATCCGATCACCCAGGACAAACTTGATAATTCCGTAATAGTTGCGTGTCTATGTTATCCCACATGGATTTTATTTATGTTTTATTAATGTTACTTTACATTTACAATAATTCACATAATTTGAAAATAAAGATCACATATACTGTGCCTAGCTTTAATATTATTTTTTTAATCACACATAAGCCTAAATGTAATTAAGCTGCTTGATCGATTAACTACTGAATCATCTCATTATGATAATTAGCTAATAGAGAGGAAGCTATCATCTCATTAGGATAATTACAAAAAGAGAGGAAGCTGAGAAGAAGCTAGGTTGTTGTGATGAACAATTGTTTTAAAGTTCAAAGTGATATCTTTTGATGATAATATTCTATAATGAGTTGAGTGGTTTTTAGAAAACCTTTATATAGCTTCCACAGAACTTACTTTTCTCATTCAGTACATGGACACCAATCTGATGTCTGTTCAGTAGTTGTCTTAAAAAGTAGGTATGAATTATTAAATGTGTATTTTCTTTGAATAAATAAATGTTGTATATATACTTGTATACATGTATATCTTGACTTTTCATCTCATCGGGCAGGAAATATTGAATTAATATGCTGTATTTGCCGCAGTATGGGGTTGCAATTTTAACTATCGGAATGATATTAATTTAATGATAATTAATGTTGTAAAATAATTATATTTTGTTGAATAGACAGCATATTGATTCAATCAGGTACAGTATAACATGTATGGATACCTAACGGTGACAACTAAGTACATGTGTTTTCTTATTTTGTGTTCCACATCCTCACCCTCTTTCCATATCTGTGTCTGAGTTCCTTCGGGGGCTCCTGGGAGGAGATAATGCTGGACAATATGGGCAAGACTGCAATATAACTGTATATGTTATTACATCTCACAGTCAACTCAAATCCAGCTTGATAAAGTTTATGGAAGAGGGAAAAAGGCCATCAAAGTATCTGAATCAGAAGTTAAACAACAGCAAAATGGTGTTGATTGTGGAGTGTATGCAGTTGCCAATTTAACCGAGTTTTGTTTTACATGAAGCTGTGACAACCAGCCTGTGAATTATGACATAAACAACATAAGAAGCCACTTGGTCAAACACATCAATGACAAGAAGTGCACTCCTTTTTCAAGACGACCACAACAGAAGAAAAGACTCAGCCTGAGTAAAAAAGATAAGATTCAAACAATTGCGATTGACTGTGCCGCACATTGCAATCTGCCAAACATCTTTGATGATATGATTGCATGTGACAATCCATCTTGTTTTCAATGGTTTCATCAGAAATGTGCAGGTGTAACAAACCCAGGTGACAGTTTCCTATTCAACTGTCCACAGTGGGCAACAGCCTCTAGATCCTAGGGAGATCTACATGTAGCTAGATCCAAGTAGTTTTTATTTCTTTTTTAATATTAGTGCTTGTAAGATATTGTTTTTTTTATAGGCAAACTGAGTCTGGGCCCTGGTAGGGCGTCGTTGTTATCACGATAAGAACAGTACTTGCTTACAACCCCCCCCCCCCAAAAAAAAAACAACAACAAAAACCAGCATGCTTATTCGTTCATATTATCACAGCTCTTTTTTAGTGACCCGGTTTTTCTCAAAACCTGTTATTAATTGAAGAATTTTAACTTTACGTTCAATAAATGACTATTTCTTATAAGTATTTTATATCTTTCACCGGAATTAAACGTGAAATGTTCAGTTTTTTTTTTAAAAGAAGTCCACAAAACCGTAAAATGTCGACCCGGGTTTGCTTACCCATTTTACCAACTTGAAAATCAACAATCGTCGATAAATTTCTTAATATACATTGTTTTGCAGAAATATTCACAGCGAATACATTTATACTGGTTGTGGACATGTCCTAAACATTTCAATGATATTGGTTGAGTATCAACACAGAAAATTGAAAAATATCGATCTGCCCCGGCTTTTATTTTGCCCCGGCCCGGGATTGCCTCCCCATTTTACCAAGACTCACAAAATAATCAACCCCGATCAGTCTGGATATATTAAAGGACGTTATTCAGGAGCCAGCGCTAGACTTATTTGAGATATTTTTGATTTTTTGGGAAAAAGCAAAGAATCAGGAATTTTCTAATTTGCTGACTTTCAGAAGGCATTCAATTCCGTTGAATGGGAGTTTCTGCTGCGGTCAATGAGCAAATTTAATTTCGGCGACAATTTTGTTAAATGGATTAAAATTTTGTATACAAATTCATATTTCTGTATAAAAACAATGGTTGGATCTCCAGAAAATGTCAGATGTATAGAGGTATTAGACAAGGATGTCCTGTCTCAGCTATTTTATTTCTATTTGTAATGGAAATTTTATCAACAAGAATCAATAATTCTGATAGTGTTAAAGGATTTAAAATAAGCAGTACACCAAATTGAATTAAATGCATACAGCATGCAGATGATAGTACGTTCCCTGTTAAGGACATAGAATCACTTGAACGTGTTGTCAAAATTATTGAAAATTTTGGACCTGTATCAGGAACGAAGTTGAATTTGGCAAAGACGGAATGTACTCATTCGGGGTGCTTAAACATACTATAGAAGGCAAAACAACTCTTAAAGGCATAACAATGAATTTTGACACAATTAAATGTCGTGGTATATATATGGGGCATAACAAAACCGAAAAGTAATGAAAGAAACTTGTTATGTAAATTTAAGGAATTTGAAAAAATACTTGACTCTTGGCGAAGTAGAAAACTAACTATTTTTGGAAAATGCCAGCTTATAAATTCTTTTTTAATCTCAAAGGTCTTGTACACGGCTACTATTTAAGAAAACCCTGAACAATCTTTCATTAAAAGTATTAATAAAATAATGTTCTCATTTATTTGGGGAAATCGAGAGCAAATCAAGCGTAACACCTTATTTAGAAACATATATGAAGGCGGCATTGTTATTACAGACTTTGAATCAAAACTCAAAGCTATGAAAGCTTCATGAGTTTCGAAAATTATTCAAAATAGAAGTAGTCTGTCTTCACTTTTAAACGCTTGTGTAGTTAATAAAACATAATATCGACATTCCATTTTTGCTCAATTCAAGCATTACAAAATACGAAGAATTGAAATTAAACTCCCTCCATGTGTTTTATTAAGAGGTTTTTGTAGCCTTAAACGAATGCAAAGATATTTCATTAACCAATTTTGCTAATCAAAATATCTGGTTCAATAAAAACATATGTGTTAAGGGTAAATCTCTATTTTTTTTTCAAGGTGGACTAAATTTTGGTTTATTATTAGAAAAAGACCTTTTTTTTTTTTTTAATGAGAATGGCTTTAAACAATAAATGATATAAAAGGATGCTTGGCATCAACAAGCAATTTTTATGTGAGTACTTAATAGTCAAAAATGCAATAAAGATGCACCTTTCAATAATTGATCTACGAACCATAAATTTCACGAATTTGCTCACTAAGTTGCATTTCTAAAATATAGTCTAAATTTTTCTACATCATTTTTATAAAAAAGATATCCCCATAACCTATTATGGAAAATATATGGTGTAAGGAGTTCCTAAGAGACAAGTACAATTTTAATATAACTTCAGAACAAGATTCGGTCAATATTTGATAAATCTGTATCAGCGTTAAATTATAAGTTCAGCATATCACACGCTCTGAAAATACTTATCGTTTTTAAGGTTGTTACTGACATTATGCGTAAATATATCGGGTTGGTAATTATCTAATAAATCAAGAAAAAAGCGAAAAACTAAGAGTTCTTAGGACTTTTTGACAGTTTAAGATTGAGATTTGTTTCAGAATATAAAATCACTATCGCCAGACATTGATGAAAATATATTGCCTTTGCCAAAAAAATATCATTTTATTATTATAGGTAAATGTACTTAAAATATGAGGTATCTAGTTTAAATTGTCTCTCTAAGATATCACAGATTCAAAATTGAATACGTGATATCGCCTTTTTAAAAAAGTAAACAACACGAGCACGACGGGAAAGGCGAGAAAGAAATGTTCAATATTACATGTATCCTTGGAGGACAGACTAACGGATGGTTGTGGCATAAACTATGTCGTAACATAAGAAATATCTTCTTTTGGTTTCAACTTAAAAAAAGTCACGTTCAAATCAAACAGTTTTGCAATTAAACGCAATAGCTATTGCGATTAAACCCAATGACTTTTGCGATTAAACGATACGATCATTGCTTCAAAAAACAGTACTTTTTTTGCGACTAAACGAAATAATTTTTGTGATTAAACGCGAAAGATTTTGCAAAACTTTGTGTTAAAACGTTATCTTCTTTGCGTTTAAACGCAAAAACTTTGCGTTAAATCGCAATTTTAACATTTAAACGCAAAACACATTGCAATGAAACACGCAAAAGCGTTTAAACGCAATGGAAACCAATTTTTCTACTGAACTGGCCTACATGACTTAGGTAATCAGGGGCACCGAAATGTGATAACTGGAACCACGCTTACAGTAATCTAGTTAAAATAGAAAAGATGTGAAGCATTCCGATTTTTTACGATATTCAAATACATAAGCATTAACATGCATGTTGGATATTTGAATACAACTTTCTTCAAAGTAAATCCTAGACATCTGTCATGCACCAAGTATTGGCATATTTCGATTTGTGGTCACATTCACCCGAGTAACCCTTCTCTTCTTACGACATCCACAAGCACAGTCCTGTCTTTACTTTCTTTTCATTCGTAGTACATGTAGTAGTAGTACCTTACCTTAGTACATGTAGTAGTAGTATCTTACGCGACCGTTTTTGGTAACAGAAGCAAATTATTAGAGCATGTATCGAACTATTTGTTGATAACTAATATAAAGATATAACTCAATTGAAATAACATTGAGTTGAGACCTCCCTGAAAAAAAGTGTTTATTAAAATACATGCACATACATTAAAACAGATAAAAACAAACGGAGAAGGGTTTAACTACATTCAAAGCAAATGATGAGCAATGAAATGACCTTCAAAAAGATGTTCTCAGCTTCAAGTAAATCGTTTAATAATTTCTTTCATATATATTTTTAACAGTAAGAATCTTTTCTTATTTTTTCATTATATACAATGTGTTTCAAACAACTTCTAAAATGCAATTAAAGGAAGTGTTATTTCTATTTTCTCTCTTCATTATGCATATTCTGAAGCTGTTTGCTGGACTGTAAAAGGAAATGGGGAGTAATTTTATTCGTTTAGTGTTATTATAAAAAGTGCATTGACTTTTTTAAGATAGTCAAAGTTATTTTCATTAAAAACGTATCTTTTGAATTAAATTTTCTTTTAGCATTTAAAATTGTACAAACAAAATGTAAAGAACAACCTTTAAAATTGTACAAACAAAATGTAAAGAACAACCTTAAATAATATTCGTTTTCAGCTCAGTCACATATATTTCAATAATAAAATTAATAGTTATACACAGACCATCTTGTTAGCTTATATACGTATTGTGCTCGACAAAAAGCAACTAGCAAAGGTGTATGAAATGGAGTTCCGAGTGACCACCTTTACATTTAAGAGCACCATCACATAAAAAGCACTATCAAATTAAAAAGTACCATCATATAAAAAGGCACCTTCACATAAAAAAGCATCATCAAATAAAAAAGCACCATCTCCATATATAAAACACCATCTTCATATAATAAGGCACCATCCATATAATAAAGCACCATCTTCACATAAAAGCACCATCGTCATACAATAAAGCACCATTTTCACATAATAAAGCACCGTCTTCATAAAATAAAAGCACCATCTTCGCATGAAATAACTACAGCATAATATAATAAAGCACAACCTCATATGAAATAGCCACATAAGGCAGCTATGGCGCTCCATACGATCAAATTGCTTCGATGAATAGCTGTAATTATAGTTTTTTCAAAGCCAGATGTGCTATCAGACCAGCCTCCTGGTCTGGTTGCACGTCGTCGTCTGTAGTCGTCGTCTTACAGTGCTGTATGATGCCTGACCTCCATTCTGTATCCACCTAGTTTTAAGCTGTAGAGTGGTCTTCATTCTGGTTTGCAAAGATTGTCCGTTAAAGCTGCTTGGTCCGATTTTTTTGTAATTACAGTATCAAATAATTTTCCATACACACCATTTATCTTAGAAAGTTATGGACTTTCTCCTATTTACACCAGCAGAATCGGTCTCCTTTCAAAGTTAGAAATATTAAAAGTAAATAAAAATAATTCCCTTTTGGGCAAACGAAAAAACAAACCAAAATGCATCATGGGGTGTTTAAAAAAGAGAACCGCTTGGTTTCGTCCCCCGAATGATTGAGGTTATTAAACTCGCATGCTCTGCATCGATTGTAGACAAAGGAAACTTCAGAAATATTAGCAAACAAAACATACATAGGTTTATTTGCAATTTGCTTGAACACTACGACCTATATTTATAGCGATGTCAAAGTCGTAACACAACCATACCCGTCTTGGCTTTACGGTGAATTTTCATATGAGGCGAAATATCGCGATTCCCTTTTTTATGTCGTTTGTTTTGTTAGTAAATTTTGTACATAATTTTTTTCATTGAAATTTGGTTTAATTGACTGGGAAAACTACTGCAATGTCTATTATTATACATATACTTAGCAAAACCACCGTTTAAAAACGTGCACAAAATGATATAAAAAATCGGACCAAGCAGCTTTAAGCATCCTTTTCTCTCCGAGTGTATATCTAGACTTTGCCCTGGTGCTGGAGCATCTGCATAGAGCCGAGTGGTCTAGTGCCATCTTATTGCTTTTAATTGTCTCCTTGCTATGTCTGATGTTGATACTTATTGTTGATTTAGCGGATAGCAAAGGTCATATCTTCCAGTAAGAGGCGCTCCATCTTCTGAAAATTTTTGAACTTCAATATTGTAAAAAACAAAAACAGGAACAGATTGGATCTCAGTTCAGCTAAAAATTGCGTCATGTGGACAGGGGCGCGCAACATTTAATATGATAACCTATTGTTGAAGAAAAAAATGATAGAAAGTGTATTTTATGATTGTTATTTAACTTAAAATAAAGTGTGTGCCATGTCTATTATCTTATGACACAGGGAACCCTCCAGAACCCGACGAAATATAATTCTGCAAAGACTTCTTCAAAGTTTTAAGAACGTCTTGTTACCTTTTTTCTGTCAAGTGTACCTCATTCTCCAAAAATAAGCTTTGACCAGATGGAGTTATCTTTGATAGCGAATGACACCCCTCTTCCCCCCAACAAAGACTTGATCATTGTATGATCATATGAAAATATATTGAGGGTTTTTTCATTAATATACCGCAAAATATCATGCATATTTGAAATCAAAACGACGCACCGGAAGTAAGTAGCATGTTTTTATTTCTTATCGAAAGATTAGATCGACAGTTGGCACCTGTATTTTGCATGAAATGCCAAAAAGGATACTTTCAAGACATCGTTTTATTAGACCTTGAATTAACTTATAAATTGTAAGATTTTAAGATGGGATGCAAAAGAGAAAAATGTGTATTAATGATAAAGAAGTATTTATCATTCTTGTTCTCTTTGCTAAAAAGGGAAATTATCGAAACAATTTTAGTGTAACCGTGTGCATTGAAAAAAGAATTATCTAACTAAAGTTTAAGTTTATTTCTTGCGTCTAAACTTAAATATTTCAAAACGATAGGTTCGTTGATTCAGTTACAAAATAAGTATATGCAGTATTACGCATTTCTCGTCCCTAGCATTAAAGTGTTAAAGTGTTACTAAGAGTTTTTTTTTCAGTGAAAGAAACTTGAATTTATATTTTAAAAAAATGTATAAAAGTTTAATCACCAAATTGACAACATAATGTTGACATGACGTCATTAAGATTATCTTATTTTAATAAATTAATGTTCTGTTGCAAAAAATGGGTGTTTTGTCTATGAGACATAAAGCGTAAGTACTATGTCAAGTATGATGTGTATGATTACGTATGTACATGTAAAAAAATTTCTTGCTCTGACCTGCGCTTAATACTTCCAAATGCAAACTATTGAGGAAAATGACAGTATTTTTATTTGATTGCAAAATTGCGTAATTAACTCATTAAGGTGACGTCATAGATAAAGAGGTAATGGACAAAAAAGACTTGTATATAGTTTAAAGTAAAAGGCACACTCTTTATAATAATTATGGTTTTTATACAATATTTTTTAAAATAATAAAAATGTGGGGCAGAGATATGACGAAATAAAATATCGTCTTTTAGTTGGATTAAAAAGTTTTTAGAATGCATTTCATAGGTTCTGAATCGGCTATCATGTACACGTATTGGTTTGTCCTTATGACCCCTTACATAGGCGTAAAGCCCAATTTCGCAATAAAGCAACTGCTCGATTTAACATTAGTTTATGATTAAAATTTGATTACATATAAGGCTTGGAATAATTCTAAACATCTGGCGAATTACTGCAATGGGTGTTTCTAAACAAGCTGCTCGATATACAGCCCATTTCAGGCCCGTAGCATCGGGGAGAGGTGGGAGTGGTGGTGGTGGTGGTGGTGGGGGGGGGGTCTAGTACATGTAGGGAACATTTTTTCTTATATTTACAGAGAGAAACTTTAATTATCATGAAGTTTCTCCACCAACATTTTGTGTATATTTAATAAATTGAAGTAAAAATCATAAAATCAAGTGATATTGTTATAATTAAACCCGCTCCCACTTTGCATTTGCATTAGATTAGAATTGTGATTATATGCGGTTTGCCGTTTTCTATGGCTTGTAAAAAAAAATTCGGATGAGCCCCCCCCCTTCCCACTTTCAAAATCGATGCTACGTGCCTGACATTTGCCCAATCACTACATGTAGAAATAAATTGCACGTAATCTTCTACAAAGTATATCATAATAAATTTTTTCTGACAATTTTCTGTAATTTTTAAAGTGCACGTGATTATTACCGACGTTAAAGTATAAAACCGTGTCCGGATTTATTCAAGTTGCTTGAGACAAATTCAGCTAAGATGGAGCGTTTAACACTCTTTGTCTCCATTTTCTGTGTTCTTTTTGTTTACGCTGAGGCGTTTTGTTGGCCTGAGGGTAGAGGAAATGGTAAGTACATTGTGAACAAATTTAGGGTATTTAAGAACATTAATTACATGTACATTTTTTCGTTCACAGTTTTTAGCTGAGATTAAGTTTCTATAGGATGATAGATATAAAATCATAAGCGAATATGAATCATTGGCCTGAGATTGATTTAATAAAATTGTTCAATAAATCCACTAAACCGATTTTTTTAATGAATTTCTGAGCGATGAAATGTTATTAATTTTTCTTATTTGATACATGGCCAGATGCCGTTCCTGATATTGTTAGTATTAATTAGCATTTCAGATGGTGTGTTTTTCGTTTTTATTTGTAGGGTACTATTGTAAATACAAGAACAAGCATCTGCGCAAGGGCGAAAGTTACTTTAATGCAACGGGTCCATTCTGTTTAAACTGCACGTGTTCTGAAGATGCATACACGTTAAATTGTTGCAGGTGAGTACACGTACTTCCTTAAAAACAAACAACATTAATTAACTCAGTAAATATAATCAATATTTTCTTTGATAATATGCTATTTATTATATCAAAAACACTTTGTCATGTTTCTTCGCCTTAAAACTGTAATGGTTACTGGTTACAGTTATAACTCTATAAACTGCATGGTGTTAACGTTTCCATTTTAAAATTCACGTTCAAGCATTGGTACTAGTATATAAACGTTCTTGGCTTTACAGTCTGATTACATCATCTTTCTTCTTACACTTGTTGGGGTCTTAAAGGTAATGATACATGTAGGTCATTTTCACACGACCGCTACATTTGCATGCAGTCAAAATATACCCCGATTTATCTGACACAAACATACTTTTATCTGCTATATGAAAGCTAAATCTCTTCAACAGCGAAAGTTACATTAAAATATTAACATTTTCCAGAGTCTTTGCCTGTGATAACACTACGTATCGATTTTGTACTATAAAATCTATAACTTCAAATAACGTATAATTGAGGCGCCAGCGCGGTTTGGTTATTTATATAAAATTATATAAATATAAGTAATACGGAACCATTCTTTGAATATTATGAGGTGATAATTTCGGTGGGGGCGTGATCAAATCTATCCAAAAACCCTTCGGGCTTTATTGGATTTTATCACGCCCCGACCAAAAGTATCAGCTCATAAAACTCAAAGAATGAATCCTTATTCCTTGATGAATTATATAACTGGTAGGCTTATCAAAAAAACCAAACGGCAAATAAAGCTTCGTTCTTAGCACCTGTCATTGTGATCATTTATACAAAGGTGGATAACTCTAATAATTCGGTATCACTTTTTTGTAAACAAAATCAAAGTGTCAACAAAATCAAAATGTAAATTGATAAAGACAAGTAGGAAAAATAGATTGAAAAATAACGCGGAGTTCATTTTTTTGTGTCAAGTTAAATCAATTATCTTCAGTATCAGCAGTGCCACCAAAATGACGACATATGTGACGTAATCAAGTTAAACAAAGGGAAGCTAGCCCTTGTTGTTGCTTGACAGAGGCCATATACAAACAGTATATATACAGAGGCTTATGGCAAAGCAAGTTTCATTTGTCAGTGATGTACCTGTAACTCTGTAGAGAGAGCTTGTGATCTCTTCGTTTTGGGGCCTATGATTGGATCAATCATATCCGCAATTTGATTAATGGATTCTTTACCGAACCGATATCTCCTCCGAATTTCCTCTTCACACATAATGTCGATGGAAAACCGTTCTTGAAAAACTCTGTCGGCTCTTCTTTGCCCTAATTGATGAAACATCACGTTGGCCGCCATTGTTATTTAGCGTTATTAAGCGTTAATGAAGACCCATTGGCGTTATTAAAATGTGAGAATTTAAAGAAGTTTTAATGAACTAATTCGTTCATTAAAACTTTGATACAACGGAAATTAATGACTCATTAAATATATGGAGTTTAATAAATTACTAAATATTGATACAACCGGATCCAGATTACTAAAAATAGCAACAAAATGATAATGTTAAGCACAAACTGTGTCTAGGTCCCTTTAAAAAAATGTACACAAATTTTTATATTTACCTTTTTTCTTTCTATTTCAGCATTGGCATTAATATCTTCATTCTTCCAAACGACTGTGAGAGAAAACAGGTTGGATGCAACCAGGAAGCTGTTAGCAAGGCCGACCCAAGCAAACCTTGTAATGGCCCAGTACTTAGCTTCGCATAAAATTGTTTGCAAAAAACCCCCAAGTTAATCACTCTGGTTTTAATCTTTTGCCTATTTTTTCTAATGTGAACTTTTTTGGAAATTAGTAATAAATTGTATCTTAAGATTTAGGCTCGCAGTTGCACATTTTCTTCCAGTTTATAATCAATTATATATGAAGCAATTTTTATTTATAATTTATATATTAAATCTTTGTAAACATTGTTTTAATCGTTTTTCTTAAGCCCTTTCATCTTTTGAAATCTATAAGTTATTAAAGTTTTCAGCTTGATATAAATAGCCCTATTTTCCTTGACGCAACAATCTAACATGTAAATAAGCTTTATGGGTAAAAAACAAAATTCATTCAGTACGCATGATCTTTAAGGAGTATGGATAGCGAATAATCAGTCCATTTAGTTAGCAATGAATGAGAGGTTACTTAAGTTCAAGATATCTATAAGCCAATACTTACAAGTGATACCCCCACTCTGACGTGAATATACATGTACAAAACAACTAAAGTTGAAACTTAACAATAAAATGACCTAAATTAAACCTACTAAAAAAAGGAATGACACCATAAAACATTCCTAAACAAAGAGTGTGCTAAATTTCAAGCATCTGCGATTATTAGTTGGGAAGAAATATATGACAAAAATTGGTTGGATAAATATTAAAATATTAATTACTTAAATGTTCATCAAAACACTATTCATTTTGCCCACAACATAATCACTCAAACCTAAGAAAAAGTTGAATAAAAGCATAGATTTTAAAGATACATGTAATGATAGTGCCAATAACTAATAATTATTTAAAATATTCTATCAAAATGAGTACAAATTATCTTGAATGAAAAACTTGTGTACGACTAAATTCTTCAATGTAATTAATACAACGGTTAGTATTTTCTGTTCTTTACACTTATGTTTTATTAGTTGGGGCATGATCGATATATGACAGCGAGCAAAGTTTAGTTCATAAACTATTATTCGATAATTCTTGTTTGGTTGCGATATCATTTTACGTACCAATAACTTAAAACCCCGTGGAAAAAATGAATTTGAAAACAAATTGCCGATATCTAATGACATTAAGTTCTAGTGGCAATAAGGACTAGTGTGATTTATAAAAAAAAACTTTTAATAGCCTGGAGTCCCTATCGCTTACCTGAACAACAGAAGTAATAAATCGGATTTTGGTATCAAATACAAAACATCATGATAATAAAGATCTTCCTTAAGTAGATTTTCAAAATTTCTGCACATATTTTAATTTTTAACACTGGGGCATTTCTATTGCAGTTAATCATATAAAACAAGAGAAAACAGTCAATGTGACAGCAAACCGAGTTTTCTATTAAATGAACAGAAACACATTTATTAACCCTAAATTGATAAACACTACATATCCAGAGAGAATGGGTACTCTATATGCTATATTTTGCCAAACATAATGAAGGTATCTCACTCGTTTTGATTTCATTGCGCAGATAATCATTATTTTTTAAGAATATGGTTTTATTTATTTTATCATAACAGAATGATTATTATTTCATAATTACACAACATTCATTAACAAAATCTATCTGAATTCGGGGAACAAACAAATTTTCGGGGAAACTATTTTTTCGTGCGGAATGTTTTTTTAAACAAAAATGACGGAAACAAGCAGTTTTATGAATTTTCATTCATTATTCCCATTTTTAACATTTGATAGGTTTATAATATATTCTATAGTTTCTGTTTGACATGTACAAAATAAAATTTTGAAAGAGTGACAGTCGTTTAGCATAAAATAATACAAATATATAGAAATTGTCTGAATTTTTTAAAGTTGAATTTTGCGAGAATTTTACCTTTGAAGCCATCTAGCTAATTTGACATCACTGACCCCAATGTTTTATTTTGTCAAAATGATAATGAATACATATCAACGCAAACTGGATTAATCTTATAGAATCCTTGATATTCAAAACGTTTTTATTGGGAGTTGATTTTTAATCAACTCTCCTATGCAGTCACGCGGACAAACCGAAAGTGAAAAAGTGTTTGGACCCAATCACTTAATCAACACCGCTAAAAGAAATAGTACTTTAAAATAATCAATAATCGATAAATTCGACGAAATGTATTCGTTTGTCTTATTTCCCTTTAGAATATGTATCTGAAAAGCTTGAAATATTCAGAATTTGAAATGATACGATTAAATTCGAAAGTTTTAGTAGTTGTATATATTCCTACGAAATCAGGTCAATCCAGAGGAAGTCTCGTTCAACCAGACGCTCGGCTGTCTCCGTAAATTTCCGACGAGCAGGGTTTACGGAGACAGCCGAGCGTTCTGATTGAACAAGACTAATAGAGGCACCGAGCGCTTCCCGGGTAATGGAATTCGGCAAAATTCGGCTGATTCCGTAACGTAAACCTACATAAAAATCGGCCGAAAGATAAAATATTCGTATTTATAAAAATGGTTAATAATTGAAATAAAATGAGTTATTTCGGTAAAAATTTTTTACTGTGTATAGCGTTGATTTTTAGAATGACAATAGTTTTGGAACTATTTTCATTCGACACATATTTGTACGCCCCACGCTTTATTTTCCCGCCAAGCTTCGAAGACAAGACGACATTCTCAGACTCAGATTTGTCAACGTATCGTTCGAGGTTTCTCAACGGAAAGGTTTGTGTTTTATGTTTGTTTTAAATGCATATGAAACTGATTGTCTTAAAGTTATTTCGTTATATTTCTTACATGAAAGGTTAAGTTTGTAACAGTCAACAATTAAGCCTTTCTAAAGACACAGTCGCCACTGTTATTGTAATATACCATTTAGCTACAGCTACAGGCATAAGAACTAAAATAAAGAGTTATATTTTAGATATAACATTGTGCTGTTGACGAGGAAATCTTTATGTTGATTGAGGCTTCGCATACGAGTGATAGTCTAGAGTGTATGTTTTAATGCTTGAAGTGATGATATGTGAATTGCTTTGTTTTTCTCGTGGTGATTATAGAGTTTCATTGGGGTAGATAATCCAGAAATTCAGTCATGGAAAACCTGTTTTAAATCATAAGCAGATATTTATGTTTACCAGTTTTTACAAGTGTATTCATTATTTAGAATTTGGGTGTACATAAATTATCCACATTTCACTCGTCATAGAAAATGGTAAAATAGAAATGCACAGATGTATATCTTGGACATATGATAATAAATGAACTGCAAGTGTTGTATGTCAGGGAGATGAACTTTCAAGAAATGAACAATCAAGAGATGAATGAACAAGAAATATGAACATTGACACAAGAAATATGCTCTTACCATGCTCAAGATAAATCTCAATTGAAGGCAAAGTAGTTTTGAATTAATATCTTGTGCAAGAAAAGTAACAAAGTGTGGTTATTAACATGTTTTAGGAACTGAGGTGTTGAAAGTGACCATATATTAATCTTAATGGATGTATAGAGACGTGATAATTAATGTCGGGATATTCTCTATTGAGATCTGATTTTCATTAACTTGCACTGACTGATGGTTGATTCCTGTAGATTAATAAAGTGCAGCATATTTATGAGTTCAGAAGACCATTAATTTATTTCAAAATTATCTTTGTTTGATCAAGATTATTTATTCAAGTTAAAGTTATACTCCTGTGAAAAGAACTGAGGGTTTCACATTGCACTGATATTTCCCCTTAACATTGCACTGATATTTCCCCTTAAGATATATAACAGTTGGGGTTGTATAAAACAAAAATTCAGATAACTGCTGTTAACTTGGACATAAAGAATATGCATGGAAAGGCAATATTAATATTTTCCTTGTCGTGTGACTTTGCGACTGCTGTGGAATAGTTTGTGGACCTCTGGTTGTTAAACCAATTCAAAGTCGAAAAATAGCTTAGCTTAAGAAAAAAAAATTCATGTTGTGTTAAAAAATAGTTGACAGAAATTGGAATTTAAATAAGTGTTAAAGAGAAATAATTAGAAATGAAAAGAAGTTGTAACTTTTCAGATTCAGATAATGAAAGCCTACCAAAAAGGTCAAACTTTGAAGCTGTTCAATATTCCGAATTAGGATTAACAGATGTTCAAGAACATGGTGTAGAAAGATATGAAGTTGTTGAGTCATCAAATACTTCGCTTGCTCATAATGTCATTTTTGAAAGAAGTGTTTTTGGCAGTTTTCACCAGGGTTCTGATAATTTTTCAGAGACAAGTAGGGGCCGGCAATGTGTTGCAAATGCATTGATAAGCATTCTGTACAGAGGTGCAAGTAAAAACACAGTTTTCTTTTGGGATAAAGAAGTAATTGATTACCTTTTAGTTGAAGGAGATTCTCTTTATAGGCAAGTGAGGAAATACTGTTCACATTCATATTTGAATCCCGAGGACATTCCTCGAAAAGTGTGTTTTTATTCATGCCTAACAAATTGCTCCATTTCAACAACATTTGCGGGAGATATCGTAAACACATCTTCAAATGAATTTCCCTTTGTTTCATTGGAAACAGCACTAAATCTCTGTTTGAATGAAGCACCTCATGCTTGTATTTTTCTTTGTAAGGGCGTTGCTTTAGCAATTCATTATTCTGATACTTTTTCCCACGTTTTCGACTCCCATGCTAGAAACATGCAAGGACAAACTGATAGTGATGGAAATGCTGCCATTTTTACTGTCAAATCGTTACAGGAGTTGCAAAATCTTCTAAGATTTTGGTTTTGGAATAAGAATTCAACACAGTTTGAAGTTTACAAATTCAAGGTGCATATATTGAAGGACAAAAAAGCATTCAAGAGAAATGGCCCTATAGTATGTTTGTCTCATAAAAAACTCACCCGTTCAAACAAACTTGTTTGTAACACTTGTGGTACAACAGATATTCTGTCACAAGTCAATGATCATTGTGTATCCACAGAAAGTTTGTCAGAAGTTAATGATTGCAGTAGTTCAGCAGAAATTTTGCTCCAAGTTAACGATTATAGTGCATCCATTGGTATCTCATCTCAACCTAATGGTTGTGGTAGTTCAACAGAAATTTCATCAGAAATTAGTGGTCCTGGTCAACCAGTGGAACAATCAATAATTGTTGATTTCCATAAATCTGTACAAGAAGGACCTATTCATGTATGCCAATGCTGTAAACAAACTTGGTTCAAAGAAAGTGTTTCGAAGGCTGTAAACATACCTGATGGCATCCTTCAGCAGTGCCAGGTAAGGAAAGCTGATATAGTTTGTCGTACATGTAAATTGTATTTAAAAACTAATAGAATACCCCCATGTTCAGTTGCTAATGGTATGGCTTTTCCATCAAAACCGAAGGAACTTGAACTGACTGAACTTGAAGAACGACTTGTTTCTCCAAGAATTCCATTTATGCAGCTCGGAGAAAAACCTAGAGGAGGACAGTTAAGCATTAATGGAAATGTTGTTAATGTCCCAGCAGATGTCACTTCAACAGTTAAAAAATTGCCCAGGATGATGTCAGAAAATGAAACTATTGCATTAAATTTCAAGCGCAGCTTAAGCTTCAAGCATTCTGTGGCCAGTGAAAGAATAAGGCCAAACAAAGTCTTTGTTGCAGCAAAGTGGCTAGTTGAAATTAGTGCTTTGTATAAAAGTGAAGGAATTGAGGTAAATCAGAGTTGGGTTCATTCATTGAATACTGAGGAAAGCAATATTACAGAAACAAGCTCTCTAGGAAATATTGATTTAAGCACAAGTGTTAATAATTCGGCAGGAGAGTCAAGTCTTCGAAAAAGTCAAAATGAGATAGATTCATGGACTGAAGACCCTGATCTTGATGACAGGCCCAGTGGAAATACTGATACCGTTTTGCAGAGTGTTGATTTTCGTGAGTTTAATGAAGTGTTGAATGTTGCACCTGGTGAACACAACAATCCTTTAAGTATGTTTCAGGATATTTTCTCTGAGTTTCTGGCATTTCCTACTATATATTGTGGAGAAGCTAGGCCAAACAACAAGTCTCGTAAAGTACCTTTGCATTACAGTACCATCTGCAAATGTGAATTGAGGAATGTTGACAGAAGATGTGCAAAGTGCATTCCAAATATCTTTTACAAAGCAAAGAAATTACAAATTAAACAAATCCAAGACAAAGTCTCGCTAGCAATTAGAAAATGTAAACTGCAAGGGAAGAAATTCACAGTAGCAGAGATGTTGGATTCCATTACGGTAGACAAAATGGTTCATTTAAATGAAGGATATCATGTGCTGCGCAACCTTCGAGGTTCCCCGCCTTATTGGGAAAAAGCAAAAAGAGATGTTTTTGCTATGATGAGACAGTTGGGCATTCCCACTTGGTTCTGCTCTCTTTCGGCTGCAGAAACGAAATGGATTCCTCTCTTAAAAACACTGGGCAAACTCATTGACAAAGTGACATATACAGAAGATGACATAAATAACCTTTCTTGGGATGAAAAATGTAGGCTTATAAAGTCAGACCCAGTAACTTGTTCAAGGTACTTTGATTACAGGTTCCAGAGATTTCTTCATGGAGTTTTGTTGCACAAAGCACATCCTGTTGGGGAAGTTGTTGACTATTTTTTTCGTGTGGAATTCCAACAACGTGGCTCTCCTCATGTTCATATGCTCTTGTGGGTGAAGAATGCACCAAATGTATCTTCTGATTCTGAAAAAATTTCGCAGTTTGTTGATAGATATGTCTCTTGTTCAAAAAGTGGTGCAGATCCAGTTTTGGTTAATTACCAGACTCACAGGCATGCCAAGACGTGTATGAAAAAAAACAAACCTATTTGTCGCTTCAATTTCCCAATTCCTCCTATGCCTAAAACCGTTACCTTGTCCCCTTTAGAAGATGAAGCGTATTGCCAGAAGCAAAAGCAAATTACCAAAAGGTTTGCATGCTTCTTAATTCAGATGAAATCAAAAATACTGATATGGACTTCAAAGAATTTTTATCAAAATTAGAAATGGACTTTGAGACATATACATTGGCCATTAGATCATCACTGACACAAAGTAAACTTTTTTTAAAGAGACAGCCGTATGAAATTAGAATCAATTCTTATAATTGTACCTTGTTGAAAAGTTGGCTTGCAAATATGGATATACAGTTTATCCTAGACCCATATGCATGTGCAACATATATTGTTTCCTATATCTCTAAGGGTCAGCGAGGGATGTCAAACTTGTTGAATAAAGCATGTGAGGAAGCTCGAAGAGAGGATTCAGACATAAGGCAGCAAGTAAGGCACATAGGGAATCAGTTTTTGTCCCATGTGGAAATTGGAGCTCAAGAGGCAGCTTATCTTGTGTTACAAATGCCTTTTCGCAGAACTTCCAGGTCTTTTGTATTCATCAACACAAGTCCTCCAGATGAACGAGTCATAATGTTAAAGCCTAAACATGTACTGGAAGACATGAAGGAAGACAGCACTGACATTGAATCAAGCAACATTGTGAAACTCTATCAACAGCGACCAAAAAGTATTGAAAAGTTGTGTCTAGCAGACTTTGTATCTAAATTTTCTGTAAGATACAAAAAAGGGAATCAAATCCTAATTTGATAAGTACAGATGATCTGCCAGAAACAGAATATATAGAAGATACATCAGATGATGTTGAGGATGATTCTGTGGACTTTGAATTACAAAAAAGTTACATGTTTAGAAATGGAACAGAAATAGTTCAAAGGAAAAAACAATGTATTTTAAGATGGGTGCACTTTGATGTAGAAACAGAACCTGAAAAATTTTACAGAGAACTACTGATGTTGTTCACACACTGGAGGAATGAAGTTAAGGACTTGAAAGGAAACTGTCTGTCTTTTGAAACTATGTATTTAAACAAAAAAGATGAAATAGATAGCAAAAGGGGAGAATATGAGCCAAGTCGTGTTGTTGTTAACACTATAGAGGCAATCCTGATGGGCAGTTCATTGGAAAATGAGTGTCTTGATTTTGTTGCACCTGAAAATGAGCATAATGAGCTTATTGACAGAGATAACGGTGATGGGCTTTGTCAAAAGTATGGGTGCTTCAACCCTGATCAAAATATGCCAAATTATGATATAGGGATAGACCTTGGCATAGCAAGAAAGCAGCTTGAAAATGAACAAATCACCCAGTGGGGAGAAATAAATGATGATGATTACAGACAATTATTGAGAAATTTGAACAAGCAACAAAAAGAGTTTTTATACCATATTTTGCATTGGGTGAAAACAAAACCAGATCCACTCTATGTGTTTTTGACAGGAGGTGCAGGTGTGGGGAAAAGTGTTGTGACAAGGGCTCTCTACCAATGTTTACTGAAATATTTTTCTCATCAATTACAAAACTCACCAGATAACTTGCATGTCTTACTTTGTGCACCAACAGGAAAGGCTGCTCACAACATAAATGGTGCAACCATACACTCATCATTTTGCTTACCAGTTGGGCAAGGTTTCAAATATAAGCCCTTAGACATGCAGCAGTTGAACATTCTTAGGTCTAAATACATGCACCTTAAAGTTATCTTCATTGATGAAATATCAATGGTTGGGCATGGCATGTTTAATTTTATTAATTTAAGATTGCAAGAGATAAAAGGTTGCAAAAAGCTCTTTGGTGGAGTAAGCATTATAGCAGTCGGTGACCTTTTCCAGCTTAAGCCAGTAATGGATGGTTGGATTTTCTCACAACCATGCCAAAACTATTGACCTTTAGCGACAAACTTATGGAGAGACAATTTTCAGATGTATGAGTTAACAGAAATAATGCGACAAAAAGATGATAAAGAATTTGCTGAGATTTTGAACAGATTGAGAGAAGGAAAGCATACCACAGATGATCTTGCAAAATTAAAAGGTGCTTTGACTACTAATGACAGCAAACTTTCCAACATTCCTCATCTTTTTGCAACAAGGAAGGAAGTCTTTGGTTTTAATGAAAAAATCTTTTCACAGTCCTCATCTTGTTCAGGACTCTGAAAGAGTAAGCATTGTTTGGGTGGACTTTCTTGAGGAATCAACAGGACAAAAAATCCGCACCGAACATTTCAGGCTTTATCATAATGGGATAGAAAGATCTTGGACCCCTATTTTGGAAATAACAAGGATATTCAAAATTCAAATAAATGGATTATATCAAGTGAAAAGGCGCCAGTTCCCGTTGCAACTTGCTGCGGCCAAAACAATACATAAGTCTCAAGGGTCAACCATGCAGAATGCAGTTATCCATTTTGGAAATCGGAAAATTGATCATATTCATTATGTTGGTCTAAGCAGAGTGACACATATAAGAAATTTACACATACTTAGCTTAAATGAAAGCAAAATCAAAGTATCTACACTAGTGTTGGAAGAAATGGATAGGTTAAGAAGTAAGTCACAAATATCTTTAAGCCTTGAAAGCTTTGATGTCCTGCCTCTATCAGTCACAAAAGTTGTATTTTACAACGTAAGGTCACTTCATCGTCATATGGTAGACCTTAAGAAAGATTTTACTTTGTTATCAGCAGATATTTTAGCTGTGTCAGAAACAAGACTTGGAGAGGCAGATGAAATTGACATGTACTCTTTAACTGGATTTACTACTTATCGCTTTGACTACCCTGGTACAGCACACAGGCCAGCTTATGGTTTAGCAATCTTCGTAAAGCAGTCTATACTGGTTAGAAATGTGTTCAGGAACCTCAATCACAATATTCAGGTTTTGTCGTTACAGGTAGCTTGTGCTCACAACTGGTTGTCAATAAAGTTTTTGTATGTTCCACCAAAAACTTCAATTTCACATTTAAAGGAACTGTTAAGAAGCATAATAAGCAATGAACATTTTTCTCAGCCAATCCTTATAGCTGGTGATTTCAATTTAGATTCACATGTGTCTAAAGCTCTTGAGTGTTTCATGCTTGAAACATTTAATCTTAGATATTTAGAGACAGGTATAACAACAGACTATAATTCTGTGCTAGACCAAGCTTTTACAAATGTTGGAAATGCTGCTCTTCACTCATGGGGAACTTTGGAGTCCTATTATTCAGATCACAAACCAATATTCATATGTTTCAATTAAACAAGAGATCAAAACTGTTCTTTAGTTAAAAAGTGCTTTAAATGATATCTCCATGCTTAAAAAATCCATAGACAATTCTAACAAATTGTTTATTACTTTCATCTGAAACAATATATATTTGACCTACAAACTGCAAATTAAAAAATGCTTTTGTATTCTCTTATTGCAAGACTGAATTTTCAAATATTTACAAAACTTTAGTAATGGTCAATATAAAAAAATCCTTTACATTGTTTCAATTTTAGCTTTTATATGCATTAAAATGTTGCATTTTTGTTTGAGCAACAACTTTCATTTTAATAGCTTCTTTATTTTAATATGAAGTATTTCAACATTCATAATGCTCTTCTTATTCAAAATAATTGATACTTTTTGTTCCAATAAAATGTACTCTAAATTTGATTGTTTAAAAAAAAAAGCATTTTGCATTAATACAATTTCACTTTTCAGATGTTCAGCATCAAGAAACTGAAGGCTTCAAAGCCGAAGCCGTATTCCAACCCACTTAAAGTAAAAGTGATTGGGGTCGGTGATAAGTCGACGTACACAACAGCCGATGGTAAAGAAAAACAGCTTGTTCCACTTGGGGTTGCAGATAAAGAGGACTCTATAAAAGTGTCCTTGTATGAAGTTGACAAATTACCATTATTGAAGGCAGGAGAATGCGTGGTTCTATCGAACTACGTATACAGAGCGGACCCTCATCCAACAATAGTGGTCACTGCAGTGACCAGAGTCATGAAAACCTCAGCCTTTGCGGTTCCAGAAGATGTCAAATTAACAGCAAAGGCAATTGCAAATCCTGCCCCAGCCAAAATCATAACGATCCACGATGCCAAAAAGAGCCCTATCAAATCCTTGGTATCGATAAAAGGACGAGTTATTTCGGTTTGTTTCAATACCTCTTCAATTTTAAATTCAATTTCTTAAATTTGTGAATATAAAACCTTTACCTGAATCTTTATCAATACATTGTTCAGAAGATTTTTAACAAGTTTTAAATAATTATGTCATTTCAACAATTTAATTTACTATATTTATCAAAATTGTATTTTTTTGACAGGAGGAAATAATTCGAACAGTACAAGTAAGAGGAACAGATGTCCAGGTACGGAATGTAAGGGTAAAGGATGGAACCGAGGAAGTAAAGGTGGCATTATGGCGTGACCAAGTCGATGGGTGCAAAGTTGGAGAATTCTTAGAATTCTCTAATTTGGTGACCAACTCGTACATGGATGAGGTTTCCTTGTCAACAACACAAAGAACAAAAATACAGGTATGTTTTTTAAATACCCATGCAAACCATGTTTAAAGGCCGAACATTTTACAAACGCCCCCTTTTTTACCTGTACAAACTTCAAATCGATGCCGCTTGTCAATCAAGTTTGAAACAATAGCACCCAGTTTGATTGACGTGATCGTCCGAGCGTGATCTGGCCAGGTCCGCGGATTTCTGTTTACTAGCAATTAACAACGTTATCTTTGATATCTTCCGTCATGTTTTAAAAAGGGGGAATTGAAAATTGATTTTTAAACATAACCAGTATTAAAATTGATTTTGAAAAATAATTATCCAGTGATTGAAAATAAGCACTATTTATATTTGAATTATGTTGAATGTGTGTGACCTAATAAATTCCACGAAAATGCATGGACAGCTCCAAAACATAAAATTTTCTTTTTACAACAAACGTACACTGTGCTACTAAAGCTATATTTACTGGTAATTCAGTCAGTTGGAAGTTGGTGCATGTAAACGTCACTCCATGAAGACAAACTCCATTAATTGTCGACGTATAATGGTTGTCTTTACATTCCACATTCTTACTGATCGTATGGTTTTCTTATACTATTATAATTGTTAAAATTAAGTTTTTAAACAATGTCAAGTGCTAAACACAATGTACTGAGTTATACTTTTATAGCAGAATTAATTTACGGCATTTTTCAATTGTGCTTTACACACGTGTGCTTAGAGAAAATTCGGATTACACATACCATCTCCGTAAAAAATCGCTTCGTGTGGTCATTAGAGCAATAAGATATTTAAACTAAGACCAATTCTGGTTAATTATTTATTTCCTGTGTATTAATTTGCTTCCTGTGTATAGCGATTAGCAGCGTTCACGACCACAGGTAGACTGCAAGCCCTGGAGGCTTTCACACCTCTAATAATTAAGTCCCGCCCTCACCTTAGATTTACCACCCGGTAAAAATGTTCGGCCTTTAAGGGGATGTATTAGAATTACTTTGTCTTTATGTATGTAGACACTAATTTGTCTCCCTATAAACTATTAAATCACAGCATGGATGAGTCTTAAATTATGTATATATTCATGTATGTTGAACATTGCCTAAAGATAAGAGCTTTAAATGATATCTGAAGATAATCACCTGCATTTTTATTAAGATGAAAAACATTCATTAGGTTGTAACTCTTTTCTTACCTTATTCTCTATATTGTACACTGATCATGAAAAGTAAGGCGGCTTATCCTTGCATTTTTTAAAATATCTATTCTAAGTTTACCAAAATTCTAATTTAATATTCAATTAGTTCTAATTTAATATAAAATTTTGTTCACATTAATATTTCTTCTGCTCATTTCTATAACTCAAAATATGTGAGCATTTGTGATTTCAAACTGTAATTTTGATGAAATGTATACAATTTCATGTATATATACTTTATATGTACATTTTTTTTACTAATTTGAATGAATTTATGATAGAAATGTTATTACATCACTTGAGTCACTCCCGTGACCTATTGCAATTGGTGTTCATCTGTTGTTGTCGTGATGTGCATCTTGTGTATCACTTGAACTTTTTGCCTTGAAAAGCTGTTACTTTAATGAAAGCCCTCTTTGTTCACCAGACCCATGTACGATGTGTATACATTCCCCAGATACACATGTGTCTGGAGCAGTAGCTTCGTTAGTTTACCTGTTTACCTGTGTCATTGTTTGGAATCATTCGTGTGTGAAGGGATATTATGTAATCAAAAAATGAATAATGAACATAGATCTGCCAATGCAAGCGTTTTAAGATATCATATTCATCAGTAAAAAGGCGACGAGAATAGCAAATTTTAAAATCCTTTAAAAAGAAGTCTGACTATAACAAAATAATACGGAATTCAGATTTCTAAACCTACAGTACTTACAATAACTAGTTACGTCAAAACATCACACCTATATCAATCATTTTGGCTGAAAAATCTTATTTATTTTGTATAGCTTGTAAGAAAATCTTCCTCTGAAGCCTCGTTATAGCCTAATTCTATTTTCCCTTGATTAGATTTCTCAAAGCAGGTAAAAATAGCCAGTTTGAAGCGGCATAGCACCGTTATTTTTGCATCAATTTTTTGCATGAAATTCTTGTAAATAAATTTTATGACATAAGTTTCACTTAGGCTGGGCTGCAGGTACCCATTAACAGTCATTAAAAGAGACCTATAAAAGGTGACTTGAAGAAAACGTCCTGTTTGATTTTTCATAATGAACTTCATATTTTGACTACCAGGTAATTAATGCAAATCTTGAATACTTCATTTTTTTCTTAAATTCTAACCAATTGCTATGTGGTTTGCTTCATTGTTGTCAAAATTTGATGCCAACTTCTCTTGACCATCTCCGATGCTCAGCAATGTTTAATAACTCCAAATTATCCGGATTTCTTTTATCCATAGCATAAATCTGAATTTTATACAGACATTTGAATTAGTATTTTAGTGTTAGTATTACCATCAATCACACCACTACATGCTTTGTGTAGTGGATTCACAAGGAGCTACTTATCAATGAGTTATACCCGCCAGTGCACCAGCACTTTTTTTTCACACTTAGTCTCGTTTATTCCATTAAATCCATCATAGGCAAATTTGCAATAACTGTAAAATGCTTTGATACCATCTAAAAATTTCATTTTATTTCATTTCACTTATAACATTTAAAAGATGTGTAACACTTTTATGATGAAAAAAATACTTTGTGGCTGAGGATCAAAACCTCAATATTTGTTTCTAAACTTTAAATGACTCAATTATAAAACAATGCAAAATACTTATAAAAAAATTGGATTGAAGATAATAAATTACAATTGAAAGGTGTACAAAAATGCATTTTAATTAAATTATATTGTAATATGAACAAAGGATCAAGTACATTACACACAAGACGTAGTGAATTTGTCTCTAAAATTATGAAAGTTTTTAATTTGTTTAATATTTTTTAACAAAAAATTTGTGAATTTATTTGCAGCCATGTGATGCTCCCCCATCAATGCTAACAGGAACAGTCATTGCCTATGAAAAATCTGAATTTGGATTTTCCATTATGGTGGAAGACGGAGACACATTTCAGACAGTTGGTATCCCCATAAATATGGTCCGTGACGCTCTCGAATGTGATGAGAATAGTGTTGAAGACACTTTATCCATTAGAATACCATTCAGTGTGGCAGTGGGAACCACAAACGGAATTGTCTCTTCATTTGCTTTAGTGTGAACTTTTTATGCACTGTTGGTGATTGCCATCCTGACCATATTTTGGGTTTTTTGCTTTATGATTATGCTTTTTCATGTATATTCAGTACTTTGCTGTATACTGTTAATTAAGATCTGAACTCGGATAAATGTTATGTTTGAATACTTTTCTGTATTTGGAATGCACGTTGTGCATTTTGAAATGTTGGAGAATTTTATCACTTATTTAAACTGCTTGTTTTTTAAATTTTTGTTGTCACTGGATATATGATAGAGAATATTTTGCCTTTTGACATTCTGTAGTTTATTGCTTATAATTAAGCACTTCATTGTTACAGTCTGTATGACTTATCTGTTTTAAGTCAAGTGCAATATGAACACATCATTCACTGTATGTTCTGACACATTCCCAACAGCGTTTTACTCTAGCTGCAGGACTGTAGCTCCCGGTCTGAAAAAATTCGGATGGACGACCTGGGAGCTACAGTGCCTCCCATAGTAAAAAACTGCAATTTACGGCGCACAAAAAAATGCGCTAGTTTTGGACTTATTAATCTCATTTACGAACACATTCTGTTCAAATATTTGATCCCAAAAAATTCCTCGGACATTTTACTACAGATATCGTCACTTCACTTACTTCTGATAGTCTTTTAAACACCATCACCAGCCCTGTGAATTGAAGTGGTGCAAGTTTGTTTACATTTAAAAATGGCGACTCTCGATCTCGACGTAAATTAACATACTTTATTTTCCGAGGTCGGTTATCATGTTAAGAGAAAATCTGAGACAAGTTAAGTGACGATGTCAGTAGTAAATTTGCTGAAGAATTTAATGGTACTAATTTTTTTTACAGAATTTGTGTGAAAATAAGGTTAATAAGTCCAAAACTAGCGCAATTTTTTGTGCGCCGTAAATTGCAGTTTTTTACTATGGGAGGCACTGTAGCTCCCAGGTCGTCCATCCGAATTTTTTCAGACCGGGAGCTACAGTCCTGCAGCTACGTTTTACTCCTGGTTCATTTATTTTTCAAAATTTAAATGCACATTCTGTTTCTTTTCCATTATTATAATCTACAATTTTGCTGGACAAATTTTTCATCTAAAAAAAATAATTTGCTGCTCTATAATGTAAAACACCATGCATGCATCCACAATTTTGTTTGATGTAAATATTTTAGTGCTTTTATTTTTTTTTCAAATATTGGTAAATAATTCTTGTTTATTTGCTCTTCTCTATGAAGTTTCTTTTTATACATTTGTATTTTAATACATTTTGATCAGGTGATCTGTTAATAAGTGCTCTTCAATTTTTAAAGGCTTCATTTTGTATTGGGACACAAACAACAAAAACCTAATGCTTTGTTTAGTATGTACATGTATTAAAATCAGAGCACCACTAAGCCATGTGTTAGAGGTCCTCAACATTTACCAATATACACTATTGTCACTATTTTCAGCATTCCTGAAATTTCTGTTATGATTCTCTATTTTTCCAATCATGTTGCTTTAACTGGACATACTTAAACAGATAACTCATATTTTGCCATGTAATACATGCATTTAAACAAGTTGATAAGTTTTAATTGCAAAAAGTTCTCATTTATGATTATTTGGCTTCTTTATGTAAAAAAAAATATTATTTTGTTTTACATCTGCAGTATATACTAATGTTTTTATACATTGATTTTTTTTCATTCAAATACCATACTAGTCATATCAAAATCTGTCCTCTTGGGTGATTTTTAGTTTTATAATTTATTGATCTATTGCATTGTTTCAAATGCACTACCAGTATTTTTCTCAACATGTAATATTACATGTTTGCTGGGTTTTTTTTGTATTTTACCTATAAACTACTGCCCTTTTATTAGTTATCAAGCTTTAAAATTGAACACATTGTATAATGTGAATGATTAAAACAGGAAAAATTGTTATTGAGGATTTTTATAAGTTCTAGAACAATAAAAAAAATTAGAAATTCCTTTATTTTGAATAAACATAATTCATTTTTTATTAATTTAAAAAAAAAATATTTGATCTTCATTCTGTTTAATACAGATTGATCATAATTCAAATAGTTTCCACTGAATGCCAACTACAGTTTTATCATGATCTTTTAATTTAAGATACATGTAATATTGCTGACTAATTTGTTTATATTACAGCCAATTGTTTCTGTTTTTGTTCTGATATTATATAATTACCAATGTTCAATTATATTCCTGTTCACTTTTGAAAGCTACACAGACTGTTTTTCAGATGGTTTTCGGTCTTCCATACCATATACCATCTCTGAATAAATTTGGTTTAACTGTTGATGATTGTTGTTCTACATATTTACTGGAATCATATTTAGCATTTCTCTCAAAATACATATTTTTCTCCTCCAAAAAAGTAAAAATCATGAAACCTTTTAATACACTTCTCCCAATGGCGATGAGCTTAATCTTGATCAGGAATATTTCTAACTTATGGGTCAATGTCAAAGCAAACTTCTTTGAAATTCTTCTCATCCTATTGTCCATTATTTCAGCAGGACCCTTTGACAGGGTAACCATTTCAATGTTGTCTAGATATTAATGTACATGTACTAGTCCAAACATACCACTGGTATTAAATTTATGCAAGATCAACTCCCATTAGTACTTTCAGTACTTTGATTTCAAATTAAATTGTAACTGTTACACAAATTGTCTATTTTAAGTGCAAATAGGTCACAAAAAAATTTATGCAGCTTCGTACAATATTTTCGTAATCCCTCTATTCAGTGTGACCACTGTTCATAATCAAAAACCATTTCTAAAAATGTAAGTTTGCTTCATAAGAAATACTGACAACAAATCCTAATCAGGCTGAAATTGCATTTTAGGTGCAAAAAAGTAAAATTAAATTGGCCCTAGCTCAGAGGGGTGATTACCAATCTAATTAAAATTGGATCTTTCACGCTCCTGTATTTGAAAAATAGCTGTGAGGATCTAAGAAGATCTGAAACTGATCGACCAGAAAAACTGAAACTTGTATGAAAGCATCCTCAGTTAAGGTAGATTCAAGTTTGATTAAACCATAATCACCAGGGGTATGGTGGGGCCAGAGTGGGGGCGGGGGGTGTCAAATTTTCACATCGGAATATATAGAGAAAAATCTTTTTCTCAGAAACCGACACATTCATTTATCCGATAAGTCAAAAAGAATTTTCAATTAAATGAGTTCAACTTGATAAGATGTACTTGTCTTGCAAATGTTTCAGTTAGATTTGAGATTAAACAGTTGCAGCACAACTCTTAACTAATGTCTGCTCCAGGTTGTAGACCTTTTAAAGAAAAATTTTCACCAGGTCTCCATAGAAAGTCAGGAGGGAAGAGTTGAATATATACAAAATCCTCTGAAGAGACTATCAGTAGCTACAGGTAACAATAATTTTGTTTTGAAAGACAAATTTATTCATGTAATAAAAATATATAACATTAAAGTTTAGTACTTTTAATTTTTAAAAATTATTTTGAATTTTAAATCAACTGTATTTTGGTAAAGGGAAAAGTGGACCCTGATCTCGTCGAAATGGTGGTGGAGGACTTGCAAGTTCTAGCTCCAAAGAAGAAACGTGGTCCCAGTAGGAAGCTTGATGACTTCGATGAAGATTTGATGAAGAGGACCATTCATGATGTGCAGTTGAAGGGCCAGTCCGTTTCACTCCGTCGACTGTCAGATGTACTAGTAGAAAGGGGAGTCAGATGAAGTCACTTGTTGCATATGTGGTGATTAAAATGCTATTGGAAAATCTCGAAAGATTGTTTGGGTTGAGTGTGAAGTGTGTAAGAGGTGGAGTCACCGCATATGTACCAAGCCCTCTCTAAAGTCAGGTAAGTGTGTCCAATGTTGGAACGCTTTGTATGGATTGAATACCGTTCTTTCATGAGCCTCCCCATGGTGTCTGATGATCGGTTCCCCTTTAAAGGTAAAAGAAAGAAAACTAATCACTGATTTTCACCTAAATCTTAAAAATAAATATTAATTTTTTAAAATGACATAACAGTTTTCTACACTATACATGTCATCCGATTAAATTTGTGAAAAAACCATCTCTGAAAATGTCTTAATTCTTATTTAAGGTAATGTATCATTTGTCATTTTAACAACAACACATCATTTGAAATATTTTAAATGTTATTCCTTTAAATTAATCAAGATAGGAATCCATAAATTCCACAAAGCATTGACATGAATATATGTATATTTCATTAACAGCTGTTAATAATTTTGTAAAAGTTTGGTATCAGTGATTAGTTTCATTTCTGAATACATTGGACTGCTATATATAACTTAGCATCTTTAATAGTTTTAAGAAGGTAAATACCAATGACCAGTATGTTTCTGAAGATTAATAGGAGATAAACACGTGGGATTTTAATAGAAATTAACGATATTAAGTTTAATTAATTCAATTAATCTGATAACCAAATAACATTTCTTCCAGTTCTTAAATATATATTCTACAGATTTCCCTTTAAGTGATTTATACCTTGATGTATCAATTTAGAATATTTTGATGATTTTCAATGGTTGGAGACATGCCAGTCTTTAACTGTGGACGATTGTATTTGTTGTTGTACCGACCATAGAACTTACGAAAAGATGACTTCAAGCTTTATATATAAAGATGTTAAGTTATAACTAGAGGTACTGTGAGCAAGCTCACAATTGATACCCCCCCCCCCCCCCCCCCCGCTAAGATAAAAATCATAATGCGAGTATTTATCCAATTATAGAAAATATTGGATGAATCTATTTCACCGTCCATTTTCTATAAATAACAACTGCTCTATTTTTTTTTAAACTGTTGGTCATAAGCAATATTTGTGTGAAGTAAGAACATTCAAAGCTTCTTCATAAGAAAGACAATGACCGGACATACATTTTGCACTTTTTCTGCCAGTGACTTTGACCATGCCCAAATGACCTTGGGTCAAGGTCATGACGCACCCTTTGGTCCTAAGCAATATTTGTGTGAAGTTAGAACATTCAATGCTTCTACACAAGAAAGATAATGACCGGACACGAATTTTGCACTTTTCCCCCCTAACGACCTTGCCCAAATGACCTTGGGTCAAGGTCAATACATACCCTTAAGTCATAAGCAATGTTTCTCCATAACAAAAATATGGACGGGACACAAATTTTGCACTTTTTCTGCCAGTGACCTTGACCTTACCCAAATGACCTTGGGTTAAGGTCATGACACACCCTTAGGTCATAAGCAATCTTTGTGGGAGGTAAGAACTTCCAATGTTTCTCCATAAGAAAGATATGGACCGGACACGATTGCACAGACAGACGGACGGACAGACGGACAAGGTGATTCATATATACCCCCACAAACTTCGTTTGCGGGGGGTATAAAGAGTAGTCCAATTACTGAACCTGTATACCTGGTTTTTGATGAATTTTATAACTATTCTTCGGTGATCAACTTCTTATTAATTAATTATTAATAGCTTCCACCCCACATCTTTGATTACTTATGCTGTTTGTTATGAATTTATGAATTAAAATTTCAATTTATGAATTATAAATTTCAATTTGATTACATGATATTGTAATAACTGAGGTACAGCACATCTATGGTTGCTTACTTTACAAATACATGTACAAGTAACATCTTTGTTGTTTAATTTGAAATTATAAATTCCAATTTGATTACATGACATAACTGTGATAAATTGCAACTATTTGCTTGCTGGCTTACTTTACTAATACAAGTGACATCTTTGTTGTTTAATTTGAAATCATAGATTTCAATTTTATTACATTTAATAACTGTGATAGAGCACATCTGTGATTGGTTGCTTACTTTACAAATACAAGTAACATCTTTGTTGTTTAATTTGAAATTGTAAATTTCCATTTGATTACATGTCATAAGTGTGATATATTGCAAATATTGATTGGTTGCTTACTTTACTAATACAAATGACATCTTTGTTGCTTACTTTACTAATACAAATGACATATTTGTTGTTTAATTTCAAATTATAAATTTCAATTTAAAGACATGTAATAACTTTGATATATGGGTATAGTCGACTAAAACATTTTCCATAGCCGGTAATGCTTTTTAGAACTAGATTTAAGAATATAAATCAAAATATTTAGAGTAAACTGTTAATTTACATTAAAAAATCAGTATATTGAGTTAAAAAAGTACACAATTTTTCTCATTTCTGGATACATTTTTACTCAAAACAAGAAATCACAAACACCACGAATAAGGAATTGCAAGAAAGAAGAGGATACTAAAAAGGTGCTACATGTAAAATTTGGTATGTTAGAAATGGAGTTATTAAACTTTCAATATGTAAACCTATCAGTCTAACCATACTACATTTTTACGTCAAAACCCAACATCATAATGTCATAGACATTTGAGGCAGCCATCTTGAAATGTGACGTCATCATAACAAGGTCATTTGAACCTGTGTATGCATTGAAAATGAGAGGTAGAGAAAAAAGCACAAGTTTGTCTGTGGAAACAATATTAGAAAGGGGAGAGTGGGTCATGGCCACACTTAACATGAGGTATTTAAATAGGTTTGGTAACCACGGTTAACAGCTAATCAATTTAACTTGATTACTAAAGTATCACCTGACGGTAAGTCGTACACTTTGTCAGGAGCTGAAAAAAGTAATGGTAAGGTTTTGCGCCCCGCCCAAGTCATCCCAACCCGTACTCAAGAGTCACCAGATCCGACAGCCGGGAAATGAGGGTTGTAGACGAGGGTCTCACCCAATGACATGATAAACGACCTGTATGTTTCACATGCCTGGTGTAAATCCCAACTTGCTGATTTTCAGATAAAATCCGAAACTAAGTGGGGGCTAGGCTAGTCATGGACAGTCTGGTGCAATTTTATTTCGAAGCCATATAAATTGTATCATGAGGTTCCATTTGAGCAATGTGGCAGGAAAGCTGCAGAAATGAATCTAGGTATACAAACGGGTCTCTACCAGACCCCATTAAGTAACAACCGGGCCAGACTTATTTTGGCATGTACCGGCATTCCACCCCCACTGGGCCAGCAAGGTCTGCAATGTATCTGCAATGCATAAATCAGGTAATAAAGTGGGTGGTGAAATTGTTGAAATTGCGGAACACGATATGAATGAAAAATTGAAACAACTTAAGAACAAGAATGAACGACGTGCTTATTTAACATTATACCCCGTGCTGCTAAGAGTCCCTCGGGTTTTTCTAATTGCATGTTGTGGATGTCGGCGCATAAAGCCCTCATACCAATCATATCCTGCTTTTGCTTTGGTTTTACTGATAGGGTGCTTAAGTTTCAACGTTTCTGCCATGGCGAATGCTGTTCTACAAATATCAATTGTCATACCAAAACCACAATTAGCCATTTCTAAAATGTGAACCAAAAGCTGATTTTCTTGGTCTGCAGAAAACACAGTTGGTTTGGAGGCTGTATCATCAACTTGCCTCTTCCCGCTCACTCTTCTCTCTAGCGTAGACTTTGGGACATGAAATTGTTCAGCCGCCCTGCGTATGCTTCGAAGAAGGAAGGGCATATTGCTTTGCTGCTGTCTGTCGGTCCACCAACAGTTTCCGTTTATTTTCTTCGCCGAGGATGAACATATTGAAATGAAATGTGGTATACATGTTTATCATGATATTATTTAGGTCAAGTTCGATATTGGGTACGATTGAGCAATTTTCGACAGAGTTATGGCTCTTGAACTTAGAAAAATTTCAGTTATTTGCAGTTTCCACTCATTTTCTTCGCAGAGGATGAACATATTAAAATGAAACGTGGTATACATGTTTATCATGATAATATCTAAGTCAAATTCGACACTAGGTACAATCGAGCAATTTTTGACAGAGATATGACCGTTGGACCTAAAAAAATTCCAGTTATTTGCAGTTTCCGCTCATTTTCTTCGCAGAGGATAAACATATTGAAATGAAATGTGGTATACAGGTTTATCATGATATTATCTAGGTCAAGTTCGATACTGGGTACGATCGAGCAATTTTCAACAGATGTATGGCCCTTGGACATAGAAAAAATACCAGTTATTTGCAGTTTCCGCTCATTTTCTTTCCAGGGGGTGTACATATAAATATGAAATTTGGTATACAGATTTATCTCAATAATATCTAGGTCGAGTTTAATTTTGGATATGATAGAGCAATTTTCGACAGAGTTATACCCCTTGGACTTAGAAAAATTCCAGTTATTTGCAGTTTACGTTCATTTTCTTTGTAGATGTTTCCAAGGGAGGGGGACATAAGTGTTTCACAAGCATCTCTTGTTATTACTAAGTTGGCAAAGCCTTCAACAGAACAATGTCGTCATCTAACATTAAACGTGTTTGCCAAGGAAAAATGTAGTGTTTATTCAAATGTCATAAAATTAATATCGTGAATTGAAAAACATATCAAAACGACGAAAAACATTATATGAAGGTCGACCTGCCTATACAAGGTCTATTTGTGAATTGTTTGGCAGTTTTCAGAAAAATTTAAAAACTTTAAAGGTGATAATGTGATCTTTAACCTCTTCTAAGCAATAAGGATTGTGTATTAGCTTACCTCTGTACTCATCAAAAGAGGATGCTGTCTCGTTTTGGAAAATTTCACGCTTGATAAATTCGCTTGAAAAGGACGCGCGGGGAGGTAACTTTGATTGCTGAGGGATTTCCATTGATGGGCGATAACCAGTGTCCCATTTACCCTAATTTCTTCTAAACCTTTAAGGATTTATAAGGGAAAACATTAGGACTTTATAATTGAATGTCATAATTCAAAACCAGTTGCAATGGTTATTTTAAATTTTAATCAAAAAACAAAAATATTGCTTGGTTTTTAAATTACATATTCGTATATGATGTTACACGAAGTCTATGATATTTGAGATCGCATTTGTGACCTCATACAATCAGTCTTGAAATAGAGAAAATACAGATATTTGCTGTGTGTTGTTTTATTTTATTCTTATAATAAATATGACATATTAAAATTTTTAATTTTTTGGTCTTAAAATAATGTGTAGGCACGTGCCTTAAGTGCCTAACGGCAGCTACGCCACTGGACTAATCAAGTTGGACATTTGCTATGGGACTCAGGCTACAAATGCAAAAGGTTCCTCTAGATTCCATTCTTAGTCTTGTCACAACTGCAGAACTGACGTTTAGAGACCACAATGTTTACATCATGAAATGTACAGAACTTTACGAAAGTTATAGGTTCATTCAGTTGCCATTGGAGAGTAATTGAATTGATTTTGGTGTTCGTGTCCCCAAAATTTGAGATTTAAACCTTGCAAACGCCTACATTGGCCTCTAAATAAATAAGATTTAGTATATATAATTTATATTTAATACACTTTTTATTGCGAAGGGGATACAGCATCACTGCTGTGTGTATGTATGTATGTATGTATGTATGTATGTATGTATGTATGTATGTGTCCATTGTCAGTTCTTTAGCAAAATTCCAAGAAACCCCTCTTTACTTTGTCCCGATCGCAAGTTTTGCTTTCACCACTTTTCGCTTGATATTTTGATAATAATAAATACCTTTATGCTCAAACTACGTCCATCCACTAATATGAAAAATGTCCAGATTATCTGTCTTGAAACGCCCCCTCTAGCGCTTCAGGTTTCAATACCCATCCCAAAATAGAAAGTCTGGAGATTTTGCATTGCATCAGCCATTAATAAGCCCGGATGATAACGTTGAAATTTTTTTATATATACGACTTTTAAGTAAATCGCTACCGTATGCAATTCAAATCAACAACTTGATATCTTAGGGATTTTAATCTTGTAAAGGTAAACAAGCTTATCTTTTAAAAAGATTGGTGAGCTAGCGCTGTAGCCATCATAAAACACAGAAGCAGATTTCTAAAACGTTAATTGGTATAAATTTCTGAATCGATTAATTAAGGAAGGCACAGCAGTGAATTGGAATTGTGCTTAAGTGGGGGTCTCAATTTAGAATTATGAATCTAGAGTGGGCTTCACATTGGCAATGGCATAGCTCATTGCCTGTGCCTTTATCATTATATATCTACTGTTATTTCAATTTCGATGTGAAAATGTTTAAGAACCATTGGTAATGTTCAGAAAACATATCCGGGGTTGTTTTCCGAGCTTGAAAGAATTTGAGATAAAGCTAGCTATGTATTATAATATTTAAATTAACTTGGCATTGAAAGACCTAAGGTAGTAGTACTGTTACTTTTTGACATTTTAAAAAATATATAATAGTTATTGTATTTTATTTAAATAATCCTATAGATGTGATAATGGAAATCGTACCTCAATGCGCTAAATTCCTCAAATTAAAAATATTCAACAATTTAATTTGTCTTCTCCATTATAATTAAATGACTGTTGTTTACTTCGCGTAAACTCGTGTGACTTTTATAACTTTACTCACACTTGATTGATAAATACACTGGAATGAAAAATGTTGTCACGTGACATGTTAAAGAGCTATAAAAATCAATGGTAAAGTATCGACAGGCACATCACTCTATTTTACTAAGGTCCACCCATTATTTTCATCTTTATTCAAAAATAACAAATGGCTACAAACCAGGTTAATTTTCCGCGGTAATATTTTCTTTAAAATAGCAATAATTCCTTTATCCCCGCAAAAGAAATGTGTCAGAACTATGAAAACTGTTCTAACGGTGTCGTTTTTTATTTACTCATGTCTGAAAAACTATCAAAATTGATGTAGATTTCACATTATTCATTGTATAAAGAGGGGCCCCCAGAGAGTAGTTATACACAGCATATCACCATTTAATTTTTGTGTACAAGTATTTAACATGTAGCAAGACATTTCTAATGATCAATCAAAATTTCAGCGTCAATCGTATAATTATTTAAAGGCGAGATACAGAGCTCACAATTCTGCTAGGTTCGAGTCATATTTTGTTCACATGAGTTTATTACATTCAGCTTAAGATCCTTAACTTGGCATTTCCTTTTCAGCATTTAAAATGAAAAAAAGAATTGCCTCAGATATGTGTACAAACATAGCATTGAGAGCAAATATCTGTATCTTGCTTATAATTCGAAACTTAACACTCAACTATGGTTAAGATATAGACATTGTAAACAATTAAACATAAGAAACACGCACAATAACAAATAAAGAGCGCAAATTATTTTTCAAAATGAATCATATACATGTATATATCTACATATTTCCGTCTGCGATATTAAACCCTATTTAAACTCAATAAACTCGAGAAAATGCTGAGCATCTCGAAAAAACACATTGTATCAGCTACCATTACGCAAAAGATCATACCGAATTACCGATAGAATCAATTGTATTTTAGTACTCAGATAATATATCAGATTTTGCTTAATAAGCGCATGTAAACAGTTAACTGTTTGATTTGATACGTAAAAATTACAAAATACAGGCGATAATCAAAACACCACCGTCATATGTGAAAACTGTCAATGTTATTTGCATGTTTCAAAGATTCCCTTCGTACGCGAACCTGTTACACAACAAACAAATTCATCATTGTCATCGACCCGTTTATCATATGTTATGGCTGCTTTAAACAAAAGACCTCGTTTTAGAAGTATGGGATACGAATCTTGGTAAAATGGATAGGCAAATCCGGGCCGGGGCAAAATAAAAGCCGGAGCAGATCGGCAATCGTCAATTCCAAAATACGCATTGTTTTGCAGCAATATTTACAGCGAATACAAATATACTGGTCCGTAACATATCCTGAAAATGTTAATGATATTGACGAATTAATACCTCGGGCCGGTTTTACCAAGACTCATGGAATACCGAACCCGAAGCTATAAACTGATTGAAACGCCTTTCCTTTAATATTATGTTCTTAATAAACTCCGATTTGAAAGGAATTAGTTCATAATTTTTTTTCAATTAATATATTCCTTTCCATAACGATCATTTATGCTAAATTACATTGAATTTGACTCAGTAGTTCCTGAGAAGAAGATTTTTAAAATGCCCCCCCCCCCCCCTCTTTGTACATTTTCGAGGTTTTCTCTGCTTTGATGAAGATTGGTCTTTCATTTTTGCAATTTATATTTGCCTTACCATAAAAACGCTTTGTGTCAAATTTGGTTGAAATTGGTAAGCCGTTTTAGAGAAGAAATTCAAAATGTAAAAAGTTTACAGACGGACGACGGATAAAATGTAATCAGAATAGCTCACTTGGGCTTGTAAGGTAAAAAACCAAACTTTTTGTAGTAGAGAGGTTGAAATTTAAAACGTGTACGGGTACGCGTACGTGTATTAAAACTACACGTACACGTACACATTTTTGTAATTTATCAGTTGAGATTTCTTAACTTGCAGGATACAAATGCGTACGTAAATCGACGCAGTGACATGAATTTATTTACATGTAGTTAATTCCAAATAAATGGTAAATTTCTTATCAATTTTCATGCAAATGAAGTTTAAAAATCTATATAATGTATCACAAGAATACATTCACTCATCAATAAGATTTCATTTGTTGTAAAAAGCTACACGTTTGTACTTACGTGTAGACAACACTCTACAAATTTAGAGAACGTGTAGAAACCATGTCGTCACAAAAACTGATGACGTAATACGCAAAGAATTTAGGTGATTCCCCTAGTTCACGTACACGTACCCGTACACGTTTGAAATCTCAACCTCTCTAGTATTAATATTGGAGGGTTAGAAGATTGCCCATAGGTAAAAGTTGAAGCGGGCAAGACATTAAAGCCATCCGAATGACATCGAAACAAGCAACGACTTTCTGACAAATTTTACATATTACTTACAACAGAACTAGTCCAAAATTCAGAGGAGACTTTAACAGAAATCGCACATTTATCACGCGAATATTGTTTCATATTACATGTAATAATAGCTGCATGTCTACTACTACGAGTTGACATACATGTACTACAAGCAACTAGACTTGTCCATCAGAGCAGACTACAGATCTCTAGATCTTCAGCTACGTTTCATAATATATACGGATCGTTTATGTATGCTTACATAAAAATGAATGTCACATAATGAATCTTAATTATTTAACTTTAAAGCGTATGTGTACACGAGTTTCTGCTAGGGAAAGTAAAACTGTGCATCCACGTACATGTAAGCCCCTCCCCAATTTAAACAACAAAAAGCGTGGGGATTAGGATAAAATAGATAATGTGAATTCAAAGTGGTTTTTAGAAATACTTGAATGTGTCATTTATTTTGATAAATAATGCATTTCCCCCGGGTGTTGCTAAAACGCGGAACGAAAAACGGAACGGAATGGAAAACAGAAAATCTTATCTAATGTTATTTACTTGATATATTTGTTAATCATGCTAAAAACGATATACTTTATGCAATTTTCAATTTTTTTTTTAAAGATTAGGAATATTATATTACTTATTCAAGAATAACTATTTCCTCATAATTAACAGTACATGCATTGACTACTATATTCTGTCCCAAAATATCCTGGATTCACATTTTGCTGAATAACTTGATATTTATATATACCTCAGGGTTCAAGCGTTTTTCTTTCATAGAGAATAAAAAATGCTCATTATTCCTCTTTAAAACGTCCTCGCTAGCTCACCAGCTGGTTTCAAAACACGGCTAAAAATAAAGACGTCTACGGGGCTTTGCATTTCACCAGACCCAGATTATAACGTTGAAAAATTGAGTAGTGTCTTCTTATTGACTTTCAAATAGAGAAAAGATGTCAACATTTTTCCATTATTAATCTCCGTAAGAAATCTGTTTTCGATTCTGTGAATTTTCCGATAAACAAATGATAACGCGTCAATTAAGTTTTGTTTGATATTTCCCGTTTCATCTATTTCAACTGCATTTTTACAGGTTTGTGTATATTTTTAAAATTTGTCTACATATACTGCATGAATATTTTGGGATCGACAGACTATAGTCCCAATTTATAATCGGAAAATCTAACCAGGCAACGTCTAGAGCTCTCTATTCGGATCATATGTATATAGCTGCAGGAATGAACAACTGCTAAGTAATGCTAACGTAAACAAATTTGCATTGCTAAAAATACTAGTTTCACTAGGCACCGGGTATATTAATGTTAAATGTATTTTAATTTTGAATGTTGTCAGTCGTACGGTTTTTTCCTTCATCTCAATGATACTACAGACCCTGAAACGTACTACTACACCACACGCTCGCTGCACGCTCGCTACCCGCTCGCTAAACGGTTCACACGAAACGCTGAACGGTTTACACGAAACGCTGCACGCTTTGCCCGAAACGCTAAACGATTTACACGAAACGCTGAACGGTTTACACGAAACGATTCTCGCACGAAACGATTTGCTCGCTTTCCACACGCTTTGGACACGCTTTTATCCTGATCGATTCGGGTCCTCTCGGATTTTTACCCTGACTCTGTTAGTAAGAATTAATTTTAAGAAAACACGAAATAATAGAAATACTGATATTAGAAACATATATGTACAGAAGTATTGAATTTATTAATTAAATTAATTTGGTACTTATATTTAAAGCAAAAAAAATTTTATTCACAGAATTCGCCAAAAATATTACTTCTATAAATATATTTATTGCTCAAAAGAAATATCCATGATTCTTATTAGTGTCGTAAAGAATAAAAATTCCAGATAAAAAAGTTACCGTAACACAATATGCAATACCAAAAATAAAATCCGTATGATTACAAACTGAAATCGGTTTTTCAGTATTCGGCGGGATTTGTTTTTTCTTCTCACGTTAATATTTTTATTGGTTTCAGAGAATACGATGTAAAAATACTAACTGTAAATAAACCTGTAATTATTTACATTGATAATTTTGAAAGTTATATAAAATGAAATTAGTCACATAAGTTAGAAAATGCTATAAAACAACCGATTATTTTTTTTATGTCGAATCATTCGCGTAAATAAATGTTCCGTACATAATATCACAGAAAAAAATCAATGGATTAAACAATAAAGAAAGTTGTCATTTCTATTTCGCATTTCGGAAAGAACAAAAAATAAAAAATGATTTAGGTTTTTGTCTTAATATTCGTATACATAACCGGCGCCCCGCATAACGGCGTACAATATATCTATCATAATTTATTTGAATTAAGTACCATGCATATAGATTCCCATTATAATAAATTGCATATGTACATTTTAGGAAAATTTCAGTGTGTTAATTACTTGTAGTTTTCCGTTATCAGTGTTTAAATAATTAGAATAATAACTTGAAATATTTTTAATCGGGATTCAGAAGAATTTACTTCCCGCATTTCATAGAAATGAACAGAATATTTTCTTTCTATGTTTACATTTAATTTTGTTCAAATTAATGTTAAATAATCTATCATTGAAATTGTGTGCATCATCAAATACTGATTCCGACTACCTTGAAGTCATTAAATTTCTATTGGCTATTGACAAAAAAAGAGACGAGTGACCATCCAATGAAAAAGAATACACAGAGTTTGATTGACAGGTTCAGCCAGGTGCAGGTCTACCCGATGTCCGAGATTATGTGTACTGGTTGAAAACAGCCGAATAGTCTCAGTCTTCTTTTAATACGCGTACTTTTCTTTTGTTTGTTAAAACTTAATTCAATTTTGTAAGAAGATAAGTATATCATTTCTTTTACATGTAGATTTTTTTCACAAGAATATCTCAAAGGAGTTTTGCCAATCACAAACAGTTTAAAGTGATGTTTAACACGAGCTCTTATTTAAAACAATTAAATTGTCAGAGAGTTCCGAATGAAATCTGATGAACGTTTCACACGGTTCTCGCACGCTTTGCCCGAAACGATTTACACGCTTTGCCCGAAACGCTGCACGCTTTGCCCGAAACGCTAAACGGTTTACACGAAACGCTTCACGATTCACACGAAACGCTAAACGGTTTACACGAAACGCTAAACGGTTTACACGAAACGTTTCTCGCACGAAAGTCGCACGCTTTTTTGGTGTAGTAGTACGTTTCAGGGTCTGTATATCGTCGGTATGATTTGAGATCGTATAGAACACCGAAAATTCAATGTTCAAAGTATATACAACATATTTGAAATATAAAAATACTCTGAAAACACATGAAACGATTTCACTAACTGTGTACGTTACGCCAGCAATACATGTACCATATAAGAAAAATAAGTAAAATATTTATTGCTAATTTACTCGTTTAATCATGTTAGTATTTCACAATTCGTATACATTTGATTTTTTCCGTTTCGTACTGAACTAATAAAAATATCAGTAAGACGGCCACATGTTGATAATCATTCATTAGATATGAATACATGATACAAAGTAAATCGTTTCTGGCCAGTCTATACCCTTTTAAAGCAATAAACGTAATATGATGTTTTCCGTTCCGCGTTTTAGCAACACCCATTTCCCCCTACAACAATTCATGTCGCGAGGGGATGCTCCGCTTTGCGATGCCCTTGTTATTTTTATCACGTCCTGTTTAAATAATGAATATACATACCTATCGGTAAAATACGATTGTAATTGTAGAAGTCTAAAGACAAGATATACAGCTATATATACTTTCTTATTTTGTGGCCAATGTAGGCGTTGGCACGATATAAATCTCCGATTTTTGGGACACGACACGAATACCCCAAAACCGTTTTATTTCTAATACATGTAATAAAGTGGTTTAAATTATCACACGTGGTAATGTTGTTTTAAAAATTACAATACAATTAAGATTTAATGCACGCTAAAAGTAAGAGATCGTAGTTACTGGAGGTTGACATGCTGTAGAGCTTTTGTGTAATAAAATTAACTGTAGTATAAATAAACAATAATACGCAGTGATTTTTCTGCATTTTTCAAATGGGGCCTGGACCTTTACATTTGGAAAAAATCATCGACATTTTCAACAGTTGGGGAAAAATTAATAATATTGCTTTTAAACCTTATTGAGTGCAAAATATAATACATATGTGTATATAACCTTTTTAATTTCCTATAAAAATAACAAATTTTCATCACACACAATTCTTCATTTGTAATTTTCTTTTTCTTAATCTTTTCCCAGATAGCAAGCTTATATTGGCCCACCGTTGGGCCAGTGTTATCATTTATGTGGGCCCAATGTCGGAAAATAACTTTGGACCAATATAATTTTGCTCATCGGCGCAGCATTGCACCAACAAGTTGGCGTAACGTTGGCCCACTGTCGAATTAGTGATAAGTTAGCTGATCGGCGCAACATTGCACCAACTAGTTGGCGTTACGTTGGCCCATTGTTGTAAAATGATAGATCTTCTGTTGGCACTATAAAGGCCCCATGTTGGCCCAATGCAGTTGGGAGCAAATGATTTGTCCATAGATTTTCTTGTTTCAAAGAATCAATTTTATGAATTGTTCTCCATGATGATGAAGAGTATATAATGTATATACTTTAAATCAAACTTACTTATTACATTATTCATTAGATTTGTTTAAAAGACAAAGAAAAAACAAAGAACTCCAATTATCAAATATCAAATTTATTTCCATTGCTCTAGCTGCAACATGTTCATAAATTAGGATCCGTGGTCCTCGTCATCTGTGGTTTGTTCCACCGCCGCCTCTCTTGCCCTTTTTTTCTCTTCTCTCAATTTTCTCCCCCCTTCCCTGTCTGCAGCATACCTAAACCACTCTTTTGTGATGCTTCCTATCTCCGATTCTGTTGCCAAGGTGCAAAGTCTGTTTTTGCGCACTGCCTCTGTAAAAATTGATTAAAATAAAAAACCATACAGTCTGTACAGATAATATTGATTCATACCGTGATAGAGAAAATCGTTTAACAACAAAATGTTTTTAAATACATTTGCTTCCGATTATTGGTTCAAACATTGGTAACAAATGATATAAATTGCAGTGTACAAGTACAAGTACATATTTATCAGCTATATTGTCTTTCTTATTTTAAAATAGAATCTTATCTACATTCAATTTGTGTCCTCTTGAATAATTAAACAACCCACAAGCTTATACTTCTTGAAACTTACTTATCAGTAGGTCCTTTAACAGGTGGAAAAAGCAATTTTATCTCCTTTCCCCTTCCAATTGATTTGCTTAGCAAGGTCATTTTTTATCATATATGTTAGTAATCTTCTAACTGTTGCCTTCAGGGTTTCTCCTCCGATTCCACTCAGTATTTTGATCTAAAAATGTAAATAATAAATATGTTAACATGTACTTGATGACAAAATTACCGGAAACGTAACAATTTGTATTGCAAAACCCATTACAGGCTCAGGGCTAGAAAGCTTAGACGGGCTCACTTTTGATTAAAGTATTGTGTTTACCAAAGGAACATATGCTAAAATACAGTGTTTTCCATTTATTTGAAAGTAAAAGGCTAGAATCTCATTTTAGGAGGCCGGGGGTCAAGGGGGCCGCCTAGGCCCCCTTGTGGGTCGAGGGCAAAGCCCTCGTGGGGGGACCAGGGGGGCGAAGGCCCTCCGGCCGAAATTGATTTTAGGTCATTTCACTTAGGAGAGCTCTCAGGGCAGATACAATTTGAAATTTAGGCATCTTCCAACAGATTAAAAATCTTAAAAGTTTGTTATATTTTTAAAAATAATAGTATTTTTCAATATTTTTTTTGGCATCAAATCAATATGACTGTCAATTTTATATGTTCAATTGCTATAGGTATTATTTAGAATTGCACATGCAGCTGCAGGTAATCTATTGCCATAAAAACTTATTGATCCAACATTTTACTAGATGACAAGCATAACAAAATGAAATAAAATAAATTACCACTGAAAATTTACTTTTCTTCTTTATTATTTCACTTCATAAAATCAATGTTAAATCTTGATGCATGTAATTCTTTAGATTTGGATTAAAATGGATAATTAATCTTCATCTGAGCTATTCGAATTTGAATAATTACATGCTGATGCATCAAGATTTAACATTTTTACAGCATACTGCACTTGATTTTTAAGTCTGAGATATTGTCTGCTAAAATAACTGGGTTTGTCTGGACCCCAATTTCTGATGTGTAAGTCACATCTGATTCAGAATTTGGTTATGTCAAATGAGCTAGATTATCATTTGAGGATTTCTTAGGTAATCTTCTTCTGTTTCTGGATGCACACCAAACATTCACTGATTCCTTAATTATTGTGTCTTCTGCTTCTTCACAGGGTGGTCCATTTATTGAAACTTGCATGAGGCATTCAAGCATAGATTGGGAGAGTCGATTCCTTTGCTTTGTCTTAATTGTTTTAAGAGTGCTTGCCCCTCTCTCTGGCCATGCATTACTAACAGGAAGAGCTGACACTACCTCTGCAATGTATGCTAACTTGGGATAAAAATGCTTCATTTGAGGTTTTAGAAGATGATCAATAAACCAGTCTGTTGGAGTTGTACTAGTACAATTTGATTTAACTTCATCTGGCATATTGGGCAACACAACTTCTGCAACATAGTACTTCATCTTTTCCCATTCTATTTTCAGTTTATCCGTTTCAACTTCATCTTTGCCCTCTTTTGGGTAGAAATGCTTTGCAATTACCAGAATGGCCTGCTTGCCATATTCCTTAAAACCAATATCATCTGGCAGTGGTACAAGTGTTGGATCCAATATCTGAAATGCAGACAAAAGTTTCATACTGTCATTGAATCTGGCATCAATATTTTCAATTAATGCATTGGTGTAGTTGGTCAGCAGTTTGTGAAGATATTCTGAATCTCTGACATTCCACTTGATATCTCCACACATGTTTGTAAAAGAGTCAGCATCGACTTTTAACTTTTCCAAGGGCTCCTCTGTTTCTTGTATCTCTTTTATCTTGTCCTTGGTCATTTTTACTGCAGGGTTAATTGCAGAAAAGCTGATGACATCCTTCTGAAAATATTTGGAAAGTTGTGCAAGGATAAGAAGAATGTCCTTTAAAATGTTGAGAGCACCTAAAAACTGGAAAGACCTCATCTTTTTCAACAGACCACAAGCTGTTGCATCATCATCCATCTGAGAAAGTGTTTGTAGCACAGACTCATAGTCACTCACAATGGCATCCACAGCCGCCTGAAAACTAAGCCATCTTGTTCTACATGCTTTTTTCAAGCGCTTGCCTACTGACTTTTTGGCTTCCTCTCCTAACATTATGTTTTTCATATCAGTTTGCACTTTTAAGTATGCTGCCATTCTCTTTGGTGAGTTCTCAAAAAATTGCCATAATTGTCTCAAAATTGTTTCAACAGTTTTTATGTACTTAATTGATTCATTTGTGTCTGTACAGGATAAAGCAAGTCGGTGACAGATACAGTGAATATTAATGAGCAAAGGGTTTTCCTCTTTCAGACGTGTTGCAACACCTGATCTCTTGCCAACCATGACTGACGCTCCATCTGTCACAAGTCCTGTCAACTTTTTAGTGTCCAACTCACAGTTCTTCAGCTCCTCGAGTATCAAAGATGTTATAGCTTCTGAGTTTGCACTCCTGTGTTTTTTTAATACATCTTGACATGAAAGGAAAAAAGTTTCTACTTTTCCAGTGTCTTGGCAGTAGAATTGAATATAAGTAACAAGATTTTCAGTGACAGAGATGTCTGTGGCTTCATCAGTCATTAGACCAAAAGCTTGAACTTTTTGTGCCTTCTTAATAATTTCCTTCTTTACTGTCTGTCCAATGGTGCTGAATATTTCCATCTGACACCTAGCTGTGATTAAAATATCTCAACGCTTCAACATCACAAGTTTTTTGCATAAAGTCTAATAATGGAAGTAGTTTTTTATTTGCAATGAATTCTTTCATTAGAAAATATGCTGATGAAAACACCATCTGTAAGACACTGGATTCTACTTCTCTCTTTTTTGTCACTTCTTGATGAAAATAAGAAACTTCTTGAATCATTTCACTTTTTATTGCTGCACTATGTAGTTTGCATTTGCTGTGTGTGTTCAATGCATCCACTTTAAACCTAACACTGGGTGTCCCAGAGAAAGTTTCTCTTTGATTATTGGGATGCTTCATGTTGTGGGTTTTACATACAATGCAGTACATGCCTTCATTTTCTATATACAATAGCCACCAATTCTTTGCCGAAAGCCAAGCATGTTGAAATTTACTTTTAGTGCAAGTATTAGTGCAACCTTTTTTACTGCACAAGTAACATGAGTGAATTGTTTTATCCGAATCAAATAAATCTTTAATATTTTTGACACACTGCTCTGGTGACCAGAGTTGAGTCGAATTCAGTGAAGGAGCTTGATTTCCTAAAATTGAGATTTTTTTTTATAAGTAATTCATTTCAAAACACAAACTTTAGTACCATTATCACATATCAACATGGGTCGGAGCATTACCATATGAAGATCCAGAGCACAAAGAACTTTCACTCTCTAGTGTTGTTGAACAATCTGATTTTCCTAAAATAAAGGAGAACATTAAATTAATTATTTTACAATAACATGTACTTTAGTTACTAAAAATAGGGCTATAACAAATATTCATCTACTTTGAAAATATATTCAATCAACAATTCTTCATCAGGACTCAAAAGATTTTTATAAGTTTGGTTTTATGTCAATATCTATTGTGAGTTTCATAACAAGTATATACATTTCTCGTTTTTATTATAGATATATTGAAATTTATTATTTTAAAGTAAAATATATTACATGTAGTATATTACCGCCAACAAGAACTAATACCATAATTCAAGATCTTCGACAACTGAAAATAAATCGAAAACTTCAACAAATAAAACAAACTGAATTATTACAGAATAAACAATACATGCATGCTAATTACAAACTGTAAACCCAACCCATACATCGTAAGATGTGAAATATAACAGAATGCTTGAATATACTTCACAATTACAACAGGAAAAGAGAAAACAATAATTCGATTTGTTGGAAAAATAAATATTCATATCACGCAAACATAGAAAGAACATCCGACTCGGAGTCATTGAAATTCTGTAAGCCACAACTTCACAAACTGATAATGTAAATGTGTAACAAAAATAATACATCACTGTTCATTCACTAACCCGAAGAATTTTTCGGCCTCTTTCCAGAAAATATTTCTTCCAACTTCTGCTGCCTTTTCTCCGCCATATTAAATGCCTTTTATTAATCGGGATCGGGATACATTCGTTTAAATCAAGTCGTACTTCGTCGAGTTCGTGTACGGTTAGATTTATCAACACAACGAAACTTTCGCTTTTTTATTTTTTTAATTTAAGGATTTTTAACCGGCATTTCTATGAATTGAAGCGGTCAATTTGGCCGGCGGCCGGTTCTTAGGGAAAACACTGAAATAGTGAGACTGAGATCAAAAGTAAACTCGTCTAAGTTTAATAGCTCCTGACACACTGTCACCAAGTTTCCTCAAGTCAGTACCCAGCCTCAAGTCTGAGTTTTAACCTTAGTTGAAGAATTGGAAATTTTGGTGACGGTGGGACCCGAGTAAAGATCTTAACAGTGACTTTTATTAAATTTAATTTTGGATTTAAGACTTTAAGTTTTTCTATAACAATGAAGAAATGAAACCTACCAGGTTTCCTTTAAGTTCCTCATCTAATCTGCTTTCTAAGTTATGGATATCTTGCCGTGTGACCAGAGGAAAAGTCTGGTCTAGCAGCTCAGTGTTATTCTCTGTACAGGAACTTCCAATATTGTCAATTTTCCTCATCAGGGCATGCAGCAGTTTGGTATTTAGGTTGACCTTGACCTTTATTTCCTCAATTTGAGTGAGGAGTTTCCTATCCATGGCTTAAAGATGAATTAATATAAATATAAGAGAAACGGTGAACATTATCATCAACAATTCATAGATTGTAAACAATTTTTTTTCACAGTGTGCATATAGTACATCAATACAATTCTATAATTACATGTACATGTACACTGTATATTAAGCAGGAAGAGAAAAGGGCCATTTACATGTAAATTGATAAAGGGGGGGGGGGGTTATTATATTTAGTCAATTGCTTTTCGATTTCACCCAACTGTAATGTCCAAACATTTAGAACCGACTCCTGAGATGTGTTTATTTATGTGTTTATATTCAAGCTATTAAGCGCTCTCTGACTGCCCATGTTATCACGGGTAAATCTATGTACAATCCCAACATCTGTTATCATATGAAATATCACTTCACTTAATAAATAGTTAGCAAACCATACAGACGTGTTTCTTACTCTCTCTCTAATACATTACAATGGCGACGAGGATGCCTTGGTGATACTTGGACATTTAGTACTACCGTGTAGAACACTTGTGGTATATTCATCATGTCATCATTACCAAGTTTCCCACCGTTTTCTGTGCATGAAAATGCACCTGACATTCGTTGGAAAAAGTGGAAGTTAAGACTAGACAATCTTATTCTCGCAATGGGCGTTAAAAACGACAAACCGAGACAAAGAGCGTTACTTCTACACTATGCTGGAGAGGAAGTGAATGAAATTTTTGAAACTCTACCCGACACCGGAGACGACTACGACACCGCTGTAGCCAAACTTACGGAGTACTTTGCGCCAAACAAAAATGCAGAATTCGAAATTTATACATTTAGACAGGCGAAACAGGAAGCAGGGGAGAGCATAGATACGTTTCACACTAGGCTTAGGCAATTATCATTAACATGCGAATTCGCCGCAAATGACAAGGAGCTGAAGTCTCAAATCATTCAGGGATGCAACTCAACGAGGTGGAGGAGACGTGCATTAAGGGAAGACATGAGTCTGAACGATTTACTGAAGCTAGCGCGATCTATGGAAATCTCAGACAGACAAGCAAGCGAAATTGAGAAATCGGACAAATCCACAAATGATGTCAATGCGATAAGGAAACGCAGAAACGCACCCAAATTCCTTGAGAAGAAACACAGAACGCCGCATCACAAGGACGCACGACCAAATGACAAGTGCTATTTTTGTGGAGGATCATATCCTCACCGGAATGGAAGATGCCCCGCCCGAGGTAAAACATGCAATTCATGTCATAAGCCTGATCACTATGCTTCAGTGTGTCAATCAAAGAAGAAACCGCATTCTACTTCTAAATCAATCAAGCAACTGGATAAAGCCGCCAAGTACAGTGACTCCGAAAGTGAATCTGAAGAATACGTTTTTGGACTGGGTCAGATTAACTCTGTATATAAGCAACCACAAATAAAAGTTGAAATCAACGGAATCCCCGTGACAGTACTTGTTGACACAGGCTCAAGCATCAACGCAATTGACGAGAAAACATTTGAAAAATAAGGGGTAAAGTAAAACTGAGGAAAGCCAATAATCCTGTTGTTGCGTATGGATCAAATACAAAGCTTGAAATGATTGGAAAATTCACAGCAACGATTGAAAATGAAAAGAAAATCGGAACAGCTGAAGTTTATGTTGCCAAAGGAAATTATGGCTGCATACTAGGATACGATACGTGCATCGAGATGCAGATTGTACCAAGAATTGCGACCACCGTATGCGAAAACAAAATTGAGAAACTGTGTAAAAAGTACCCATCAGTGTTTGATGGAATCGGAAAACTAAAGAATAAACAAATTCAACTCCACATCGACAGAAACATACAACCAGTAACGCAACCACATAGACGAATACCCTTCCATGTTCGAAAACAGGTAGAACAAGAACTAAAGAAGTTAGAAGCGCTTGACATAATCGAAAAAGTAGAAGGACCAACACCGTGGGTGCCACCAATTGTTGTCGCACCAAAACCCAAAAAGCCTGGTGAAATTAGACTTTGTGTTGACATGCGTAAAGCGAACACAGCCATTCAGCGGGAAAGGCACGTAACCCCAACAATTGACGACATGATCTTGGATCTTAACGGTGCTAGAGTGTTTTCCAAGCTTGATCTTAATGCAGGCTATCATCAACTCGAGTTACATCCGGAATCACGCAATATCACAACATTCTCTACTCATGTAGGATTGCGTCGATACAAGCGACTCAGCTTTGGAATTTCGTCCGCTGCTGAAGTATTTCAGAATACACTCAGTACTGCGTTGGAAGGACTGCGTGGTGTCCGCAACATCAGTGATGATATAATTGTGTTTGGAGAAAATCAGCTCGAGCATGACAAAAACCTGGAAGCTGTATTCAAGAGGCTATCTGAAAGAAATCTAACATTGAATAAGGATAAGTGTGAATTCAACAAGTCACAGCTTGAGTTCTATGGATACGTGTTTAGTGCCAATGGAATATCAGCAGATCCACGGAAGGTTGATGCTATAAAGACAGCGGAAATTCCCAAGAATGTAAGCGAGGTAAGAAGTTTCCTGGGCATGACCAACTATGTCGGGAGATTCATACCAAATTATTCAACCATTACAGCACCATTGAGGGACCTCACCAAAAACAATGTTAATTTTGAGTGGGGAAGGAATCAACAGGAATCGTTTGAGACACTCAAACGTGATCTCACAAGTGACAAAGTAATGGCTTACTTTGATGCAACAAAACAAACTGTAATGATTGTAGACGCTAGTCCCTTAGGATTAGGAGCGTTATTAACTCAAGATGGGAAAGTCATATCATACGGGAGCCGAGCGCTAAATGATGTTGAAACAAGATACTCCCAAACTGAAAGAGAAGCATTAGCTGTTGTTTGGGGCTGTGAACATTTTCATTTATACTTGTTTGGAAACCAATTTAAAATCATTAGTGACCATAAACCGCTAGAGTCCATCTTCAACAACCCAAATTCAAAACCCCCAGCAAGGATCGAACGATGGAGACTAAAGCTTCAACCATACAGCTTTACAGTTCAGTATAAACCGGGGAAATCAAATGCAGCAGATTACATGTCGAGACATCCATGTAAACGATCGACACCAGAACTATCAAGCATTGCAGAAGAGTATGTAAACTACGTTACAGAAAATGCAGTCCCAAAAGCACTCACTTTAGAGAAAATCGCCGAAGAAACACGTAAGGATTCGGCACTTCAACATGTTATTGATGCGATCAAAAATAGAAAACAAATGTCACCATGTTCATTCAAATACAAAGTAATTGACACTTTAATACGCAGAAAAAACGAGATGACCATTTATCAAGATGGGAACGATTATGTCCTACTGGTCGAAAACAGGATCATCATCCCAGAAACATTACAACATACCGTAATACAATTAGCGCATGAGGGTCATCAGGGAATCGTGAGAACCAAACAACTCCTCCGCGAAAAGGTTTGGTTTGTCAACATAGACAAAAAGGTTGAAGAATTTTGTAAGCGATGTATCCCGTGCCAAGCATCTGTTCCTGGAAGGCATTGCGAGCCACTGAAAATGTCACCGCTACCAACACGACCATGGTCAGAAGTGAGTATGGACTTCTGTGGACCATTTCCGAATGGATCGTACCTAATGGTTGTGATTGACGATTACTCAAGATATCCTGTCATAGAAATTCTGTCAAAAATCTCGGCAAAAGCAGTGTTACCAAAACTCGATAGCGTATTTGCTTTATTTGGAATCCCAGACGTCGTTAAAACCGACAATGGTCCACCGTTCAATGGATCCGAATTTAAAGAATTTGCTAACCATCTAGGATTCAAGCATCGAAAAATAACCCCGTTGTGGCTTCAAGCGAACGGAGAAGCAGAGAGATTTATGAGGACTATAGGAAAGGCAATAAGAGCAGCACATAGCGAACATCGGAGCTGGAAACAAGAACTTTACAACTTCCTTAGAAATTATAGAGCCACACCTCATTCGACTACCAACGCGACTCCAGCAGAATTGCTGCTAGGACGAAAATTAAAAACTCGTGTTCCAGAGATCATCCCGCCAGCAGTGAATAAGAAAGTAATCCAAGACAATGAGTGGAAACGAAAAGAACAAATGAAACAATATGCTGATGAAAAACGAAAGGCAACACAACATAAATTACAGATAGGAGATCAAGTCCTGGTCAAACAACGGAAAACGGATAAATTATCAACTCCGTACAATCCACAGCCGTACACAGTAATTAAACAACATGGGTCCATGATTACTGCGAAAACAGAAGAGAAAGAAATAACCAGAGACGCGTCGTTCTATAAGAAGATTAACACGGAATGCGATAAGCCAGCTGAGACCTCAGATGACCTGTGTGAAGACGTCATTAACCCGCAGCCGCCGGCACAGCAGGAACCTAGACGGTCAACACGCGTACGCAAACCACCATCGTACCTAGAAGACTACTTGTGTAAATAGTGCTCTAATAGATGTAAAGGGGCATAATAATCCCCTCAATTATAAACATACTTAGATATGTATTAGTTTTAGTGTAGTATTTAGAAAGGACGGTGATATTCTGAATAAACTTTTGTGTTTCAATCAAACAAGAAAAAATTGCAATACTGAATTAGGTCTAATGAATTTTATTTTAAACATGTGCTCCATTCTGAAGAAAGGGAGGGATGTAATGTCCAAACATTTAAAACCAACTCCTGAGATGTGTTTATTTATGTGTTTATATTCAAGCTATTAAGCGCTCTCTGACTGCCCATGTTCTCACGGGTAAATCTATGTACAATCCCAACATCTGTTATCATATGAAATATCACTTCACTTAATAAATAGTTAGCAAACCATACAGACGTGTTTCTTACTCTCTCTCTAATACATTACACCAACCTTTTTTTTTTTGGCTGATGAATTTAAGGATAGAAGAATATAGAGAATTTAGAAGGGGATGGAGGTGGTGCAAGTTTTTTTGTGCCCCCCATCCCACAGCTCGAAGATTGATGCTGTCTGCCTGTACACTTTTTTTTAGTGAATTTCTCTTTAAAATGTATATGTTCCATATTTTCCACAGTTTTTTTTTATACATATCTTATGTATTTGTACTATTACTAGTTATTAACTTCATAACAAAAACTTCAAAACAATAAATCATGATTTCTAACTATATATAGATTGTTAAACAACAGGGTCTTTTCGGTTTCTAGAGTTCTTTTTTTATGAGATAAATCACCAGATGCCCCGATGTTTCTGTCAGGGGTTCTGTCAAAGAGAGATGGCAGAGCTGAAGAACCAGATGTTGATGGAGTTGCACTTGCTGCCACCGGTAGCTGGTAAAGGCGATAGGCAACTTGGGGCTACTGATGGACATGCTCCGGTCCTTTCTGATGATCGTGGTGTCGTTGGTTTCTGCAAACTAATCACTGGGGGTGGAGGGGGAGGTAAAGGTGGAGATTTCCTTGCCTTTTTTGGCCGCGAAGATACGTCTTCTTCTTCACTCTCTTCCGTCCCTGATTCATATCGAGGGTTCGGGCTATAATATAGGTTTACATGTATTTAGTTATAAAGTTATTAATTTAATTTCAGGTGGTATGGGACGTGTCCCGATGTGAAATACTATCAATGTCAAAATTAACTGTAATTTTAAAGTCATCTAACAGTATAACAGAATCGTTTAGAGTGTTCACTAAGAATCTGTAAGTGATGAATTCAAACCCTACATGAGATTTTTAATTTTTTTCTGAAAATATTTAAAACATATTTTTGGTTGATTTTGTAAAACTTAAAAATCAAAACCAGTGAAATTATAATGCATTTCATCCACAAAAATATCAACAAACGTCCTTTATATACCACCTTAAGAATCATAATATAAAAAAAAGTGGATTTTTTTTCTATAATATTTTTTGGTTTAATCTGAAGCATCTGTTACCATGCGACTCTTTTGCTTGTTGTATTTTCGTCATCAGTTTGGAGGTCTGAAGTTAACTCTGCCAATGCTAACTTCCTTCTGGCTTGATCATATGATCCTTTAAAAGAAAGGGAAAGAAAATATAAAGTCAGGCTACAGTATAAATTTTATATGTTTTATATGTTGTGTTAATGCTATCTCCATTTTTTTATCAGATGGCTTCATTGAAATTTAGACTGAAATAATTTTTCATGCAAAGTATATTTAACAATGTGCAAACATACTGTTCTGAAAAAAAGGGGAATAACTCCAATTTATTTTTTTAAAACCTTTTTTCTCGCAGAAGGAGGTTATTTTCAATTAGACTTAATCAGATAATTAACAAATTACAAAATTCATGGTAGCCAGAAAATGATTAAACACATTTGACAAATGCACGGGCAGGTGCATCACAAATGACAGAATGAATTACCAAATGTATATTCTTCCCCTCAAAAGATAAAGTTTTAGTTCTAAGTTCTTCGTATTCTTGAATAAAATTTCTTAAATAATCGTGCAAATTATTTGGTTCCAGAAAAAATGCCGATAATAAATGGTTTTTTGCTATCGTCATTTTTGAACATAGCAAGAGTCGGCCAAAATTGATGCTGAGAACTTCTGAACAGAGGTAGACCATCAATATTAATCTGAAGTTTCAGATAGATATCAGTTTCATGAATGGACGTGGGTAAGTTTTTAATATACTTTGTCATGCTTTCAGATAGTCCAAAGTGAAAATATTCACCACATATTTTCATTATATTGTAACTAGTTTCTGTACATAAAAGTGTTCTAAGATCTTTTTGCAGATCTGGATTCGACGGTCTAAAAATTTTAAGCAAATCTCCGAGTGAAATATTTGGTATATTGTTTTTTATAGCCCACTCTCAAGCTTTCGTGTAAATTCTCCCTACATTCATCTGAACTTTCTGAATCAGTATCTGATAACAAATATGTCATGTTTCTTTCTATGTCTTCAGAATTCAGATATGTTTCATTTCCATCATAGTATGTTTCAATATCAACACTAGGATGAACATTTTCTAAGTCTATAGACAAATTTGGTTGTGAATTAATTCTAGAATCAGCTCTATTGACATTTTGTGCCAAATTTTCAGTAAAATCCCTCCGATTTTCATTAAAAAAGATTCATCAAAATCTACATGTATTTGTTGCTCGCTCTCTAAAGACGCAATATGTCTATCAACATTAGCATTAATTAAGGTCTTCCGTTTCCAACGGAAGACCTTGTGCTGATTCTGTTGGAAATTCTTCATTATTATTTTTCTTCTTCTTTTTCTTCTAGACGTTTATTTAAACTGTAATATCTCGCTTGTTTGTCATTAGATTTTATTCAAATTTTCAGGGTTTATTGTAAATGACAATAGCTTACTATAGCAAAAAATATGGGGAAATCGCTACTTCCGGTTTTGAGTTATTTTCCTTTGAATATTTTTTTAGTGGGTCTCGTGTACCTGCAAAGGCTCCGAGTAGATCCGTAGCAAGTAGTTTTAATTTACAAATCTTTAATGTAGACATCTTGAACGTTGTCCTCCTAGTTTTACATGTTTGATTAACACACGTATACTGCTTAAAAAATTACATCGAAATTTATGTTTCAAAAAATGTTAAATTTTGCTTATATCTTTGCTCAATAACTTTTTAGTTGTAAATTTTTTCTAGACACATATAGAATAAAAGTTGTGCAGAATATAAAGAGCTTTGATTTGATACCATAAAAAAGGGGCTAGCCCCTAAAATGAGGGGTCTAGATCCCTTAAAAGTCTTTGCTTCATAACTCTAAAACGGTAAATTTTTCGATATGGGCGTCGCTGCAAAAAATGTTGTTTGTGACTTTATTGATCTCATCAAACTGTTTTTGTGTTCGGGTATTGCATAATATTCGGGTAAAAAGTAATACGTGTTGACCAATACTCGCGGCAATTTGGCCAAGTTAACGAAACTCTCCCTCGCCCGCGGTCGAGAAAATCGGTCACCATGGTCGCGGCTGGGCTACCTAGCGGTCAGCGGTTATCTAATACACGAGAGTTGCGTCTCTCACAAATGAGTTTATTTAATCGCAAACTCAAAAATTGTGGTAGTTTTGATTACACATAAAAGTTTATGGACTAAACGATTGGGTGTCAATTAAGAAATCGTTCAGTTAATTAATAAAAGCAATGTCATTCTCAATCTAAAGCAATATCAGACATAGATCAATTGTGGGTTTTAAGTTTAAAATAAAGAACTTCTATTTGATAGAACATGGTCATTACACTGCAAACTTTTCAAATCTTCCTGGGTTCTGAGATGTGCGTGTCTGTGCGTTGTACCTTACGTAATCTATCCTTCGTCCACGGCCGAGGAGATCAGCCACGGCTGCACTACTAGCGGTAAGCGGTTATCTAATACACAGGATTCGCACACCGCGACGCACACTAAGATTAAGATGAACGTGTTTGAGTTTATATAGCCGTAAATACAAGAACTGTTTTAATTTTATATTATAAAAGTTTGTCCATCTTGTATTTATTTAATTAAACATTTGAGTGTAACTGAATATTGATGAAAGATATTACTCCAAATCGGAAACATAGTCAGATATAAATTAATGGTTGGTTTGTATATCTAAAAAAATTTACCCCCCCCCCCCCAAATATTAAATGATGATCATCCCTCGCACATGGCCGAGGAGATCCAGCGCGAGTTGACAAGTGATCTGCGGTCGGCTCGTGTTCTTCTACATGTACCTTATCACGCGTTCATGTTTCATATTTTGCACGGACAGAACTATATTTTAGTATGTTTTCAACTATTATATATATTTAAGACGAAAATAAATAAATTTGTTTTACTTGTACAGTTGATTAAGCTTAAAAATCAAATCAAATTATAATCAAAGTTCCATGTTACATGTTTGCAGTAGGTGCTAGCACGATAAAAGAATGTCCTGAATTGAGGCATTTGATGATTATTTAAAAGAATATTCACATGAGTTTTAACAACTTAAGATTAATAGATTCTATCAGTCACATATTAATCACTCTGTAGTTTTTCTACATGGTTGTTCGTTTCAGTGTGGAAGCGAACTCAGTGCTGTGTCTCCCCTCCTCCCGCCCCTCTGACAAGTGCTCGCGCTGGATTTTTTTAAATTGGCGAAAAGATATCCAGATCTGTCGAAAATCATTTTTGGTGACTTCTTCTCATGTGTAACATTTTCTCCTCAACGTGTTTTATTTTCCCACCCGTGTGTTTATTCGGCCAGTCTGTGTTAATTCAATCGCCACGTGCGACCGAAAATCTTGTGTCGCTTCAGCGCACACAACTCAGAACATATGTAATTGAGTAACAGTTGGAAGGGTGCTTTTATAAACAATAAGACTATTATTCGAGGTCAATCATCTTCACATTAAAGATGTGAAATCGTAACCTAAGAATTTGGCTAATAAATTAACCTGTTAAACACGCTACACTTTTATAGTTAGGAACATAATAATTCATGATATATTATAACTAAAAGTTTGAAGACAAAGACAATTTCTTTCTTGGGAAATACGACTACATTATGCAATGCAGTCGATCGCCATAGAAATCATCAAAGTACTGCAACTGTCGACGGATTTCTTATTTCTTTGAAAGACCATGATAATTCACTTGACTTGCAGACTATAATATAGCGACATATCTGCCTCCCAAAAATATATGCGCTTCTCAAAGTTACACTTAAGTGAGATAGATGTGCGTTATTGGGAATTTTATTTATTGCTAATTGTATGGAAATTAATTTAAAAAAACAACTTTTAATTGAAGTTGTGTATTATGAGGTTGTAATGCAACTTAATTTACTAACAAGGTTAGCTACAGCCAGTGGAATACTTATTTTAGGTGAACAATGAATACCCAATATATTAAAATACAAGATAAATAGTTTCCAGAACTATAATACTAATATGCTTGTGTATATGAAGGTTGCACCCTCATTTGTATGGCTGTAGGTGAGGAGGTATAGGTGTATCGATGTACATACAATGTATGACTGCACATACGGATTCCAGACCATGGCTACAGACGATACCAATGATAGTCTTTTAATACATCAATGCACAGTTTGATCTAGAAACTGACCAGTTTCATAACTTCTTCGAATTTCTCTAACACGAACTGTCTAATTCCTTCCAAGAATTCCAATTTACGCAAGCGCAATTGAAGTTTTTTTTAAATTTTAATTAGTCAACCCACTGACATAAAAATAAGGATTTTGCATATTATTACATCGTCGAGAGAAGTAATATTCATTTCTGTAAATAAGGTTATTTTATTCACATTACATAGCGGTGTCTCTATGAAACAGCACCATCTGGTGTAAAATTTAGATGCTCGCCTTTGCATAAATTCTCCCGCTCATCTTTTTTTTTTTAGCTGATTATATATTATTTTGAATGTCCAAATCTACTCGTATTGTTAAATAATATCAGACGACACACATTTCCCTGTAGAAAATCTCAAAGATGCCATCAATTTTGACTAATTACTAAATTTTGTCAGCACGTAACAGTTTTAAACTTGCAAATAGTCTTCAAAAATTTAGAAAGATTTAAATACAGTAAAACACGGTTATAGCGAACACGCTTATAATGAATTGACGCATACAGCGAAGTGAATTTCATTCCCCAAGTCTCTATTTCATGTTGTAAACTTGACGGATATAACGAATTACGCTTATAACGAAGTTAAATTGGCCGTCCCTGGGACTTCGTTATAAGCGTGTTTCACTGTAAACAAGTTATCTTAGAGAAAAGGTCACGTGTTTTGTAGGCGGGTTAGGTTTTTTAAAAAAAACTGCAATTCCTAACATGAATCATGAGTACATACTGTTTATAACAATGCGTGCTACCCTTTGAAAATTTAACTCGCCATTAAACATCTCACTTTTTATAGAATTTTTGAAACGATTACACAGACTGTGTTCGAAAAATAGTTTTCCTAAAACATTTTCTTCCTGTCTTGTTCAAAACACATTTTATATACAGGCTTTCAATCACAACACGTTTTTATAACAAAAGCAGAACTGAAAGTTTAGTCATTATAATCGTTTGACACCATATTACATATATTTTTAACCCGCAGCAACAACGGAAGACCTACTCGTGGCTTTGCCACGAGCTTTGCTCTAGTTTGTCGTCTTATTGTCCAGTATGAGACATGCTCTGTCATTTTGTAGGTTTTAATGATTTTTTGCCCTTTTTTTAATATTCAAATATATTCGTATACAGTGGTAGTTGAATGGCTTTTTACCTGTTATAATTATAAAACAAGATTGATATAATATCATCAACCAGTTCATGTTATTTCATGCAAACAATTAAAAAAATGTTATTAAATATTATGCAAGTTTCATTAAACGTTATTTTGTTCAAAAATAAAAACCGGTGCATGCGTCATGTCACACGCTAAAGACGTGAACAATGAAAGAAGAACGCCTAAAATTATGTACAAATTTCTTTCACAAGGTTCGCCATAAATACTGATTAATCTATCATATCGACAATTTAAAACAACTGACCCATATATGCAGAAACATGGATCTCGGAGGAAGGAGTCCAGGAGGGGTTAAAGGAGGAGGTAGAACGCCCCAGGGGGAAGGGGCGGGGAACCATCCTTATATATACCGAAATAAAACTTGGAACAACCCTACCCGTAAAAATAAATTACAAAACATCTTAACCATAAATTTCTCGATCTGTTACCCCCCCCCCCCCCCCCCCCCGGTGGAAAATATGTTAACCCCCCCCCCCCCCCCGGTGGAAAATATGTAAACTCCCCCCCCCCTCCCCCCGGTGGAAATTATATGGATGCGCGCATGAAATGTTTTGTAGTGTACACTTGCGAGAATCTATATATATTTAATTGAAAACAAGACTTATTTTGAAAAATGTTTTCTGCTAATTCTTGTCAGATTTTAGAGAATTTTATATAGATTCAATTTGCTCCTGCAACGGATATGCATTGGAACAGTTTTAACAACTCATTTGTAAAATGTATGTATAACGTTAGATACTGTATTTAAAATATATAATATCCAATCTTCAAACTTTGAGAAGTACAATTTACTTTACTATTAACAACTACATAATCGATATAATATTCAAAACTGTCTATAATATTGTACATATAATTATGAAATAATCTTACAAAACTAACAACTCAAAGGCATCAGAGCTGTGATTGTTGTATAAAATTAAACAAACCATGCATGAAGTTTCATATATATATATATATTTATTTAAAATGGTACTTACATTTTTTTACTGGCAGCCATTCTCAAAGAGAGCATCAGATTGAAAGATTGTAAGAATGATGATGTCACATATCACATCACATTCTCTTTTGGCGGGAGCAGTTCAGTCACCGGTGTAAAAAAGTTACTTGTGGCAGTTCAACAAAATATTTAAATGCACTTTACATTCAAGTGTAAATTCAAATAAACACAAAACACCTTTATAATTTGAATTTAATTTATTTTGAGTTTTCTACACAATAAACACGATCATTTTTTTTAAATTCAATTAATTGATGCTATAATTTAATATCATACAGTCATACTTTATTTTTTGATTGTTTTTAATTAATGACATGTCATTTCGGATATCAAACACATAATATATATATTTATATATCTGAATGCAGGTATATCTATATAAATTTTATAGCTTTAAATATGTATATTCGTTAGTTTGAGCTCGTTGGATCAATGTGGAACAGCGTATTAATGCCAACAGTGATCATTTTCACGTTGGTCCAACGTTGGTACAACGTGTGTATCCCATCTATGTTGGTCCAACATCGGAACAATGTCGTTGCGCCAACAGTTATATTTCCGCTATTGGTCCGATATTGGTCCAATGTAATCCTGCCAACTGCGATTTATATCCGACTATACAACCATATGCCAACATCGGGCCGATGTAAGCTTGCTATCTGGATTGAAGTTGTCAACAAGTTTCTCTAAATTTTCACTGCATAACACTTTGTTCCGGTGACAAATTCTCATTAATGCATCTGTGTTTTGTTCAGTGAGCCTATTTCTTTCTTTTGGTGATAATATTTGACAAAAGCGAAATTCCCTTTATTACAAATGTACGATATTTTTCGTAAGTCCAAATACAAGCTTTAGCACAGGTTAAGATGATATATCAGAGGAATTAAGGCAGTATTCTGACAGCACTCCTTGTACACGCTTTGATTAGTTATACCTGTGCTTGTATAGACCAATCCACACTTTACAAAAGTTATGTCCCTTGGCCGCCATCTGTGGGGAAAAACCCATATATTTCTCACAGTAGCCTTTGTAGTTTAGAGGGTTGTAACTTCGTTATTGAATACTAGAAATACGTTTCCGCTGTGAATTTGAATTGCCCCAAGTCGGGGCAACACACACATCGAAGGAATAAATTAAATTCCAAGAGATTTCTTCACAGGACGCCCAAATAAGAAGGGAAAGGTTGTTTTTTCCCTTTTGACCTTTGGGTTGACCCCGCAAAGGAGAACAACTTTTGCAAAGTGTGGATTGGATTATTTGGACAAAAAAATCAGTATTTTCGTCAGACCAGTTGTGTCATTCTTGCAAAGTCGTTTAATATAATATTTTGCATTATGCGACATGATTTCAGACAGATTAAATGAATAACTAGGTCTTTTCCCCCTGAACCATGCGTATTGTCTTTGTCTTTTTTACGCATCACATAACGCCTGTATTTTCAATATTGACGGAAGAGTCTGAACAAGCTTATCTTTTAAAAAGATTGGTGAGCTAGCGCTGTAGCCATCGTAAAACACAGAAGCAGATTTCTAAAACATTGGTTTATATTTCTGAATCGATTAAAGGGACTTGGACACGATTTGAGATCAAAAATTTTATTTTTATTTTTTATGTACATGTATTAAATGGTTTACTTGTGCATTTTAATGATTGACCAAAATATTAAATGGTCAAGTTATAAGCGAGATACAGAGGTAAGAATTGATTGTTATGTAAACAAAGCTCGAGTCTTATAGTTGTTTACAAAAATGTAATGTAGAGAATTACCATGTCATGGACAATATGACATGTAAAAAACAATTTAAACTATAATTCAATATCTTCATAAATACTATTGTCAACAAAAAAAAGATACATTTGAGTGAAGCTTACACAAATACAACACATATGTAAAAAATGACAATATTTGAGCTTGCTTATGTATCTTGCTTATAACTTGATATTTGAATTTCAAATTTTGACATAGCATTATAAACTTCTATATTTATCAGTATAAACGTTGAAAACGCAAAAATAAAATTTGAAAATTTTAAGTCAAATCGTGTCCAAGTCCCTTTAATTAACATAGGAAGGTACAGTGGTGTAGCCTACTGGAATTGTGCTGGAGTGGGATTGTGAATCTAGAGTGCACGTCACATCGGCAATGGCATAGCTTATTGCCTTAATCATTATGTAGTTACTGTAATTTCAATTTCGAGGTGAAAATTTTCAAGAACCATTGGTACTGTTTTGTAGCAATCGTATCTTCTCGGGCCTTTCCGGCAAGCTCGGAAAACATATCCGAAGTTGTTTTCCGACCTTGAAGGAATTTAAGATAAAGTAAGCTATCTATTATAATATTGAATATAACGTATAAGACCTTAAACTATTGTTAATTTTTGACTTTTACAATAAAACACAAAACTTCATGTGAATGTGATAATACGAAATTCAAATTATACAGTTTATCTACAGTAGTAAAGTATTCCCAGAATCCCCCACTATGGAGTCGAGCATGCGTATTCCAGTGATAAGGACTAACGTAGTTGCTTGCGCTCGAGCAATGAGGGAGATTCATTGCGTTCAATTGTGGATAAGTCGTACGGGAAAAATTCAAGTAAATAAGAACAACGTAAATATTTTACTCATTTTTTATTGGGAAAACCCCCCAGATCAAATTGGAAAAAATCTGAAATTTTTGCATGGGGAAAGGGGCGATATTCGGACACAAGTTGGGTGTAGAAAAATCACTGACGGAAACGTCTTTCAACATCAACCCAGGTTCATTCTTTTCAGTTTGCCCCTGAATTACAAAATAACAAAGATAACGAAAATTTACAAATTTATTAAACAAAATCAAATATAATATAAACAAACATAAATAACATTGTTTGATTCCGTTTATAATCTAAGAAGGAGAAATGAAATTTACCTTAATGAATGCCGAAAAAGGGGAGAGGGGGAGAGCTTGGTCCGTAGACCAACAAGAGAGTCTCCTTGAATGCCCGATGACGGTCGTATTTATACACTTACAGACAATAGAATTTAAATAACAATAGACAGGACATCAATAGTCTTAAACAAAATATAAACGGTGTATAAATTTCCGGACTTAGACGCACTTACGACTGGAACAGACGTAAGACAACATTATTATCTTTTGACAGCTTTTGTGAATAGCACCATAAATGTAAACGTACATTTGTCGCAAGTTTAAAGTGTAATCGTAGACGTACGATTTTTTGTGAATAGATCCCCTGGCCTGTACAATGTGGTGGCCGAGAGTTGAAGTCTATGAAATGCTACCAGTAAATTCACCGGCGGTCCTCACTCACTGGAGGATTCTATTGGCGCTTGTTGGCATCATGACTCCTAAGAATAGGAATGACTTCAAGTCATTGGGCAGGGATACTTTATTACAGCTCGAGGACCAGGTAAGAGTACATCATGTACCAATTCCTGTAGACATTGAAGATGAGTGGACAGTGATAGATGAGTGTGGTGGGGAAGATGATGACTATGAAGTCGTCATCATTCAAGAAGGTTATTCTGTCCCACACCAAGACAAGGTTAAGATGGGAAGCAGTATCACTCTCATTAAGGGCCCACTGAACATCATAGTGTAAACAGGTAACCCTACAGACCGAGACCACATCATCGAGGCGCTCGAGATGAATAATGTCTCAGTGCACGATATCGAGTGTTGCATTACCACCCATGGTCATATTAATCATATGGGAAATCTTAACCTGTTTCCCAACGCCTATATCATATCATCATATCACAGCTTTTGGCATGTGTATTGGAAACTTGCATCTGTCAATAACTTCCAGTCAGAAGAAACTTTTGCAGTGAATGATGATGTCAAGGGAATCCCTACTCTAGGTCACACCAGTGAGGACATTTCTGTCATAGTTAAGAACAAACAGCTTGGTATCATTGCGGTAGTAGGTGATCTGTTCCATGCAGAGGAGGATATGGAAGATTTGTCCATGTGGAGGTCAAGGAGTCAGGACCCAGCACGTCAGGAGGCAAATAGACATAAGATCCTGCGTCTGGTAGACTACGTTGTCCCGGAACATGGAAAGATGTTCCAAACACCGAGAAAGTGATCCATGATGCTGACTGTCCAAGAACTTTTATTTATGGTGCAAGGAACGCCTTATATCAGGGACATCAGTGTCATTTGTTAGTGACTGTAATTTTAAGGTCACCTGAGTCACTCAGGTGACCTATTGCAATTGGTCTTCGTCCGTCGTCGTGCGTTAACAATTTTACATTTTTAACTTCTTGAAAACTACTAGACCAATCGTTACCATTTTAAGTGTGAAGCATCTCTATGGTAGGAAGAATCTAAATTGTGAAATTTTTGGCTCTACCACCCCTGGAGTGCCACGGGCGGGGCCAAATATGCAAAAAAGCAAAATTTTCAAAAATCTTCTTCTCTACTCCCACGCATGTGAGGAAAAAACTGGTTGCATGGTAATGATGTCAATGAGGCCCTCTACCAAAATTGTGAAATTTGTGGCCCCTGTGTCAGGAGTTCTGGCTCTAGGGTGGGGCCAATATGGCCTTACAGTAAAAATGTATTAAATCTTAGAAAATCTTCTTCTCTACTACCATATATATTTCTTAAACACTAAATGCATGATTATAATGTCCATGTCCCTCTATCAAAATTGTGAAATTCATGACCCTGGGTCAGTGGTTCAGGCTCTAGGGTGGGGCCAATAAGGCCAAGTAGTAAAAATGTATTAAGTCTTAGAAAATTTTCTTCTCTACTCTCATATATATTGTTAAAACTAATTGCATGATTATGATGTCCATGAGGCCCTCTAATAAAAATGTGAAATTCATGACCCCTGGGTCAGGGGTTCAGGCTCTATGGTGGGGCCAATATGGCCAAATAGTAAACATGTATTGAATCTTAGAATATCTTCTCTACTCGCGTATATTTTTGTTTAAAACTAAATGCATGGTTATGATGGACATGAGGCCCTCTACCAAAATTGTGAAATTCATGACTCCTTGGTTAGGTGTTCAGGCTCTAGGGTGGGGGCAATATGGCCATATAGTAAAACTGTTTTAAATCTTAAAAAAAAATTTCTTCTCTACTCCCACACATGTGGGCAAAAAACTGAATACATGGTTATGATATTCACAATCTCCTTTACCCCTAAATTGTGAAATTCATGGCCCCATGATCAGGGGTTTAGGACATGAGGGGGGGGGGCAACATGGCAATATAGTGTTAATGCATATAATGTTTAAAAATCTTCTTCTCTATTCTCATACATCTGTTTAAAAAAAACTGACCAATAATTATGTTTACCAGGAAGTCATCTATGGGTTTTGACTCTAGGGCAGGGCCAAAATGGATGTATAGATGTTAATGCATGTAACGTTAAAAATTATCTTCTTTACTCCCACACACCTGAAAGGAAAACTGAATTCATGATTTTGTAGACCAGATCTTTTAGTTTTTCACCAAAATTATAGGTTTCACAGTTCTTTTTGAAATGTGGTCGTAATTAAAAATTTATAATTTTTCTACTCCAGTATGAAACCTATATTAATTAGATGCATATATATGAGATTGTGTATTGGATATATGCTACTCAGGTGACCGTTAAGGCCAATTGGCCTTTTGTTTTTTTTCTATTTTCAATACATTTTTTATTTTGATATAAAAACACTTGACTGTTCATGTTTATGTATGTGTAGATTCAGATATTTACATATGGCAATATTGATGCAAAGCATATGTGTGTATTTCATTAACATATCTAGGTGAGTTTGAAAGAGATATTTAAATGGTGAATTTTTTGCTTTTCAATATTGTTAGGTTTGATTCCATGTATGACGATTTGACTCATTGTGCTAGTGTTTTTATCCATGATATTAAGGAATTGTTTATGAGATTAGTATATTTCTGTGTGTAAAAATGTGAGATATATCCACTTAAAACCATTATTATCATTTCAGTTTATAAACTTCTATATTTGAGTCAATGATTAACTAGTCTAGTCAACCATTGGTGACAAAGTCATGAGGATTAATGTTATCCATGATTAGTACACATTGATATATCTAATATTGATGTATCAAAACACTCGCTCAGGAGACATTTCTTTCATTGTTGAATTCTCTTGCATCTTTGCAATCATGTTTTTTTTTAAATTCCCTTAATATGTAGATAAAATTACTGCATTATTTTATTGCTGAATTCTCATGCATCTTTGCAAGCATATTTTTTAATTCCCCTTATGTTGATTAAAGTACTGCAAGATTAAATATGCATGCAGTACACAGTTACGAATACACATTTGAAGTTCTAATATTGATGTGTTAACGCACTCGCTCAGAAAGCTTTCTTCCCCATTGTTGTATTCGAATGCATCTCTGCAACTTGTGTTTTTTTAATTTTTTTTATCTGTTCTCCAGAGCAAAGGTAAAAAATACATTTCTTGGAAAAAATATTTTGTAAAGAATTTATTGACTCCTTAAAAAATGTAATTTGTTTCCAAAAACTCCTCTTGGTATCTTATTATCTATTTGTTTTGCAGTTTGAATATTTAAGACATATTATACTACATTTACTTTGTTCAGATTGTAACAGTGAGTTTCAGAATTGCATATAATTTTACTTAGAAATATATGCTGTTCATTTCCATTACTTGTCAGTTGTGTAATATGAATATCATAGCTGCATATTTTGCATAGAACATTTTTGTTATTTACTTGGAAGATACCATTCTCATTAATTTTTTACTTAAATACTGATTTCTTTATTTTTTACTTGGAGAAAACTGTTTTCATTTTTACCTCACCTAAGCTCAAAACTCAAGTGAGCTTTTCTGATCACATTTTGTCCATCGTCCGTCTGTAAACTTTTTACATTTCAAACCTAGCACTTACCACTTAGCCAATTTAACCAAATTTGGCACAAAGCATCCTTATGGGAAGATGAATATAAATTGCAGAAATAAAAGGCCAGTTTGTATTCAAACCAAAGAAAACCTTGAAACTGTCTTTAAAAAAAGAGGGGGGGGGGGTGCATTTTTAACTACTGCGCCAAATATGGAATGTTGGCATTCTCTAATTGTGAAGATTCAAATTTTCAATACATGCAGTAAGGAAGGCCCACAATGGGTGCTGAATTTTAAACTGATATACATCTAAGAAAATTTATGGAAAATTTTATCTGCAAAATAATGCAGGAAATGATTTGCCAGTGCTATATATAATTTATCTATCACAATATCTTGTCACTCCCACCCAAAGTAGTAAGCCATTGTTGCTCAGGTGAGCAATGTGGCCCATGGGCCTCTTTTTTTGGTTGTGATAGAATATATTGTTTTCATCATTGTTTACAATATCATCATCATCATCAACATATATAATTGTACTATAATGATGGTCTTCACATAATTCCATGGGTAAACTTGTGTTACATAATTGAAAGATACTTCTGTTTTTATCATTTTTTACTTCTATATGAAGAAATCATTTTTTACTTACAAGATATGTTTTCATTTCTTATAGGCATCACTTCATTTTTTTTTAAGTTTCAAGTTTTTCTTTAAATAAATTTTAAACACTCTTAAGAATTGTTTTCATGATGTTATAAAATGCAGCTGAAAATAAGTTGTAATCCATCAACACTTCATTACCATCAACATTAAAAAATTTGGTGCAGTGTGCATTGACGCGGTTTTATCTATTGCTGAGAATGAAATCTAAATGAACTGTCATACATCTGGAGAAAACCAATGTCAAAACATGAATATATAACCAAATGATCCCATATAGAATTTGTTACTTAAAGAATAACAAAACTTGTACTATGTATATACATGTACGTTCCTGCTATCATGGGTATTGAAGAAAGCTAGTGTAGTACCTCATGAGCATAATTCAATAGTCTATAAAAAAAAAAATTGTTTCAAAACCAAGTTCTGAAGAAAAAAATTGCCTTAAAGACGGCAAGCTTTTTAAAAAAGGTATACTTGTTTGATATACATTTATATATTGTTACTGCGTTTCTGCGGAATAGTTCTTTGTTTATAGAGATAATATCATGCTTATTTTTTATGAATTAAAAATAAATTTGCATGTAGAAATATGTTTTATGCCTTTTAAAAAATATCACATATTTTTTGTTTTACTCGTAAATGAAAATTAGGTCTTACTTAGTAGATTGTTGTATTTGGTGCGTATTTATCGAGACTATAATCTATTCGGAAAATTTCGGAGTTTTTCTACTTTTTCAAAACAATGCATCGGTATCGGTTTGCGGGACATAATGAAGACCTGAAATACTAAAGAGACATTATTTCGTCAATGACCATTTAGTTGTTTTTTAAGGTAAAAAATTAACAAGCTGCAGTTCATAGATGGAACGAAAGATTTAAGTCTATTAATGGAATAAGCTTTATTGGTAACTGTTAAGATCAATGCATGGGCATAATGAAATATTATTGCCAAATAATATGTTTTATGTCATCATTGTATCGTTAATTCTATTTTTAGAAATTCTAATTTAAGTTCCGGTTTTTATTGGTTATTTTTAGCTAATTTGTCCATCATGTACCTATTTATAAATGCCTGTGCTTGTACCTTGTCATTAGCCAATGAAATGAGAGTATTTCGATCACGTGTATATAACTTTTGTTTTAAACTCAAGTGTGAGAAGGACGTGTTTTCGTAATCTAAGATATTGATCGCTTTGTAAAGTTTAAATTGGTGGTTTAAACTTTACAAAGCGATCAATATCTTAGATTACGAAAACACGTCCTTCTCACACTTGAGTTTAAAACAAAAGATATATACACGTGATCGAAATACTCTCATTTCATTGGCTAATGACAAGGTACAAGCACAGGCATTTATAAATAGGTACATGATGGACAAATTAGCTAAAAATAACCAATAAAAACCGGAACTTAAATTAGAATTTCTAAAAATAGAATTAACGATACAATGATGACATAAAACATATTATTTGGCAATGATATTTCATTATTCAATACAAATACAACAAAAATAATCAAAATGGTTTGAAAAACATAATCTCCAAAAGAACAATGATTAGTTGAACTTTGTATAATAATGATCATACAATTACCGTTAGAAATGCTTACAGTAACGAATTCGATTCTTTATGATAATAGAAAAATGTTAAACTTAAAACCAAGTTGCTGAAAGTATTTTAAAATTTACCATAAAAATTAGTACAACCATCTCTTATTTTCTTCTCTGTGGTTTGTTTTATGTAATGAATTATACAACAATTATATTTTTGCGGCCCATTTGACGCTTGCGTCAATATGATTTCTTGTTTCCTTTTATTTTTAACTGAAGAGGCAAAACTTCACTCAAAATATCTCTCACATTCGCGTGCACGGGGATAACTACCATTGGTTAACATTGGTACCACTAGTATAATTATGGTGATTAAAAATACCGATGGTTACCATCTGAAGAACTGTGAACGCACCCCATATCACAATCAATTTATTAATGGTGGCAATTTTTCTTTCCTCTTACTGTCTTTTCTTTCTTTTCCTTCTTCCATTCTTCCTCATCTGCTTCCTTTTGAATGAGCTGTTGTACATTTATTATTAAATGTCCTTTATTATATGACATAATAGGATAACATTCACTATTGGATTGATAATTTTTTAAACAAAAATATGAATATATTTTATAAGAGATTGACTAAATTATCGTTATCAATTTAGACATCAATTTAGACACACACACTCTTTTTTTCTGGTTTATAAAAAGTATCACGTCTTTAAATGATTACCCTGTCATTATTTTTGATGTCGTAAAAAATCCGTCTTTTTACCCTGAAGTCGGCAAAAAATCTCGGACAGTTTTCGGGAATAAGTATAAAAAGTATCACGTCTTTAAATGATTACCCTGTCATTATTTTTGATGTCGTAAAAAATCCGTCTTTTTACCCTGAAGTCGGCAAAAAATCTCGGACAGTTTTCGGGAATAAGACCCTGAGTTACCAGTGGACTTTTCCGAAGAAAATTACCAAATGCATGACACAGCTTTAAGGGACTTGTTTTTTTTTTAAAGAAAAGAAACTTTTAAACTTAACATAAAACTATTGGTTGAAAAAGTAATTTGATGATTTTAAGCTGTCTTCGACTTTTTTATTAGTGTGGTTTAAGCCTATTTGCTTCATTTATTTAATTTATGATATTCAATTCTTCTGGTAGTGTATGTTGTTGTGGTTCAGCAGGGCCAAGTTGTTTCTGATCAATCATCTCGGGATTAAAAAGCGAAAATTCTAGTCTTTCTGAAGGCATCCTTAATGTGATAAGGGCTGAAGAACTAATCAATGGCGGAAGACATCGCTGCTTCTCTTATCAAAAGAAATGAAAATTTTAATTGAATTCTGTTCTGTTTGAAAAGAGCCACATTCAAAGGAGGTAACCCGTACAGCTCAACACCTTCTGTCTTCGCCCGCTGTAAAAGTTCAAGAGTGTGATGACTCTCGTGGTGGTCGACGGCTATATTCTGTCCCAAGGTATTCTGGATTCACATTTGGCTTAATTGCTTGATATTTATAAATACCTCAGGGTTCAAACGATGTTCATTAAAAAATTTGCAAGATTTTCTCAGTCGAAACGCCCCTGTTAGCTTATCAGGTTTCAATACAATGCTAAAAAATGTGATGACTACGGAAATTTTGTATTGCAGTAAGCCCGGATGATTACATTGAAAAACTGCGCGATGTATTCCGAAAGGAGAAAAGATGTAAACATTCCCATTTTAAATCTCCCTAAGGAATCTGTTTTCGTTCCTGTGAATTTTTCCGAGTGAAAGATGATACTGTGTCAATGAAATTATCTTGGAAAATAGCCCTTTCAACTATTATGTTTCCCCTTTTAAAGGGGAGACATATTGTTTTTGTCGACTTTCTTTTTCTTCTTTTTTCTTATTCTTCTTCATCCAAATTTGTCCAGACCGTAACTTAAATACCCTTTGACATTAAGACTTCAAACTTGGGACATAGGTAGATGGTATTGTTCAACTCCTGAATATACTTTGACAGAAGGACTTAAAACTTTAAACAAAGAACAATAATAATACACTTAGGTGTACTATTGAATAATATTTGACCTTGACCTTGTTTTACTAAAGGTCAAATTAAGAAAAAAAATAATAAAATGTTGTCTGGGTCATAACTTAAATACCCTTTGACATTAAGACTTCAAACTTGGAACATAGGTAGACGGTATTGAGAAGGAGTGCATACCACCAAAAGTTTTAACCTTGACCTATTTTGTTCTTCAAGGTCAAGCTTTTCATAAAAAATATTGTCGGGACCATAACACAAGACTCCTTTAACATACAGACTTTTAACTTATATCATATATAGATGGTATATAACCTAGTTGAACCTTACCAAAAATTTTGACCTTGACCTAGAATTTTTATTTCACGGTCATATTAGAAAAAACTTCATTGTTCAACTCCTGAATATACTTTGACAGAAAGACTTCAAACTTTAAACAAAAAACAATAATAATACACTTAGGTGTACTATTGATTTATATATGACCTTGACCATGTTTTACTCAGGGTCAAATTAAGAAAAAGATAATAAAATTTTGTGTGAGTCTGGGTAACATAAAGCTGACATCATTCTTTTTCAATTGTTAAATCTGCCCCATATTACAATCCTTGAGGAGAAGGGGAGACATGTGTTTTTTTGTAAAAAAAACCAATGCCCACTAGTTTCAATTGCACTTCTTTCACAGGTAAGTGTATTTTTATTAAAAATCGTCCAAATGTGCTGCATTAATATCTTGGACAGACTATAGTAAGGCTGGGCGTTTACGAACATTCTGTACGAATACCGATTCAAACAATTGCTACTGACAAACAAGTTGATATAACCGGACTAGCGACAGTCTCGATTTCGAAAGTTCTATGGTCACAAGAATATATTTTTAGGCAACCTGATACACTCAGGTGACCTATTGCAGATGGTCTCCGTCCGTCGTCGTGCATTTTGCGTGATCAATTTTACACTTTTAACTTCTTTTTGAAAACTATAGGAGCAGTGGTTACATGTATACTATTTATGGTGTGAAGCATCTCTATGGTTAGAGGAATCTAAGTTGTGAAATTCATGGCTCTACCGGCGAAATATGAAAAAAGCGAATTTTTCAAAAGTCTTCTCTATTGTCACATATGTGATGGAGAAAAAACTGAATGCATGGGTATAATGTTCATAAAGCCCTCTTTCTAAAATTGTGAGGGGTTCATGGTCTAGGGTGGGGCCAATATGACTCTATAGTAAACTAGTATTAGATTTTAGAAAATCACATTCTCTTTTCCCATATATATTTGATAAAAACGAAATGCACGGTAATGATGCTCATGACGTCTTCTAACTTACACGTGAAATTCATAACTTCTAGAACAGTGGTTTAGGCCGTATGGTGGAGCTTATATAGCCATAGTGAAAATGCATTAATTCTTCGAAAATCGTCTTCTTTACTCTCTCCCTGGGTCAGGCCGTAAGGGGGGGGGGGGGCAATATAGTGTTAATGCATACAATGTATTATGTTTAAAAATCTTCCTACCTCTTCTCACTGACAAAAAACTGACTTCATAATTATGTTAACCAGGAAGTCCTTTACTAAATTTAAATTTCATATCTTTTGGAGTATTGGTTTTGACTCTATGGCGGGGCCAAAACGGATGTATAGTGTGAATGCTCATACTGTTTAAAGATCATCCTAACCCCCCCCCCCCCCCCCCCCCCCCGACACGCACACACTTGTAAGGAAAGCTGAATTCATAAATGTGTAGACCAGGAAGCTGATGTTTAGGTTCTGACTCGTGGACAGAGCCTCAATAATCATATACTGTTTATGGATTTAAAGTTAGAAAAAAACCAACTTTTTAGTTTCATTCTCAATTGCATTATATCCTCCAGCAAAAACCGTTTTAGATCGCATTGCAAGAATATGTCCTCTTTGTCTTTATCTCATTTTCTTTTTCTGATTTCCGTCAATTGTACGTGCAGGCTGCTAAGCGATTCATGGTCACCAAAGTATTTTTCCAAATTACAATTGAATGTTTTGTCATTTAAACTGTGAATGTGTCTGAAATATGATGTTTGAATAAATTTCAACACTGCTGAAACTTAATCAAAAACTCAATGTATTTAAAGAAAGAAATAAGCCATCTATCAAAATTTCAATTTCATATTTCCCAATATAGGAATTTGAATCGAAGGTGGGACCAAAACACTCATAAAGTGATAGATTAGAGGTTCTTAATGCAGGACGTGGCCGAAATGGTCATTCTCTCTAGTTTCAATATGATAGAGATATCTTCCTTTTACTTGTTCCTACTACCCGCACCTCAGATCTCTGTATTTAAAATATGGAAATGCGGACGGGTGTATTTTGACTATTTTCCGCATTTAAAATACGGAGAATTTTAGGAAATGCAGAAAATTCTGCAACACAGATTTCCCGTATTCCAAAAATATGGAATTCCATATTTGTGCAGGCACGTAGCGCCAAGGGGGGCCTGCCCCCCCCCCCCCCCCCACTTTTTCTCGCAGCAACCATTTTTTTAAAATTTACATATAGAAAATGGAATTATCATTGAGTTGGCCCCCCCACTTTTTTGGGAGTATGTAAAAAATTGATATGAAAAGAAGGAAATGAGTAGTGAAATTGAAGTTATATAGCCAGCCCCCCCCCCCCCCCCCCCCACATTAGGATTTTGAAGATTTTGGGAAACGTAACATTTTCCTTTTTTTTTTTGCTTGTCAAGATTTTTTGGATGAGTCTGCCCCCCCCCCCCCCCCACTTTCAAAAACGATGCTACGTGCCTGTTGTGATCTGGAAATACGGACGCATTTCCATGCTTGGTAAAAATGAGGAAATATGGAAAAAATACGGAGAGATTTACAAAAGGGGGAAATACGGAAATCTGTAAGATAAATGCAGAAATATGGAAAAAATAAGACGAGCTGAGTTATTTAACAATTTAAATCCTGGAGTTGCCTGGCTGCAATTTTATGATAAACCATGACAACAACACTTCTTTTAACTAAATTTACAAGCCTTTATATATTGTGAAAACATTAACATGTATTATTTTTTGTAACAAAACTAAAATTTTCGTTTGACTGCACTTACAAGCTTTGTTATATTTTGAAAACATTAAGAATTGTATAAAATAATTAAAGTCATAGAAAAATACATTTTGTCTGACTACATTTACAAGCATTTTTATGTTGTGAAAACATTAAAATGTATTAATATAATTCAAGTCACAGAAGTTTATTGTCACAAAACTATGTTTCGTTTGACTGCATTTACAAGCATTTTTATATTTTGAAAACATTAACAACTGTATAATATAATTAGTGTCATAGAAAAATACATTTCGTCTGACTACATTTACAAGCATTTTTATACTGTGAAAACATTAACATGTATAAATATAATTCAAGTCATAGAAGTTTATTGTCACAAGACTATGTTTCGTTCGACTGCATTTGCAAGCATTTTTATATTTTGAAAGCATTAACAACTGTATAATATAATTAAAGTAATAGAAAAAAAAATTTCGTCTGGCTACATTTACAAGTATTTTTATATTAGGAAAACATTAACATGTATTAAAATAATTCAAGTCATAGAAGTTCATTATCCCAAAACTACATTTTGTTTGACTGCATTTACAAGCATTTTTATATTTTGAAAACATTAACATGTATAAATTTAATTTAAGTCATTGAAAAATACATTTCGTCTGACTAAATATAAGCATTTTAATATTATGAAAACATTAACAAGCATTAATAGTGCATCTCATAGAAGTTTGTCACAAATCTACATTTAGTTTGACTATATTCACAATCGTTTGTTTATATTAAATAAGAAAACATGAACATGTATAAATAATTCTTGTCATAAAAGATTTTTCATCACAAAGCAAAATTTCATTTAACTAATATTCACAATCCATTGTACGTTAAGGAAACATCATCAGGTATTTATAATTCACGTCATAAAAGTATTCACAATTAATCCTTTGTAATAATCATAAAAACATTAACATACATGTATCAATTATTGAACTCAAACTAGTACACGTATAATGTAAAAACAAAGGCCAATTAAGGGGCTACATCGCTCACCTGAGCAACAACAGCCATAAAATACCATGACAATGTAGTACCAGTAGAACTTGCTGAAATAGTATAAAATATAACATCTTTCTACTTTTATCCACATAGCTTTATTATACTTTGTGCCAAATTTGGTTGAAATTGACGCAGTGGTTCTGGAGAAGAGGATAAAAATATAAAAAGTTTACGACAAACACAACAAACAAATTTTGATCAGATAAGCTCCCTCAAGCTAAAAACTACATTTAGTTTGACTATAAGTCTATATTCACAATGTTTTATATCATGAACATGTATCAATAATTCAGTTTATTCTACAGTTTACTTTTTCAAGTCCACAGTGATGAAGATCTCATTTTTTGGGGGTACCTCCAGCAGATGGTTTTAAACTTCTCCTAGTTTCCCATTTATTTTTGATCTCTTTTAGTAGGGCCGCTGTTCCTCTATAAGCTCTGAAATACATTAATTACAAGATTATTAACATTTGATGAATTTTACTGCAAATGATTATTTATTTAAACATTGCATAATTTTTCAAAATTTATTCTCAAAACAGAAGGCACTTCCAATTTAATTCAGATGTCAGAATGCTGAATGGATTTATTGAAGATGATATGCTAGTTTTATGATAGTGTATTACAAGATGTATTTTAGAACTAACCGTTCAAAACCTCAAGCTTTGACCTATCGGCAATGGCTGGACGAGCCTCTAATCCCTTCGGCCCTTTTCCTGTGACCGATCGGCCCCTCAAGTTCACTCTTCATGAACAGGACAAGCAGTAAAGCCTTTGTTGCTTTACCGTTATATCTGAATTTGTATCGAACAGCTTGTAACTGCTCCTGTTTAGATATAAAATTTTACATGAAATAAATTTTAAAAATTAGACTTACAATATAACTGGATAATGTTTGTATGTTATAATGTTATTCTGTTATTGTTACATTTGATTAGACTAAATTAAAATCTGGTTATGAGATGACCCCCTGTCAGACCATAAGGCTCAGTGATTTCTCTCAATATATGATAACAGTCTATGAACATTTTTCTGGAGTTAAGGTAAATTAATAACCTTTGTCTTTCCATTGTATACACTTGTCTGGGTAACACCATCAGGTGCAGGTATTGAAATCTGCCCAGATGGTGCAGCTGCTTCCATGGGTCCTGAACATGCACTGTATACACTTGTCTGGCTAACGCTAACGAGAGCAGGTATTGACATCTGTCTAGATGGTAATGGCTGGACAGTTTCTGCTTGCATGGGTTCTGAACGCGCAGCTGCTTCGACGGGTCCTGAACGTGCACTGTATACACTTGTCTGGCTAGATGGTAATGGCTAACGCGCGTTACTCAATTTGTATGCACACACTGCTGCAGTTATGAGACGGTATCTTTAAAAAAATAATGATTTAATGCTTATATTTACATTTTTTTGTAATTGAAGGCAAACACAATTACAAATTAATTCCATTTACTTTGTAAAAATAATTAAACTCGATTACAATTATTTTTTCTATTATCCCATCCCTTATTTCATAAAACTCTATGGGAACAATTTGACTATGTTGGGACACAACACCTGGTCAAGGTAATCAAGACAGGCGACACGTTCCTTGAACATTCCAAGAGTAAATCTCAAATTATTATATATATTATTTCTTATATATATTAAAATATAATATATAAAAATATATATTATTATATAATTCTTATTAATATTTTACTTTCCATACAGATGTTATGGCTTTTCTTTTTTGTTATTTTGACCAAATTTTTTTCTAAATAAATGAGAGTGCTTGTATTTTCAATTTTTTCAATAAAAAATTTAAGTCCAGAACTCCGTAATTTTTCCAGAGGAAAAATTTTCTAAGTTCAGAGCTCCTTATTATTTCCGGAGGAAAATTTTTGTAAGTTCAGAGCTCCGTATTTTTTCCAGATGAAAAATATACTAAGTCCAATTCTCCATATTATTTCCGAATATTTTCCAGATCATTTACGGATTTTTTCTGCATTTCCGTATTATTTAATTTTCTCCGTATTTTCTGTGCATTTTTTTCCGTATTTAAAATAAGGAAAAAATGCGGAAATCTGGAGATCTGAGGTGCGGGCTAGTAATTAACCTTTAAATATTTTGTAATTAAGATGTTGCATAATCAAAGGAGCTATGCAAATATTTTATCATTTGAAACAAAATCAGTGTTTGAATTGTTTTATAAACAAATAGACTTGTTGATAGTAAATTGATAATTACTAACCAAAATTAGCAGTACATGTAAATGTTAAAAAATGTTGGTACAAATACCAGATGGTGTTGTATTGTTATCAAAGGTTTATTTATTTATTTAAGGTTTATTATTTCAAAAAAACGGGAACAGGAGAATGAGAAATACGTAAAAGCATTACAAGGCTATTTTGTTTCATGCTCTCATGAAAATGTCTGTCTTCCCCTTGGGATGGGGATGGAAGGTTGGTTTGCTCATATTTAAATACAGCCTCATTCAAAATAGTTTCTCTAAATATCTTCATGCTTGCTTTCTTTTCGCTGTGGAAATTTGAAGAGGAACAGTGGTGATAAAAGACTCAGTAATTAAAGACACCTCCGTACTATAACGGGATTTACAGTATTATCGATGTCAAGACGATTGTACATATTATCAATTTTTAACCGGGTGTTTCTATCGGAAAAATCCGGTTATTAAAATGGTGAAAATGGCGGGCGGGCGGGCGGGCGGCTGCCAAAAGGGTACCCTCACTGTTCGGATAACTCCTTCTACAGTTTTCAAGGTAGGAAGTTGTTCTTTTGCAGATCAATTGTACATACATGTATATTGGAGGTGTGCATAGTGCTAGAATTTTTATTTCAGATAATTTATGAAAAAAAAATACCAGCTTTTGAACTTAGTCATTTTTTGGCAAAATATTGCATATAGGGTATCCTCATTGTACGGATAACTCCTCCTACAGTTTTCTAGGAAGGAAGTTGTTCTTTTGCAAATCAATTGTACATATATCAGAGGTGTGCATATTGCTAGGATTTTGATTTCCAATAATTTATGAAAAAAATACCAGCTTTTGAACTTAGTCATTTCTTGGCAAAATATTGCATATAGGGTACCCTCATTGTGCGGATAACACATCCTACAGTTTCCAAGATAGGAAGTTGTTCTTTTGCAGACTAATTGTATATATATTAGAAATGTGCATATTGCTAGGATTTTGATTTCCAATAATTCATACATGCCAACTTTTGAAAATCTTCATGGGGCATTTTTCGCGAACGACATTTTTCATGTCAACAAATTCGCGACATTCAGTCGCGAAAATGTAATTTCCATTTTTACTAAAGTATGAGTTGTAATGCACTATGTATCGAATATTATACCTTTTTTCATAAATTGTATTTTACTTTCTTATAATCTAAAAAAGCAACAACAATTTCAAAAAAAATAAATTTATTTATCATTGAAGTCATCAATGAACATATAAACATTGTCATAACACATAAGGACATTAACAAAATCAATCACTGAGAAGATGAACAGCTAATGTTGTAACCAACACAGGCCTTCTTTGCAGTTTTTAAAATGTCCTTTGATGGCTTGAAGGAGTGACATTTCTGGGTATTGTTCACTTTCACAGTTAATAATGCACAAAGTGTGGAATTGTCCAGGTTTGATCTTGTGTCTGTATGTATCTTCTTCATCATGGAAAAGATCCTCTCACACTCAGCATTGGAGCTAGGAATGGTCATCACTGCCCTCACAATCTTAGCCATCAGTGGGAACCTTGGAGTGTTGGTGATTCTGTTCTTCATGGCAATAACTTCACCCCAGAAGATGTCAGTCCTGGTTTCCTCAGAAAAGTTGGGAAGCTCCATGGAAGGAATGGTTTGGAAGTCCAAGAACTCTGCTTCTAATTGGTCCCACTGGTCCTTAGGTATTAAGGAAGGAAACCGTCTGGTCAGGTCTGTCAAAATAGATGGCTGCAAGCATCCTCGAGTTGTGGGGTTAAGGAACCTCAGGCTTGAAATCACAGGATCCTTAGAGGGAAACTTTGCCAGCATCTTGGCGGTCACTGACTCAAAGAACTTCCTGATGGATGTGAAGAATCTGCTCAATGCTGATGGAGGGATATCATCAGCATGGTCTACCATGTAGGCTCTGGTTGTCACTCCAATGGCGATGATGTTGTCATGAAGCTGACACTCAGAGTCCTTGAAGGGAACATCTGTAAGGTCCTCCGCAGATTGAATGACTTTAGCTTTCACAAACTTCCCCATGAATTTTCTTAAAAGGATAGTGATTTCATCCTTCAGGTAACCAATCCTGGATTCATCTGCCTGGAACATGGTATTGAAGTCATTCAGGGGCTGGAGGATGAAGTTAAAGTATAGGCGCATCTCTGGGTTGCTGAGATAGGAGGCACAGCGTTTCACTCGTCCAGGTTTCTCCACATCTTCATGCGAGTTGAAATAGCTCTGGAGGGCTGGCCAGTGATGCAGCAAACGATTCACACACTTCTCCAAGCTAAGCCATCTGGTGCTGCAGTGTTTCAGGATCTTGATGGGCTCTGTGTCTGTGAATTCTAGAAACTCCTTGTATTTTTCTTTCCTGTTAGAACTGTGGTGGAAATGAAAAAACACTTCAACGAGGAGGTCTTCTATAAGTAGGGCCAGGGCCTTGGCCTTCACTCCAGCGACTGCACAAAAATTTGCCAGGTGGCAAACACAACCAAAGTCGAACACAGAGGGAGTCTTCTCCTTAATCCTAGTGACCACTGAGTTGTTCTTGCCAGTCATCACACTACAGTTGTCGGACATGAAAAAGATGAGGTTGGACCATGGGATGTTGTTGTCGATGAACACCTGTTGAATATGCTCAAAGATGTTTGCCGCAGTGCCGATGTTACAGATGGGCATGGCAAGGAAACTGGTTTGTGATCTGTCTGTAAAATATCTCACAATACGTATGGCCAAGGACTTGTCACAATATCTGTCATTGCTCTCATCAATGGCTAGGGAGAAAGGGTTATTCTTCAGATGTTCCACGACTTCTTGATGCAAGGATGGAGGAGGAAAACGCTTGACATCCTGTGTTGTCTTGGTGCGACTACAGGAAAACTTGGAGGCAATCTTGCTGTCAGGGAACATGGCCTTGCAGAGTCTAGTGAAGCAATCTGCAACCAGGAAGGGAATATTGTGTTCTGTTAATTTATGAAAAAAACACCAGCTTTTGAACTTAGTCATTTTTGGCAAAGTATTGCATATAGGGTACCCTCATTGTACGGATAACACCGCCGGGGCGGGGCTTTGAACTCACGACATCTAGAACCTATACGCTTCTGGCAGTGAGCGGCCACGGTTCTAACCACTCGACCATCCAGACATACAACCAAATCCAGATAAATTTTGATCATTTTTAAAGGAATTATAAAATAAATATTTTTTATTGGAACTCTTTATTACGAGGAGATACAAAAGAGATTCCCGAGGAACGTGTCGTCTGACCTTAAGATAATGGACTAAAATTATTTTTTACATAATATTAAGTCATTATTTTGTGTATTTGAGAAAATATTTCAAATAAATAATTTCAGGGGTGTTTCGTACTACCTTAAGTCATATCGCGAAGGAATGATCTGCTTGGCGGTGCCCTTGTTTTAAATTTTTATTTCTCAAATTGGTTTAATTAGGTTTCCTATTGAGTTGTATTTCTACAATGCGTAGGAAAATATATCCTCTTGTTTTAAGGTGATACATGCATATCTAAAAGCATATTTTGATTTTTTAAAAATTTTTAAATTTGAAAATGGTAAAAAAAAAAGAAAAAAAAAAGAAACAGATTGGATATAAGTTTAGATTAACATTGCGGCATGTCGACATGGAGGGCGCGACTTTTAATATGATAATTTATTGTTTAAAAAATTGATATATAAAGCTTAAAAAGTGTATTTTATGATTGTTATTTATCTTAGAATGATGTATGTGCCATGACCATAATCTTATATATGTAACACAGGGAAGCCTCAAAATCCCGACGAAATAGAACTTTCAAAAGCATTCTCCAAATCATTAAGAAAGATCTTGTTATTTTTTTTTATCTTAGAATGATGTATGTGCCATGACCATAATCTTATATATGTAACACAGGGAAGCCTCAAAATCCCGACGAAATAGAACTTTCAAAAGCATTCTCCAAATCATTAAGAAAGATCTTGTTATTTTTTTTTTCTGTCAATCTTTGGTCAGATGGAGTTTCCTTTGATAGCAAATTACCCCCCCCCCCCCCCCACACACACACAGTAATCCGCATGTTCTTTTTTCTTATCGAGTGATGTTTCTAGACCGACAGTTGGTGCCTGAATTTTGCATGAAATGCCAAAAAGAATTTTTTCAAGACATCGTTTCATTAGACTTTGAATTAACTTTAAAAATGTAAGATTTTAAGATGGGAATTAAAAAGGAAAATATGTACTAATAATAAAAAAGTATTTATTTATTCATGTTATCTTTGATTATCATTGTTAAGAAGGGAAACTATCGAAAATATTTAGCGTAAGCGTAAACATAGCTGCAGGACTGTAGCTCCCGGTCTGAAAAAATTCGGATGGACGACCTGGGAGCTACAGTGCCTCCCATAGTAAAAAACTGCAATTTACGGCGCACAAAAAAATGCGCTAGTTTTGGACTGATTAATCACATTTACGAACACATTCTGTACAAATCTTCGATCCCAAAAAATTCCTCGGACATTTTACTACAGATGTCGTCACTTCACTTGCTTCTGATAGTCTTTTAAACACCATCAACAGCCCTGTAAACTAAAGTGGTGCAAGTTTGTTTACATTTAAAAATGGCGACTCTCGATCTCGACGTAAATTAACATACTTCTTTTTCCGAGGTCGGTTATCATGTTTAAGAAAAAATCTGAGGCAAGTAAAGTGATGATATCAGTAGTAAATTTGCTGAAGAATTTAATGGTACTAATTATTTTTACAGAATTTGTGTGAAAATAAGGTTAATAAGTCCAAAACTAGCGCAATTTTTTGTGCGCCGTAAATTGCAGTTTTTTACTATGGGAGGCACTGTAGCTCCCAGGTCGTCCATCCGAATTTTTTCAGACCGGGAGCTACAGTCCTGCAGCTAGCGTAAACATTGACAAAATAATTTACTTTCTCACTAATGTTCAAATTTATTTCTTGCGTCTAAAATTGAATATTTTAATAGGTTATGTTCGTTGATCCTGTTATGGAATAAATTTCTCGTCCCATAATATTTAGGTGTTTCACAAAAAGTGAAAGATAGTTGAATTTATATTGAAAATAAGTGTACAAAATGTTTAATCACCAAATTGACTTCATAAAGTATAAATGACGTCATAAGGATTATTTTATTTAAATAAATAATTTTTTTGTGGCAAAATATGGGTGTTTTCCTATGGTTTTCTGACTTGGAAACATCAAGCGCAAGCTTGTTCAAGTACCTTGTGTATATGATCAAAAACGTATAACCTACATGCTTAAATTGTTTTTGAGAAGACCTGCACTTAATGCTACCAAATGCAAATTATTGAGGAAAAATTACAATTTTATTTGATTGCAAAATTGCAGGAATTAGCTCAATTAGGTGACGTAATAAACAAAGAGGTAATGGGTTATAAAAACTAATATCAAGGTTAAAGTAAAATACACTCTCTGTATCATGATTTTTGAAGATGTGGTTTTTATACGATCCTTTTTTAAAATTGTAAAAATTTTGGGTAGACATTTGACCAAATAAAATATTGTCTTTTAGTTGGATTTAAAAGTTTTCAGAATGCATTTCATGGGTTCTGAATCAGCTATCATGTACACGTATTGGTTTGTCCTTATAACTCCTTACAAAGGCGTAAAGCCGAATTTCGCAATTCAGCAACTGCTCGAATAAACAATTTAGGATGATATTTATCTCTTATGTAAACGATAAAAGGTTAGAAATTATAAACTTTGTATTTCATTAGTTTATAATTGAATTTTGATTACTTATTTGGCTTTGAGTAATCCTCAACATTTGGCGGATAATTACTGCAATGGGTGTTTCTGAACATGCTGCTCGATAAACAGCCCATTTCATGCACGTACCAGGGAGGGAGGGTAATACATGTAGGGAACATTTTTCTTATATTTACACAGACAAACTTTAATTATCATGTAGTTTCCCCTTCCACTATTTCGGGTATATGTAATAAAATAAAGTAAAAATTAGGAAATCAACAGTGATATTGTTATAAATATACCCACCATTTTTGCCCGGATTAAAATTATGATTATATGCGGTCTGCTCTTTTCTATGGCTTGCCACGAAATTTCGGATGAGCTCTCCCCCCCCCCCCCCCCCCTCATTCAAAACCGATGCTACGTGCGTGCCTGAAATTTGACCCGTCACTAGATATGTTCATTACAAAATAAATAATAAATTACAAGTTATCTTTTACAAATTCTATTATAATGTAGAATTCTGGCAATTTTCTGTAATTTTTAAAGTGCACGTGATTTTAACCGACGTGAAACGCAGTATAAAACTGTGGCCGGATTTATTCAAGTTGTTTGAAACAAGTTGAGATGGGGCGTTTAACAATCTTTGTCTCCATTTTCTGTGTTCTTTTTGTTTACTCTGAAGCGTCATGTTGGTCTGAGAGGAGAGGAAATGGTAAGTACATTGGGAACAATTAATAGTAATTAAGAACATTAATTACCTGTAAATTTTTTTGGTTACAGTTTTTAGCTGGGATTAAGTTTCAATAGGATGATAGATATAAAATCATAAGCGTATATCAACCATTGGCCTCAAAATTAAATTTTTAAACATTGATATAATATTAAAAGTTCTTCCATAATTGTTTAAATAAAATTGTTCAATAAATCCAGTAACCGATTATTATTGAATCTTTGAGCTTTGAAATGTTATCAATTTTTCTTCTGATTTGATACATGGTCATATGCCGTTCCTGTTTTGAGTAGTATTAATTAACATTTCAGATGGTGTATTTTTTGTTCTTATTTGTAGGGTACTATTGTACATATGGGAACATGTTTCTGCACAAGGGCGAAAGTTACTTTAATGCAACGGCTCCATACTGTCACAAATGCACGTGTTCTGAAGATGCATATAGGTTAAACTGTTGCAGGTGAGTACATGTACTTACCTTAAAACAACATTAGTTAACTTAGTAAATTAAATTAATATTTTCTTTGTTAATATGCTATATATTATATCAATAAAGACTGTCATGTTTTTCGCCTTTTAAAACTTAAATTGTACTAGTTACGGGTACAACTCTGCAGGGTGTTAACTTTTACATTTTAAAATTTATGTTCAAGCATTGGAGAGGTAATGATACGTGTAGGTCATCTCCACACGACCGCTTCATTTGCATGGAATTAAAATATACCCCGATTAATCTGACACATACATGTTTTTATCTGTTATGTTCTCATTTGTAACTCTTCAAAAGCGAAAGTTACATAGAAAAGAATGATGAACTTATTTTCTATCTTTTATTGAAGAATTCATATATTTTCTAAAGCATTCAAAGCCCTTTCCCACTGGTCAGTTGACCTTCTATAAATACATGTCAGACCCCGATGAGCATAGGGGGATGGTTTTAATAAGACTTTTGGGTAACCTTAATAGACCACATTCTGAATCGGTAATATTTATCTTTAATAATGTTTGAACATTTTTAACCGGGTTTTCCAATAAAAAAATAATAATGTTGAAAACAAATTGTGTATAGGTCCCTTTAATAAATTTACACAAATATTTACTTAATCCTTTGTATTTCAGCCTTGGGAATACTATCACCATGATTCCAGACGACTGTGAGATAAAACAGGTTGGATGCAACCAGGAAGCTGTTAGCAAAGCCGACCGAAGCAAACCTTGTAATGGTCCAGTAGGTGGTGTCGTATAAAATTGTTTGCAAAATAAACAAGTCAATCAACTTCTGGTTTTTATCTTTTGCCTGTTATTTTTAATGTGAACTTTTTGTGGAATTAGTAATAAATTGCATCTTAAAGAGACAGTACAGCTGAAAACACTTCAGATTTACCTATTGTATCGTTAGGAAATAAGAATTAACGTTGATTTTAATAGTTGAAATACACAAAAATCCCTTTCACATACTTAATAACGTAATATTGAGCTTCCGGGTCGTAGAAACCGGAATTATCTTATATTGTTTATTTGTACCACGTGGACTTTGATTGACAGTAATTAACACGTGCTAAAAACTACAAGATCTTCGTCCAACTACGGTCATCATGGTATACGAGGTTAAAGGGACTCTCTAAACGGAACACATCCTGACTACTCGATAATTTATAAATGGTTTACCAATTTCGGTTCATTTTAAAATGAACAGACATAAATATGTCAAATAACCCCTCAAGGGGAATCATTTACAAAAATGAATTTAGGTTGTAGTATCTCCTATGATAAACACGTAAAATACAAGCTTACAAAATAATAATTGTGGTTATTTTAAAACCTTTGAACAATTATTACCTGGGAGAAGTAGAAAAGACATATTTTTATCAACAAACATGTCCAGGAGAATCTTCGCGAGCCCTGCATGTGTTTTGTTTACAGTAAATACGCATGCGTAATAGTATAGAAAGCTGAACCCCGTAACACGTTGCGATGTAAATATGTGTTAGGTTATACGTAATTATTGATTTTAATGAAAAATTATATTTATTTCATGGAGAACTCTGTAATTTTCTGTAAGTTTAAACATTCATGAGTAGTACAAAAATACCGAACACGATCGGAATTTTTTTCAAGTCGGTTTTTTGATAAGATTCGCTGTACTTCCTAGTTTATAATCCATTATATATGATGCCATTTTAATTTTTATTTTATATATTAAATCTTTCTAAACATTGTTTTAATATTGATCTTTTCAGCTTGATATAAATAGCCCTATTTTTCTTGACGCAACAATCTAACATGTAAATAAGCTTTATGGGTAAAAAACAAAATTCATACGCATGATCTTTAAGGAATATAGATAGCGAATAATCAGTCCATTAAGTTAGTATTGTATGAAAGGTTACGTAGAGATGTGAAAGCCTTCGGGGCTTGCTGTCTACCTAAATATTTTATTGTTCAAATGACCACGAGAAGCGGTTTTATACGGAAATGTTATATGTCTTCTAAATGTTCTCTATGCACACGTTTGTAAAGCACAATTGACAAAATGCAATTAATTAATTCTGCTATAAAGATATAACTCCGTACGTTGTGTTTAGCATTTGGCATTGTTTAAAAAGTTAATTTTAACAATTATAATCGTATAAGAAAACCGTACTATCAGTAGGGATGTGGAACATAAAGACAGCCCTCACACAACGACAAGTTGTAATGGAATTCGTTTCCCATGGAGTGACGTTTTCATGCACCAAGTTCCAAATCAGTGACTTACCTGTAAATACAGCTTTAGTAGCAAATAAGTTTGTTTAATTAAGAAAATTTTATGTTTTGGAGCTGCTCATGCATCTTTGCAAAATTATCAGGTCACATACATTCAAAATAATTCAAATATAAATTGTGCGTATTTTCAATCACTGAATAATTATTTTTCATTATCAATTTTAATACTGGAAATGCTTATAAATTCAATTTTTAATTCTCCCTTTTAATACATGACGGAAGACATCTACGATAACGTTGCTAATCGCTAGTAAACATAAATCCACGGACCTGGCCAGATCACGTCAATCAAACTGGGTCCTTTTGTTTCAAACTTGATTGACAAGCGGCATCATTTTGAAGTTTGTACAGGTAAAAAAAGGGGGCGTTCGTAAACATAAATGTTTATCAAAACACTTTTCTTATTGGCCACAACCTTATCGCTCAAAGGAAAATTTGAATAAAGGCATGGACTTTATTTAATTAAAGGTACATGGAATGATAGCGCCAATAACTAATATTTATTTAAAATTTTATATCAAAATATTATCTTTAAAAAAAAATTGTGAACGACTAAATTCTTCAATGTAATTAATACAACGGTTAGTGTTTTCTGTTCTTTACATTTATGTTTTATTAGATGGGGAATGATCGATATATGACAGCGAGAAAAGTTCAGTTCATAAACTATTATTCGATTTATTAGTCCCCTACCGGTTTTCACCGGAGGGGACTATAGCTTTCCTCTGCGTCCGTCTGTCGGTCCGTCTGTCTGTCCCACTTCATTTTTCCACACTTTTTTTCTTTATGCGTTTAAGGAATAATATGAAAGAGCTAGAGCCACAAAGCATCAAAACGTGCCTTAATTTTTCACAAAACTCAAGTTTGAAACAATACAAAATGTAATTACTTATAATGTAGGGCACAATATTCTGCTTCTATGCATATGCAATTTTTTCACTTCGGCCCTACCGTTTAGCACATGCGCATCATCAAACATACTATTATCGTTAAAAATAGCTGAAAATTGTAGATTTTACCGCAGTATTTCCCAAATTTGAATGTGGCCACACTTGAGTTCCTCTTTGAAACTTTTAAAACTGAGAGATATTGCATAAATGCTTCTGCCTGCAAAATTTCGTAGAGGTACTCAAGTGTGGCCAATGTGTATTTTACAAATTTTGAAAATTTCAGTAACATGAAATAAAACTGACCACTTTATTTTAGGGTAATTATTTGCTTTCTTTTTATTGAAATAGCAGAATTTAATTAATTATGATAAAGAATTGTTTGTGATTATTTACAAAATCATCATTTTATTAAATATTTGAGGAAGAAATGCATATAAACTGAACTTTAACATGTTTTATCTAGTAATTTTATACTGTGTATTCATGCTTACATCGTGCATCATCAATGACGTCATAGTTTGACGTTTGCAACGTCAGTTGAATCTGTACATGGAATCTTGAGTTCTTTTAGTATTTTGCCTATAGAATTTACCAGTAAAGTCTGCATTTTTAAAAAGCATTATTTCTGAAATTTGCTGAACAGCTTCAAAATGTCAAACTACAGATCAAGTTTACACTTTTGTAGCGTCTGGTTGACACATATTCGAGAAAATTAATTTTTTATATTACAATTTTTTTATGTTCGGGTTCGACATTCTGCATAACAGAACATTTTTTTCACAATTTCCACAAACCGGTAGGGGACGTGTATTGCTTATGCAATACTATCAGAATGCTTGTTTTGTTTGGTTGGGATATTATTTCACGTACCAATAACTTAAAATCCCGTGGAAAGTATGAATTTGAAAACGAAATGCCGATATCTAATGACATTTAGTTCTAGTGGCATTTAGGACTAGTGTGATTTAAAAAAAACCCTTTTAACAGCCTGGATTCCCTATCGCTCACCTGAACAAAAAAGTAACAAATCGAACAGCCCGAGGTCCCTATCGCTCACCTGAACAACAAGTCATAACAAATCGGATTTTTGTATCAAATACAAAATAGTAGATTTTCAAAATTTCTGCATATATATATTTTTTTAACACTTATACCACTTTAATTGCAGTTTATCATATAAAGGAAGAGAAAGCAGTCAATGTGACAGCAAACTGAGTTTTCTATTAATTGAAAACAGAAACAATAACCCATTTGTTAACCCAGAATTGATACACACTACCTATCCAAAGTGAATGGGTACTATATATGCAATATTTTGCCAAACATAATTAAGGTATCTCACTCAATTTGATATCATTGCGCAGATAATCATTATTTTTTTTAAGAGAAAATGATTTTATTCATTTTATCGTAACAGAAAGATTAATATTTCATATTTACACAACATTCATAAAGAAAATATATCTGAATTCGAGAAACAAACAAGTTTTCGGGAAAATTATTTTTTCGTGCGGAATGTTTTTTTTAAAAACAAAAAAGGCAGAAACAAGCAGTTCAATGAATTTTCAATATACTTTTCTTTTTAGTATTCACGTTTTTAATATTTGAAAGGTTTGTAATATCTATAGGTTCTATTTGACATGTACAAAGTTAAATCTTGAAAGAGTGATAGTCGTTTAGAAATGGTCTGAATATTTTAAAGCCAATTTTTGCGAGAATTTTACCTTTGAAGCCATACATCTAAAATTTGACATCACTGACCCCCTTGTTTTGTTATGTCAAAATGATACTGAATACATATCAAGCAAACTGGATTAATCTGATAAAATTCTTGATATTCAAAGCGCTTTTATTTCAAATCAAATTGTTACTGTTACACAAATTGTCTATTTTTAGTGCAAATAAGTCACCAACAAATTAATGCAGCTTCGTAATCCCTCTATTCAGTGTGACTATTGTGCATAATCAAAAACGTTTTCTAAAAATGTAAGTTTAATTAACAAAAATTCTGATTACAAATCGTAATCAGGCTGAAATTGCATTTTTAATCACTTTTTGTCCGGCGTCTCTGTCTGTCCGTAAACGTTTTACATTTTCGACTTTTTTCTCTAGAACCACTGGACCGATTTAAATCAAACTTAGCAGAAAGCATCCTTAGGTAAAGGGAATTCAAAAATAAAGGGTAACGCCCTTTTTCAATGGAAGATAATTAAAAAATCATGTAAAATTTTTAAGTATTTTCAAAAATATTCTTTCCAAAAACCGTTTGGCCAGAGAAGCTGAAACTTGTGTTGAAGCATCCTCAGGTATAAAGATTTAAGAATGTTTAAATCATAATTCCCAGGGGTAGAATGGGGCAACAATTAGAGGACAAATTCTTACATAGGAATATATAGAGTAAATCTTTAAAAATCTTCTTCTCTGAAACTGATCAGTCAGAAAAGCTGAAACTTGTGTGGAAGCTACCTAAGTTAAGGTAAATTCAAATGTGTTCAAATCAAATCATCCTCGGGGGTAGGGTGGGGCCACAATTGAGGGTCGAACTTTTTACATAGGAATATATACCGGTATAGTAAATCTTAAAAAATCTTTTTCTCTGAATCTGATCAGCCAGAAAAGCTTTAACTTATGTGAAAGCATCCTCAGGTATTTTAGATTTAAGTTTATTCAGATCATGATCCCCAGGGTTAGGGTGGGGCCACAATTGTTGGACGAATTTTTACATTGGAATATATATAGTAAATCTTTTAAAAATCTTTTTCTCTGAATCTGATCTTAAAAAATCTTTTTCTCTGAATCTGATCAGCCAGAAAAGCTTTAACTTATGTGAAAGCATCCTCAGGTATTTTAGATTTAAGTTTATTCAGATCATGATCCCCAGGGTTTGGGTGGGGCAACAATTGGGACTTATTACATAGCAATATATAAAGACAAATCTTTATCCAAGAAACTGATCAGCCAAAAAGCTGTTACTTGTGTTGAAGCATTATCAGATAGTGTAGAGTGAAGTTTATTCAAATCATGATCCCCGGGCTTTGGATGGGGTTCAATGGGAAGGGGGGAGGGTTCAATTTTTACAAAGGAATATAAAGAAATAACCTTTAAAAATTTTCTTCTCAGAAACTATTCAGCCAGGAAAGCTATTACTTGTGTGGAAGGTAGATTAAAGTTTGTTCAAATCATGGTGCTTTGTGGTAGGATGGGGCCAAAATGGGAGGGTTCGAATTTCTACATAGAAAAATATAGAGAAAAATCTTTAAAAATCTTCTTCTCAGAGACTGATCGACAAGAAATACTGAAACTTGTATAAAACCATCCTCAGTTAGGGTTGATTCAAGTTTGATAAAATCATGATCCCCAGGGGTAGGGTGGGCCATAATGAGGGGGGGGGGGGGGGTAGGTCAAATTTTCACATCAGAATAGATAGAGAAAAATCTTTCAAAATCTTTTTCTCAGAAACCGATCGGTCAGAAAAGCTGTTCCTTGTGTGAAAGCACCCTCATATATGGAAGATTCATGTTTGTTTAAATAATCAAATTTTCGATGAGCCCCCCCCCCCCCCCATCACACATAAACACTTTCAAAATTGTTGCTACGTGCCTGAAATTTGCCAATCCACACATATGTTCAATGCGATATAAATTGCGAGTAATTTTCTACTCAGTCTATCAAATTATGGAATTCTGGCAATTTTCTGTAATTTTTAAAGTTCACGTGATTTTGGCCGACGTGGAACACATGTAAGTATAAAACCGTGGCCGGATTTATTCATGTTGTTTCTAACAAGTTCAGCTGAGATGGAACGCTTAACAATCTTTGTCACCATTTTCTGTGTTCTTTTTGTTTACTCTGAAGCGTCATGCTGGTCTGAGAGGACAGGAAATGGTAAGTACATTGGGAACAAATTAAATTGATAGTAATTTAGAACATTATTTACATGTAGATTTTTTTGTTTACAGTTTTTAGCTGAGATTAAGTTTCTATAGGATGATAGATAAAAAATCATAAGCGTAAATTAACATTTGGCTCAAAAATTTAATTTTTGTTAACTTAATATTTTTCTTTACTTTGATATCATATTTAAAGCTCTTTGGTAATTTATTGAATAAAATTGTACAATAAATTCAGTGAATCAATTTCTTTTATAAATATCTGAGTGTTAAAATCTTATTAATTTTTCTTCTAATTTGATACATGGTCAGTTGCCGTTCAAGATGCATTTATTAACATTTTATATGGTGTGTTCGTCGTTCTTATTTGTAGGGTATTATTGTACATTCGGGAACATGATACTAACCAAGGGCAGAACTTACTTCAGTGAAACGGCTCCAAACTGTTTCAAATGCACGTGTTCTGATGATGCATATCAGTTAAATTGTTGCGGGTGAGAACATGTACTTACTTAAAAACAAACATCATTTGTTAACTCAGTAAATTTACTCAATATTTTCTTTGATAATATGCTATTAATTATATCAATAAAGACTTTCTTATGTTAAAACTTGAAATGTAGTGGTTACTGGTACAGCGATGTTAACTTTTCCATTTGAAAATTCATGTTCAGGCATTGGCATATAAACGCACTCGGCTTTACAGTATGGTTGAAACCATCTTTCTTCTTACACTTTTAAGGGTTTTACGGGTATTGATACATGTAGGTTATCTCCACACGACCGCTAAATTTGCATGCAATTAAAATATACCCCGATTAATAACTTACATGGTTTTATCTGTTATATGAAAACTTTTCAACAGCGCTACATAGTTACATAGAAAAGAATAACATATTTTTTTCCTTTTAAGAATTCAAAAATATTTTTTAAAGCATTTAAAGTCCTTCATCACTGGTCAGAAATAAAGGTCGTCTAAAGTTGACATTCTATTAATGTCAGACCCTGATGAGCGTGGGGGTAGTTTTAATAAGACTTTTGGGATCTTTTGGATGTGTTTGTTTATTGACGATAAAATTTCCAAATAGACTGCATTCTGAATCGGTAATATTTATCCGTAATATTTTTGAACATATTTTTAAAAATGTGCACTTTTTCTATTTTTTTGTAGGGCAGATTTTCAATTATTTGGCATATTAAAACAATATATTTTCACCTATTTGGTCATAAAAATGTATGGCAACAAATGACCCTTTGACTGAAAACTCAGAGAACGTACATACAGTAATTATTCTTCGTATAGAAAATGCTTATCATTATTTTTCCAAAACCACAAGCGATAGATTTGTACTTTAACGAGTGTTTAGTCAAAGGTATATGTGGCGTAGTTAGAGTAAAATTGTTATAAGAGTTTGAGTAAAAATATGCATCATGCCTCTTAAAATTAGACGTTTCACAAATCCTTAGCCCGTAACAAGTTCTTATATATATATATATATATATATATATATATATATATATATATATATATATATATATATATATATATATATATATATAAACTTTGCTACACGTCTGATGAATATTAATATGATCCGCCATATGAAACGCCACTGCGCATGAGTGCGGGAAAACTGAGTATCGAAAACACAATGGAAGAACAGTTTGTTTACAAATTAGAATCACGTTTTCATGTCTTAAATTAGATAACTCTTATATCTGATTATACCCGAAGCATTATTATTCCGTTATTCATTAATGTAGAACGATATAAATTGCTAATTATGTGTTATAAAGATGAAACACGATTTTAGCATCAACGACACGGTAAAATGAATGAATAACGTTACCCTCTCCCTGAGGGATGCACAAACTGAGAGTGTTTATTAATTCTTTATTAAAAATCCTCTAAACGAAAATCCACTTGTGGTTTAAAACTTATGAGGTAAAGACGTGAACACATGGAGCACGTACGAACCTGACTAGCAAAACTCATAAAAACCTAATGATTAAAACTTATGTTAATTCGGCGTCATTCCTATTTTATCAATCTACATGGTGTTCGATAACAGCCTTCCCTTTGTTCCTATCCTTGTCCGTCTGTCTCTTTTTTCGTTCATTGCCAAATCTGTCAAACTTAACGGAATACCTATTTTTCTCGTCATCGCCATTGTTGTTGTAATAGACTGCGCGTGGTATCACGTGACCGATTTAAAGCGGGGTTTATTCAAATGCTGCATTTATTGTGAACTCCATAGTAATTTAAAAATTATTTATTAATCTCTAAATCTTTTTAACCCGATTTAAATAAACTGTGTAATTTATTGTAAAGATGTATCTTTATATAACATATTTAAATTAATAAGTCAATCAGATATTTCTTGGCATGAAAAAATACGCCATATATACATTTAACTATGAAGATCCCCAAATTTACTCAAAGTGAAACGACAAGGCCCCATATCCCGTTTTAACCGTTTTGCCCTTAAAAATTTTAGGTTCGTAAAAAAAAAACCTTGGGCTGTGATTTAGGATCGGAGATAGTTATAGGTCTCTGCCGAGATATTTGGTTATCGTATCAGATAACGCAGATGCTTTTACGTTGAGGATTTTGGGAAATATCATTTGACAGATTGCCACTTGTCACCAGGGTTTAATTATAGCTTTAAGATAACGCACTAAACTCGATCATCATGTTATCATTTATTTACTTAGCCTGATCACTATTTTGAATGATTCACTAAATTTTAAATGCTTGAAGTCAAGTTACAAGAAAAATTTATTTTGTAAACAAACTTCTTCTATTCCAGTTCTATATTTGTATAATGTAATTTAAAGTAATTTAATTACAATGCTTTTGATAAAATAACTCGTGCCAAACAAGATAACCTAAATGAATATTTTAATAAATAATATTTTCAACAAAAGAAAGCAGCATTTGAAAGTTATACATGTACCAAAACAAAACATATTTAAACACTAACAACCTGAAGAGTCTCATGTTCCGTTCTTAACAAAACGAAGAGTCTATGCACCGTTGTTAACAAAATAAAGAGTCTCATGTTCCGTTGTTTACAAAACAAAGAGTCTCATGTTCCGTTGTTAACAAAACAAAGAGTCTATGCACCGTTGTTAACAAAACAAAGAGTCTCATGTTCCGTTGTTAACAAAACAAAGAGTTTCATGATCCGTTGTTAACAAAACAAAGAGTCTCATGCTCCATATCTTGCTTATAACTCGGAATTTGACTTGGAATGTTTACGAAGTATTAAAAATACCCATATTTATTATTCTGATAACTAAAAATGGACAAAAACGAAAATGTTGAGAACAAATTGTGTATAGGTCCCTTAAGTATATTTTACACAAATTTTTATAAATACTTAATTAAGCCTTTCTGTTTCAGCGTTGGCAATACTATTAATAGGATTCCAGACAACTGTCAGATAAAACAGGTTGGATGCAACCAGGTAGCTGTTAGCAAAGCCGACCCAAGCAAACCTTGTATGGGACCAGTAGGTGGCGTCGTATAAAATTGTTTGCAAAATAAACAAGTTTATCACCTTTTTTAGTTCTTATTCTTTTTCTATTATTTTCAATACACTCTAATTAAAAGTAGATCTTTGATCCGCTCCTATTAGATCGCTACACAAACTTTGTGTAGCGATCTAATAGGAGTGGATCAAAGATCTAATTTTAATTAGATTGTTTTTGATATGAATTGTTTTGGAAATAGGTATTAAATTTGTATCTTAAGATTAAGATTCGCAATTGCACGAAAATGCGGTCAAAATAGTAAAAGAGAATTATTTTCTTCCAGTTTATAATCAATTTTGAAGCAATTTTAATTTATAATCTATATATTAAATCTTTCTAAACATAGTTTTAATCGTTTTTCGTAACCCATTTCTTCTTTTGAAATCTGTAAGTTATTAAAATTTTCAGACTGATATAAATAACCCCATTTTCCTTAACGCAACAATCTAACATGTATATAAGCTTTATGGGTAAAAAACAAAATTCATACGCATGGTCTTTAAGGAGTCTGAATAGCCAATAATCAGTCCAATTAGTAAGCATTGAATGAAAGGTTACATAGGTTAATGGTATACATGTATTTTATTTTAAAAAAAATAAGATATCTATAACCCAATACTTACAAGTGATACCCCCGCTCTGACGTGAATATACAAAATAACCAAACTTGAAACTTAACAAGTAAATGACATTAATCAAATTTCCTAGAAAAAAGGAATGACATCATAAAAAAATCATAAACGAAGAGTGTGTAAATTTCAACTATCTGCGATTATTAGTTAGTGAGAAATATACGACAAAAATTATTGGCCATAACCTAATCGCTCAAACTTAAGGAAAAGTTTAATAAAGGCATGAATGTTAAAGGTACATGTAATGATAATGCCAATAACTAATATTTATTATTATAAGTTTTATATCAAAATGAGTACAAATTGTCAATGTAATTAATACAATGGTGAGTGTTTTCTGTTCTTTAAACTTATGTTATATTAGTGTTTCAGGGGCATGATCGATATATCACAGCGAGCAAAGTTCAATTCTTAAACTATTATTCGATAATATTTGTTTGGTTGGGATATCATTTCATATACCATTACTTAGAATCCCGTGGAAAACATGAATTTAGAAAACAAATAGCCGATATCTAATTACATTAAGTTCTAGGGGCATTTAGGCCTAGTGTGATTTAAAATTTTTTTTTTAAATAGCCTGGTGTCCCTATCGTTTACCTGAACAACAAAAGTCATAACAAATCGGACTTTGGTATTGAATACAAAATATGATATTTTAGTGATGATCGTTTTTAGTGGATTTTCAAAATTTCTGCACATATTTTCATAATTAATATTGAGATCATTTTATTGCATTTTATCATATAAAACCAGTGAAAAGCAGTCAATGTGACAGCAAACCGAGTTTTCTATTATATGAACAGAAACAATAATCAATTTTTAGCTCACCTGTGCCAAAGGCTCAAGTGAGCTTTTCTGATTACAATTTTTCCGTTGTCTGTCGTTGTTGTAAGCTTTTCACATTTTCATCTTTTTCTCAAGAACCACTGGGCAGATTTCAATCAAATTTGGCACAAAACACCACTAGGTGAAGGGGATTCAGGTTTATGCAAATGAAGGGCCACGCCCTTTTTAAAGGGGAGATAATTGAGAATTATTGAAAATTTGTTAGTATTTTTCAAAAATCTTCTTCTCAAAAATTATTCGGCCTGAAAAGCTTAAACATGTGTGAAGGCATCCTCAGGTAGTGTAGATTCAAGTTTCTTCAAATCATGGTCCCCGGGGGTAGGGAGGGGCCACAAGAGGGAGATCAAGTTTTACATAGGAATATATAGAGACAATCTTAAAAAATCTTCTACTCAAAAAATATGAGGCCAGGAAAGCTCAAACTTAAGTGGAAGCATCCTCAGGTAGTGTTGATTCACGTTTGTCCAAATCATGGTCCCCGGGGGTAGGGTGGGGCAAAAATAGGGGGATCATGTTTTACATAGGAATATAAATAGGAAAAATCTTTAAAAATCTTCTTCTCAAAATCTATGAGGCCAGGAAAGCTTAAACTTGAGTGGAAGCATCCTCAGATAGTGTAGATTCAAGTTTGTTCAAATTTCAAATCATGGTCCCCCGGGGGTAGGGTGGGGCCACAATTGGAAGATAAATTTTTATACAGGAATGTATAGAGAAAATCTTTAAAAATCTTCTTCTCAAAAACTTTTAGGCCAAGAAATCTCAAATTGGCGTGTAACCATCCTCAGGTAATGTAGATTCAAGTTTGTTCAAATCATGGTCCCTGGGAGTAGGGTGGGCCACAATTGGGGATAAATTTTTATATATAGAGAAAATCTTTAAACATCTTCTTCTCAAAACTATTAGGCCTGGCTCCGATTTCACAAAAAAACTTAAGTCAAATCTCAGACTTAAGTCTGAGTTTTTTCTCAAATATTTGAGTTTTTTCTCAAATTTGAGAAAACTCAAATCTCTGCATTTCACAAAAAAATCTTAGTCATGTTTTTTACTCAATTTGAGAAAAAACTTAAGTTACCTCCATAGCAGACTTAAGTCAAATCTCAAATATGAATATGTCATAAACATCATTAATACAGTATCATATTGTCTGTGATGTTCATTTCTTAGTTCTATTCCACTCAATAATCAGCGTATATGCAATATTTCATGCAGGTTTGATAAATATTTTTTTCATTAAAAATAATAAGTTTGGCGGAGTTATCTCCCTTGACAAAAATGTAAACAAAGGGAACTAATTCATTTGTTTGTGTTAAAGAGGTTCGATCCTCTGATTTTGGGTAGCCATTTTGGGTCACCTTTAGTCTGGAAATTCTGTGTCATATATGAATTCTACATGTAAATTCCTTTTTTACAATGCCAAATAAACTATATTGAATAAAATAGTGAAGAAAAAACTCCATATTTAGAGAGTGTAGTAAGGGACTATATTTTGTGGCGGAAGGTTTTTAAGAAGAAAATGAAAATTTTTCATAACTCAGTTGTTTTAGAGTACCGTGATTTTAGCTTTCTTATTTTCCGTGCAGACCGAATTTTCAGATAGTTTATGCATTGGGATATCTTTGTGTTGTTTCAAAAAACATATTTCAACAATATTTCAATATTTCTATCGACATATATTGGCATGTTAAGGGGATATTTCATAAATGTAAAGAAAAAATCAACTCCAATTTTCCCCTTAAATTAGCTTATTTCATGCCATATCTCAAAATTTACATTATAGCCACATACTTTTGGTTTTAGTTTCTAAATATTTAGGTTTCTTTTGACAAGTCTGTCATAATTTGAGAAAAAGTTTGAGACTTTTCAATTATTTAATTGCATGTTGAATCGTTTATGAATAAAAATAGTATTTTTTCAGTGCAAAAAGGTCAAAATATCAATAAGGTGAAGAAATTGCAAACTTTTTCATTATGATAATTTTAATTTTATTAATTCTAAATAATGTAAATTTGTATTTGATACCATGGTTCATTTCGATAAAAAAGTATAGAGAGAAAAGCGATTTACGTGCAATTTGCACTTTCAGTGCAGAAAGGTCATATTAAATACACAGTAGCACCGAAAGGAGCATATAGACCCCAACATTTTGTTTTGAATTTTGGTTAAGATATGTGTGTAGATGTTAAAAAAATACTTTAGAAAACAAGAGGCCCATGGGCCACATCGCTCACCTGAGGAACAATAGGTATGATAAAGTCAGCTTAATGGAGTCATAATACAATCTGGACAATGTACATTAATACATGTAGATCCTGTATAAATAAAATCCATTTTTCCCCCTTGGAACTCGGATAGCCCTGATTGCTGAAAATATTTACAAGAGCAGACTTTAATCACCGCTCCTGCACATATATAGGGACTCAACGTTATGCAGGCAGGGATGACCGCACACCTACGCAACTCAACAGGTACCAACGTTAATGCAAGCAGAGATAACGCAAGCAGGGATGACCTCACACTTGCGCCAACAGCTCAACCTAACGCAGGGAGTGCCGCACACTTGCACTAGAAAGGCCAGAACACCAGCAGGTATGACCATACACTAGTGCTCCGCCGCAACCACCACCAATACAAGCAGGTATGACCGCACACTTGTATCAATGCGATACAGGGCAGAAATGGCACATTCTGTATCGTTGGTTAGAAAAACACGAAAATTAGAAAGTGCAGGGATGTCAACACCCTCAATCTCTCCGTACCTGTTCAAGTTTAACCCCAAACAGCCACTCGTTGCAATGCAATAGACACTGTCCCTATATATGTGCCAGCCTAAAATAATTCATAGTATCTAAAAATTGGAAATCAAAAATAAACAAACTAATCCAGCCTAACCCAAAACTACTTATGCAGAACAACTTATATACATTGAATATTTATTATTGTATAAAAATAATCATCACATTAATTGGTTAACAGTGGATGCATTAATTAAAATAATCAAGAATCAATAAATCAAGGGCAATAACCCAAAACAGTAATACAAAATGATTCTACTGAAAAAATAGCTGCCTGCTTCAATTTTATAGTCATATCACATGTTGAGTATTGCAGTTCTCAAAAAGATCCTTTACAATTGTTTATATATGGGATATTTAGCTACATCAAACTCTGAACCTTCTTGTGAGGCCGAAGAATTGTCCTGGAGCCAAAGTCTTAACAATTAAAAAGAATCATCTTGCTGATTAGTTTCTGAGAAGAAGATTTTTAAAGATTTACTCTTTATTCCTATGTAAAACTTTAACACCCCCCCCCCCCCCATGTGGCCTCACCCTACCCCCAGGGGTCATGATTTTCACAACTTTGAATCTACACTACCTGAGGATACTTCCTACAAGTTTCAGCTTTCCTGGCTAATTAGTTTCTGAGAAGAAGATTTTTAAAGATTTACTCTATATATTCCTATGTAAAATTTTAACACCCCCCCCCCCCAATGTGGCCTCACCCTACCCCCAGGGATCATGATTTTCACAACTTTGAATCTACACTACCTGAGGATGCTTCCACACAAGTTTCAGCATTCCTGGCTGATTAGTTACTGAGAAGAAGATTTTTAAAGATTTACTCTATATATTCCTATGTAAAACTTCGACCCCCCATTGTGGCCCCAACCTAACCCCAGGGGTTATGATTTTCACAACTTTGAATCTACACTACCTGAGGATGCTTCCACACAAGTTTCAGCTTTCCTGGCTGATTAGTTTCTGAGAAGAAGATTTTTAAAGATTTATTCTATATATTCCTATGTAAAACTTCGACCCCCCCATTGTGGCCCCACCCTACCCCTGGGGGTCATGATTTTCACAACTTTGAATCTACACTACCTGAGGATGCTTCCACACAAGTTTCAGCTTTCCTGGCTGTTTAGTTTCTGAGAAGAAGATTTTTAAAGATTTACTCTATATATTCCTATGTAAAACTTCGACCCCCCATTGTGGCCCCAACCTAACCCCAGGGGTTATGATTTTCACAACTTTGAATCTACACTACCTGAGGATGCTTCCACACAAGTTTCAGCTTTCCTGGCTGTTTAGTTTCTGAGAAGATTTTTAAAGATTTACTCTATATATTCCTATGTAAAACTTCGACCCCCCATTGTGGCCCCACCCTACCCCCGGGGGTCATGAATTTCACAACTTTGAATCTACACTACCTGAGGATGCTTCCACACAAGTTTCAGCTTTCCTGGCTGTTTAGTTTCTGAGAAGAAGATTTTTAAAGATTTACTCTATATATTCCTATGTAAAACTTCGACCCCCCATTGTGGCCCCACCCTACCCCCGGGGGTCATGAATTTCACAATTTTGAATCTACACTACCTGAGGATGCTTCCACACAAGTTTCAGCTTTCCTGGCTTTCTGGTTCTTGAGAAGAAGATTTTTGAAAATTTCTCGAAATTTTTCATTAATTTCTAATTATCTCCCCTTGAAAACGGGTGTGGCCCTTAATTTTTACAACTTTGAATCCCCTTTGCCTAAGGATGATTTGTGCCAAGTTTGGTTGAAATTGGCCAAGTAGTTCTTTAGAAGATGTTGAAAATGTGAAAAGTTTACGGACAGACAGACGGACAGACGGACGACAGACAAAATGTGATCAGAATAGCTCACTTGAGCTTTCAGCTCAGGTGAGCTAAAAACTTAGAGACTTTTGATCGCAGGATCCAACGTCCTTAAATGGAATAACTGTGCAGAGGCATCCCCACGTAGTGTAAATTCAAGTTTGCAAAATCACAGTCCCTAGTGGTAGGGCGGGGCCGTGATGGCGGTTTGAATTTTTACATAGGAATATATAGAGAAATCTTTATAAATATTCTGGGAAAGTTTTCGGTCTAAAACTCAGTACTTAGTGTGAAAGCACAGGTTATGCAGATTAAGTGTGGTGAAACCATGATTCCCTAAAGAAAAGTGGGGCCAAGAAATGGGGGGGGGGGGGGGGGTTTACATAAGAATAGAGAAAAATCTTCTTACAGGTAGGGCTTGGTATTTACCCAAAAAAGAGGTGAATAAAAAATGGCAGATATTCATTTTTTTTTAGCAAGATCTACTGTACTTAGTTGGCAAGATATTTTGATACTAAAATGCTAATTGGATCAGAATTAAAGCAATTGTTGCTCAAGTGAGCGATGTGGCCCCTGGGCCTCTTATTTAACATTGAATTGATAAACACTACCTATCCAGAGAGATAGGGTGCTCTATATGCAATTGCAATAATTTGCATAGCATAATTAAATTTAACAGCTGGTATTTTTTTCATATACTATCAAAAATCAAATCCAAGTATTATGCACAGGTATAATTACGATTGATTTGCAAAACAACTTCTTCCTGTTATTAAAACAGTAGGAGATAATACCTGTACAATAGAGGTGCCATATATGCAATATTTTCCCAAAATGACTAAGTTCAACAGCAAGTATTTTTGTCATACGCTATCAAAGCTCTAAATCAAAATAATATGTAACGAGATAGCCGGCTTGGCCCTATTTTCAAATTACAAGTAGTTGAAAAAGGTGACGAACAATAATTTGTAATACGAACTCTAATCATTAAATTATTTGCTGAAATTATCACCAATTTGGAAGTTATGACTTGGACACTAAAATTTAAGTTATTATGTTCAGCGCTTCAACAGCCATAAATCATACAGAGTGTGAAGTGAAAATTGTTTAAGGTCAGACGACACGTTCCTCAAAAATCTTTTTTGTATCTCCTCGTGATAAAAAGACTATAGGTTCTCCAGGTCCTGAGTTCAAAGCCCCGCCCCGGCGGAGATATTGTTCTAATATAGTGAATTTTGATGTACTGTAGATGTATTTATTTTTATATCAGCAATCCAAGTTTATTTTCAAGAAGATTATATAGGATATTGCATACTCTAGTATTTTTGCAGAAATGCCTGGTAAGGTACCCTAATTTTTTGCAAGAAAGCTTATCAAAGTAATAGTAAACCATTAACAAATTCCTGGAAAAAGTTATCTAAAATTGAGGAACGTGTCGTCTGACCTTAAATTGACAATATAATTACATGTATATATAATTATACCAACAAGAAATCAACCAATATGCTTTCAAATATCAAAAGGATACCCTTTAGGAAGCCGCACGCATGTATTTTCCTGTGAAAAACCCGGTTTATTTTTTTTATATCCAACTACTTTATCTAAGGATGCTTTTACAGAGGTAAAGCTTTTCCTCCTGAATGTTTTTATTGACGATTTTTTTTTTTTATAAATACCACATTTCAGTTAGTGCAAGTATAAAATACCCCCCCCCCCCCCCTCCAGAAAGCCTTGGTCCTGCATTTCTACTTTAATGCCTTACATTTCCTTTCCTAAAAATGCTCTCTTGTTAAATTGGCCCAGTAATTTTATTCAAGAATCCGAGAATGGGAAAAATATTGGTAGGAAAAAGCTCGTTTGACCTGTCGGCTCGGGTACGCTTATATATACGATAAGAAAATGAGCCCTAGATGAGTCTGTCAGGGAGTTTTGTGTTTCATATTGATTTATTTTGTAGATTCAGCCCTAATCTTAGACAACTCCGACTGTTTTCAACGTAAATGTATTTTTATCGTTTAATATTTGGAATCATCAATTAATAGAAGGGGCTAACATGCATATTTTATCTACCATTGCAAAAGGTTCCTCTTGACTCCATTCTTAAGTCCTGTCACATTTAAAAAACTGGAACAGGAGAATGGGAAATACGTAAAAGCATTACAAGGCTTTTTTGTTTTAATGCCCACATGAGAGTATCTGTCTTCCCCTTGGGATAGGGATGGAAGGTTGGTTTGCTCATATTTCGAAACAACCTCAATCAAAGTATTTGCTCCAAATTGCTTCATGCTTGCTTTCTTTTCGTTGTAGAAGTTTGAAGAGGAACAGTGGTGATAAAAGACTCACTAATTAAAGACACCTCGTACTATAACGGGATTTACGGTATTATCGATGTCAATTCGATTGTACAAATTATCAACTTTTGCCGTTCATCATAACAGGCGTTCAAACTATTTACGAATATGATGCAATCCTTCTCAAGGTGACCTACAAGAATTATACACCCGCTCTGAAGGAGAAGGAGTATACTCTTTAACCCCTGTGTCTGTCTGTTCTTCTTTCTTTCTGTCTGTCACAAAAAATATCGATTTTTTCTCAACAACTATCTATCGCAGATGCTGGAAATTTTAACATTTGTTTATGCATGCCATATGGTAAATTATATTTTATTACCAGCCGGACGTCGACTTCTTGTTAAATGACGACTTTGTTTATTTTTAGCATACATTTTCAAAAACAAAATTTCATCAAGGATTTCTCAGCAACTAATAATTGCAGATGCCTTAATATTAAACACGGCATGCCATACGTATTGATCTTTTATGTACCAGTCGGATAACAACTTCACAACAGAACGGGGGTATTGCCTTGGCTCACAAATATCTTGGTGTCATTTTAATTCATTCATGTATTGTCACACCTCTGACGAACATATATATTTTTTTGCAATTTCATTTCGAATGCTTTCTGTACCTGCAAGTTGAAGCAATGTTGTTTTAGCAGTTAGTCTACGTGGAGGAACAGGAATTCTGCGATTAGACTGTTCATTCAGATGGCACAGGGCTAACCATTCAATCACTTCCTGGCAAATCTTGAGACGGCGACGGCTAATCACTTTCCTTGCGGTGTTTGATTTGTATAGCACATTTGCATTGAGCAGCATGCGTTAAAGAATGTCGAAGGCCATCTTTTTCCACACCTTTAATGATTTTCTCGTGTTACATGTACTCTAAAACGATAGTTGCATATCTGCTCCTCGGACTCCTCCCATGCTGTTGTTGTAGACTTTCATCAATTTGAGGCACACCTTCAGAAGAGTCGGCATAAATTGAAGTAGATAACAGAAGGACAGGTCGTCGACTGTTAGATCAACTGATGGGCAGTTGGATATTTTTAATATCCAACCGCCCATCAGTTGGATATTCAAATATTTTACAGTGCATAAAACAAACAAACATGACAAAATGTTGAAAACGTGCATTTCAACATATATCCAAATTTATAACACAGAATCTAGCCATCCATACATGTACATCCGATAAGCCACGAATGAAATTTCAGCAGAAATACATGTTTTTCCTTTTCTTAATTTTAATAGACTTTGGATCACTTAAATCACTTCCATAAACACTTTTAGACTTCCTCGTTGAGCCTTGAACCATAACGCTCCTTTTCATTAGTTTTAACAATAAAAGGAATATTGTCGCACTATGACTTCGTAAGACTCCTATCAAATTTTTTCACAAATCATCGTCTGTTAATTTACGTCAAAATTCTGATTTTTCCTTTCTCCTTGGAAGTCTAAAATATCATTCAAACGGTATCCGTGCCTTTCCCGGAACTGTGGACTTCTAAACTGTGCGTTAAAAAATTCATCAACTAAATCTATGTCTGCTCAGTACAGCGGAATATGGTTTTCTTTAACATGAGCACATGTTCACTCGTCCATGAATAAAACGTGTGTTTGGTAATACTATTGTGAATAGTACTGTTGGAATTATGTAATGGATAAATAACGAGATGGTGTTGAATAGTTTAAACTATTCAACACTATCGAGTTATTTATCTTACTTAAAAAATTCCCCCTATTGGACCTCGAAGAAGCAATGACCCATTCATATATTTAACTGTTTTGTAATTCAATAGCATGTAGCCCTTTCATATATCCAACAGTACCATAACACAATAGCCAACCAAACACCCCTTTATTCATGGTCTAGTGACCTTGGGAAACACATACTCATCTCATTTTGAAAACTGCCGTTGTACTGTACAAACATGGATTCTGATGAAGAAATATTTTTAACCCAAAGTAAATTCAGAGAGGTCCAGAGTTCGGGGTCTGACACAGATACCGTTTTAAATGATATTCTTGACTTGGAGGGAGAAAGAAAAATGCAGAATTTTGACATAAAGTTGGACATTTTTAGTGATATATCCGATGATGATTTACTGAAGAAATCTGATAGGGTTCTTAAGGAGGCCCAGTCGGACAACATTCTTGATATTGTGAAAAGCGATGAAAAGGGGGGTCAACGTTTAGCAGAACCTATATCAGATGTTGAGCGTGAAAATATATCTAAATCAAGATTCGCAAGAAAAACAGAGTCAAAATCTAGATGGGCTGTAAATCTATTCAACTCGTGGCTGGAAAATAGGCAGGATAATTACGGGAACAGGAATGACATTAGAAAAATTCAAGGAGATTTGCTGACAATGGACCACGAAACTCTAAATTACTCATTGGGCGCCTTTATTACTGAAGTTCGCAAGGAAAATCGTCAGGAATATCGTGGCAACACCCTATATGAAATTATCATAGCAATTCAACATTACCTTCGTGAAAATGAAAGGTATGTGACACTGATGGATGATACAGAATTTGAAGGGATGAGAAAAATGTTGGATAAAAAAAAATGAAAGATTTAGCCTCGTTTGGTATTGGAATTGAAAGAAAACAATCAGAGGTTATAACAGTGGCTGATGAAGATGATATGTGGGGAAAAAGGTATACTTGGCACCGATACACCAGAAAAATGAGGGACACTTTATTATTTTTGCTTGGACTCAATTTTGCTCTGCGTGGAGGGGCCGAACATTATAATCTGCGAAATGGAGAAAATTCGCAACTGAAACTGGGCAAAGAGAAAGATTCTGGACGGGAATTCCTGGAATATACAGAGGATGTTTCAAAATGTAATTCTGGGGGAATTCACCATAGGAGGCTGAAAAGAAAGCAAACTAAGGCATATCAAAACCTGGAGAGACCAGACAGATGTGTTGTTTCAGTGTTCAAGAAAAACGTTTCTTTAAGGTAATTTTAATTTTAAATTTGATTTACTTCTCAAGTTACATGTTATGCATGTTTTTGTAATATATTGTGAAAAATGTAATATTACTTCTTTTTTTTACTTTCACACAGACCAAAGAGCGGAAAAACCAACGCTTTGTAATTACGCGCAAGAGCCAAACCGTCAGATGATGAATGGTATTGTGATGTCCGTCTAGGGATCAACACCATTTTAAAAGTAGTGAAAAATTTGTGCATGAAAGCTGGTTAAGATGGACACTTCACAAATCATTCTTTAAGGGCAACGGCTGCTACCAGGATGTATTCCGCTGAACTCCCGGAACAGCTTATTTGCGAGAAGACCGGTCATCGCTCAGAGGCAGTCCGAGAATATAAGCGCACAAGTAATATTCAGCAACAAGAAGCAAGTGATGTGGTTCAGGGTTTAAAGAGAAAATCGGAAAGTGCTAAGAAAGTGATACGTGTGGATCAAAATCTATTAAAATTAAAAATGGAGATATTTCCGTTGAAAATCCTTTCTTGTGACAGTGGTCTTATTGAATATGTGTGGTGATCAGTTCTAGTAATTTCATGATAATTTTGTGATTGGAAATACATGTTTCAACAGTTTGTCTTTTTTCTTTGTTTAATACCCTGTTGGATATTTGAATGTCCAACTGATTGACGGTTGGATATTAAAAATATCCAACTCTTGTCAGTTGGATATTTATATATCCAACACCTGCTGGTTGAATAGTGAAAATAAACGTTGACTAAATATAATGGGTGACGTCATAGAAGTTTTTTAAAAATGAGCCAGGTGCTTTTGTATTACAGCACAGTTGGATATATGAATGGAGCACTGCTTCTTTGAGGTCCAGTTGGGGAATTTTTTTTAAGTAAGATAAATAACTCGATAGTGTTGAATAGTTAAGAGAAACTCGGAGAGAATGTTCGGCCCTCGGAGAGAATGTTTTCTCTAAACTATTCAACACTATCTAGTTATTTATCCATTACATAGGTGATTTGTCTATCTTATTATTCATTTTAATCATAGATAAACAGTTTCTAATGTTTAACACATTCATTTTTGGTCTTAAACTGGAATTTCACTTCAGCACTCAAAATGTAAACAAACGCTTTGTTTACATAGCAAAGAATAATAAGCTCTGTAACTCGCTTATAACTCAACGAATGACACCTAAATTTTGGTTGTCTTTTAGAAATGCCTTACTGAAGAATTGAAAACATTAAAATCGGGAAAAAAAATTTTGACCAAAATCGTGACCATGCCCCTTCCATATTATATTTTGAAGCGTGGTTGTTCTGCCCTTTGTCCCCACAAGAGTTCCATAAACACAGACATCTTGTGTTTGGTAATGCCGTCTAAACAATCAATTAACATTGTCCACGAGAGTCTGGGGTTTTTTTTTTAAAAGGAAAGATGTATATTTTTTTAATATTGCATATGAATATTAATCCGTTCCCAAATTAGATTTGAGTGAATTGTTTACCATAAAAACTGATTACGTATTGAAAAGTATTTAATTTTAAAGAATTCTTATTACGTATTGAAAAGGATTTAATTTTAGAGAACTGTTATTACATGCAGTTTGGAAAAAAAAAAACACCGAAAAACAAGATATCTGTGAGCCAATGCTCACTAGTAATTCCCCCTTTCGTTTGATATACAAAAAACACAGGATGAATGACCATCTTTAAGTCCTCCTTAAAGATAGCTTAAAGGTGTTTAAAGGTAGCTTAAAGACGATCTTTAAGCCACCTTTAAGCTACCTTTAAGCTATAAGTATTGCTTAAAGGTGGCTTAAAGAAAGCGTAAAGATGGCTTAAAGGCAGCTTAAAGACTATCTTTAAGCCACCTTTAAGCCACCTTTAAGGACAACTTATAGGTCCTTAATGTCCAAACTTCTTTAAGCCACCTTTAAGCCACCTTTAAGCTACCTTTAAGCCACCTTTAAGCCACCTTTAAGCCATTAAAAAAAATTTAATTCAATATTGTGCTTAATTTCCAACAAAATGTATTAACTTTATGAAAGAAAAGGTATTAAAACGGTTTTTATTCTAGAAAGAAAAATGAAAAAAAAACCCACAAAAAAAACCGGCCACGGCGAGAATTGAACCCGGGACCCTTAGTTTACTAGCATCTCCACACATCCTCTGCGCCACGGCAACTTACATATAAATGAGCGTTTTTATATCCTATATATCAGTGGATATTGAATCACTGTATTGAATGTGTTTACTTTAAAAAGATTTTGACAAACCATTCAGTTTTTAACAATCAATTATATCTAATTTATAAATTACATGCATGCATGTATTTAGAATGAAATACGGAACTTGGTCTTCAGTGAACAAAAATATATTATACCTAAATGGAAACCGTTAGGTTCACTATAGTAGGCTTTCTTAGTTAATAAATTTAAACCGAGTAGATATACGTTCATCTAATTTATAACTTTAAAAATGTAAGAAAGAAAATGAAATCATTTCTTTTATTAAATGCATTGATACTATTAGGGTATTTGTTCAATTTCCCGCAATTTCCCGGTTTTCATGATCGCGGCGCCGTTCCAATATGTTTAAATATTTACATGTAATTGTATGTACATGTACATGATTTTTAAACTATCAATTCTATAACAAACAAAATTACCAATTACCGGTGACGTATTTACTGCATGTGACAATTGCAAATGACTTGTACATACAATTGAATGATGTGCCAGGCCGGGTATATTTGACATATTTACCCTTATACATATATTTAAATAATCAACCCCTATTTATGATCACCGGTACATTAATTAATTAGCCTCAAGATTTTACTCTTACATACATGTATCGTTAATTTGTAGACGTAACATCTTTGAAACCCAGAGCTATGAAATAATACTTTGAAAATGAATTACAAATGTAAATTAACTTTTATTCACTAGACCTATCGTATACTCGTACATACTAAGATTCAACGCCTTTAGAAACCCTGACGTGCACCTGGGCACACGACACACCTGTTGTGTATATCTTGTATATTCTGTGTTAGTTCCAGGGGTTTTCTTAAGTTGGAAAAACAATAGACTTTAATTAGATATACACAAACATGCACCTGGGCACACGACACAACTGCTGTGTATATCTTGTATATTCTGTGTTAGTTCCAGGGGTTTTCTTAAGCTGGACAAACAATAGACTCTAATTAGATATACACAAACGAACAAAACTTTGTCTAGACAAACAAAGCAGTAATATCCTGCCCGATATAACAAAGGCAGTTGAGAGTCTTTTCATCTTTAACATGTATCTAGCAGATCTAGAGTTAGAAATAATGAAAATTGAAAAAAAAAATACAAACCTTAAACCGATTAACAAATTAAATCATGCATTTTTGGTTCATTATCTTTATTTTGTTTAATAACCGGATGAACTGAGAGAGAGAGAGAGAGAGAGAGAGAGAGAGAGATATTGAGATTTTTTTCACCGATTAATTTATAATAGGAAACAAACATACTTTAATTAGTTTTATGCACATATTAAGATACAGAGACTGCGCTCATACCTACAATAATTTTGAAACCCCCAAAAATTATAAAGAATTTGATAACGGCAATCTGTGTCCATCAGAGCGGTGCTGATGATAGCGATCTGTGTTTAATGGAGCGACGATTAAAACCGCCTGGAACACCCCCCCCCCTTCCTTGGAAATTATATTATCACTCGGATGACCCCATTCCATCTCTATAAAAGAGCTTTTGCATTTAATATATGTTTTTATTGTGCAGCTTGATCAATATTGACTTAAAGGCCACTTAAAGACAGTGTAAAGGCAGTGTAAAGAGAGCGTAAATGCCACTTAAAGATGCTTAAAGGTGGCTTAAAGGTGGCTTAAAGGTAGCTTAAAGAAGTTTGGACATTAAGGACCTATAAGCACTTGCTTAAAGGTGACTTAAAGGCGGCTTAAAGGTTGTATAGCCTTTAAGCTCCTTTAAGTCACCTTTAAGCCACCTTTAAGGACTTGCTTAAAGATGGTTTTTCGCCCTGTGAAAAGGAAAGTTGACACTTAACTGGAAGTTGACTTCTGATTGTTACTAAAATGAATCCCACCAAAACGCAGGGTTTTTTTTTTCAAGTGTTATCCAAAAGTATTTAAAATATCAGGAAAACATGGAAAAAGACGCCATTTTGAAATAAGAGGCGGTCATGTTGTTAATGACATTTATCCGTTTTGCCAAAACGTTTCCTATTCACATACAACACTGTTGGTGTCCAAGTAGCGTAGTGGACAATGCACTCGCTTCTCACCGCTGCGACCCGAGTTCGATACCCGTGATCGACAGTGGTTGTAAGTGATAGGGTACGGCGGTCGCCCGCTTGGACACGTGGGTTCTCTCCGGGTGCTCCGGCTTCTTCCCACAACAATTACTACAATTCTACATGATAGATTTAATACTTTATTTCATTACAATCGAAATTTCAAAAAGTTTAACATGCATTCCAAACGACCTGAACACAGATGATTGATTCGTCACAGTAAACAGTAAACTCTGGTGCCGGGTACAAATTATATCATGTCAGTTAAACGCGAATACAACAAAGTATCAACGCATGAAAATGTAAATAGTTCATGTTAATATAAAAATATAATTAACCTTTGGTTTATTTGCAATTTTATCCACGAATGTCTTTTAAGAGACGAAACTCGAGGGAACTAATACCACGTGTCCGATATTTTCGCAGTCACAATCTTTACCTGCTTTTCGAATGCAACAACAAAATTTACCCAAAAAGTAAAGACCAGTTAATAAATTTCAGAACTATTGATTCATTATACTCTCTTCATAACGCTGTAAATATTTTTAGAAGAAAAATAGGCATAGGGATTACAATGTTAAAAGGCCATCATGCCTTGATTGTTATCTAAGTATCATAGCTCTTCGAAAGAGTTGTCGAGGAATCCCATGTTTGCATTAAAAGCTTGGTTTTGGAGTTTAAGGTCAGTAGCGGGTTTAAAATTTCGCGCCTTCTGCGCAGTGCAATGCGCATGATATGAATTAATGGTTAACATGTCGTAAAACATAGATTAAGAGAAAAGTATTAATTGAGATTTTAAATATAACTACATGTGAATACCCCTAGAAGGTTGCAAGAATACACTTCCGGTTTTTGATAGATTGTCAAATTTTTATACATCGATTTATTGAAAACCGTTCTAATTCAGCATTTGAAAGTACAGAAAGTGAAATTCAGAATGATTTTGATACTGAATGTCAAAATGCAGAAACTAGAAACCGATATAGACTTCACATGTGCCACTCAGAAGTTGCCGACAGATTTGGTTGACATAGATTGTTGTAGATTTTTTTGTTTTGTAAAACTAGGAGTTTTAGCAAAACAATTACTAATAGACAAGTGTAGCGTTTGTAGCAAATGTGTGACAGGAATTTTGTATGTCCAATGTCCAGATTGTGGTTTCATAAGCAAGGTGTACCTTGGCAAGACACATCGCAAAGGGAAATAATGTCAACAGCCGGGGAGCTTTTGATATCAATACCAAGGTTATTACAAGTATAGTTCCATTTCTTAATTAACGATAATATAATTTATAGTCCATTCCAAATTCTCGTTTCCGTCATCTTTTGTCAATTTTCTTAATCATACATTAATCATATCAGTAATCGATAAAAGCCATTTCCATTTTGACATGTACCTGGTACATCTTTTCACTTTAGAAATCGACAGTCGGGAAAACCTTCTTTATTTGGATTTACATGCATAAAAAGGAAGACTCTTTCATGTACCTTATTACCTAAGCAGGGAAAAGATTTTTAGATTTAATATCATATAGGATTGTATATAGCGTTATTAGCCTCGCCCGAAGGCCTGAACACCTGATCTAGGGAACATGAAGTTCAAATTTCGGCATAGGGTTTCCTGTTCCATGCATTTAGTTAACCCTGATGTATTATATATAGCCCATTTTAGGTAGAGGGGTTTATGGAAATCCACATTCAGTTTACATCTCCCGTTGATGATTTAAAATAAAATAAAACATTTACACTAATACCAATATATATTATCCCCGTCCAACGCCATTAACATCTTACCCAGAAAACATGAATTTTACAATTTTGGGGAGGTTTTCATGTACATCATTTGTACATAGTATGCATTCATTTTTTCTGATACTATTGTGGAAGTATTGAAGATTACATAATTTTTAACAATATGGTTCATAAAAAATCCTACCCAAGACATGTCAAAGCGGTTCAAGTTAGTCGGAGACACCCTGTACATTGACGGACAGCTGTAGGACCAGCGTCGTAGGACAAGTGCGGATAATCGGCAATCGTCAAAGCAAGCGCGCAATGGTGTCTCACGTCTACGTAAATATTCTTCTCTCAACGTCAAGTCACAGGAGAGAACTTAGTACAGTGTATATTGTGTTGATTAAATTGCTACGTATGAATTTTAAATAAAAGGTTGCCATATTTCACTGCACGAAAAGTCGCGTTTAATATAATTTTATAGATTCGTTTACCAAATTATATTTCTTGTTTTGAATATAATTTGTGTATAACGTTATATCATATGCAAAATATAATGTCATATACTTGATTGGATTTTATAATAAAGTATAATTAGATTTAATGCGATATACAACAAGAATAATGTAGTTTGATAGAAAAAATTATACGTTTCGTTTAAGAAAATTGACATTCATACGTAAATACATTTATACATTAAGTTTAATAATGTTTCTGCTATTCAGTAAATATATATGATAATTAATATGTCAATAATATCTTATTTTATACGTCAAAATAAATGTTGTTTACGTACTCATTATTGCAAAAAGACAAAATCGTTTATATCAAAGTATCTGATATTATGTTCTGATTTAATCGTGGGAGGGGTTCGAGACGGAAAACACAAAACATCCTAATGATTATTTTTTCAGACACGTATAAGTAGATTTTATACATTATACATGTACAAAAAAGAATAATAATCTTTAGGTTTAATAGAAAAAAATTATAACTATGATAATTTTAGAAATTTGATCTTTATATGTAAATCTGCTTATACTTGAAGTTTAACTAAGTTTGATTTGCATAAAATATATGTGATAATTAATGTGCCATTAATACATCTCATATTTAGAATAAAATATTGTTTACACACTGATACAAACAGACAAAATATTATAAAGCATCCAATATTATTATCTGCTCTAAATTTACATGTACGTTGAAGGGGTTTGGAACGAAAAGAAACCCACTAAATTAATTACTTCAAGGAAATATTTGATTTGTAGTAAAAAAAAGCACAAAGCAAATTAAACAAATATTTGACTATATTGGAGAGGGAGAGAGAGAGAGAGAGAGAGAGAGAGAGAAAGAGAGAGAGAGAGAGATTAACTCTACGCGCATGCGAAACAAATTTAAGCCAATCAAAAATCGAGAGAATTCTGAACCCGCCAAGCTGCGTTGGAGATAACATGCACATGTCGAGCGAAGTAGATCTATCAAGAATTTAGTGCTCTTGAACTGATGAATCATCACATTCGTACATCGACGACATTTTTAGGAACACATCCATTGTCAAGGGAAGAAAAAGTCACCACCATGTCAAGCAGGTAGAGCGTTCTTTAGAAACAAGATGGCGAAACAGTCCCACAACATGACGTCAGTCCTTTGCCTCAACTTCTGTTCTTACATGTAGCAGCACCTTGGAGATAGGCTCGCCGGCCAGTAGTACCAGTTGTTTAATAGGTATGGTGGTGAATTCGGTATCGATAAACACGCTTCCCATCAATTTTATAGTTACTTCCCCCTGTCAACATGATTATTTCCCTTGTAAGAATTACAGTCAACTCGTACCCAAACTGATTTGTAATCAAATAGTTGGATAGTCCGAGTGAAAAACAACTTAAATTACATTATTATGCCCACAGTCATAACTTTTTAATATTGATATTTATTTAAATAAATATTGTCGGGTATGTCATCAAATTACCATATTATCAATATCTACCGGTATAAGTATTTGTACTCACAGATGCTTGGGGATGGGACCACGGTTCGGGACCACCCCCCCCCCCCCCCTTCACATTCACGAGTTATTTTTTCACCATTTGACACCACTACACCGTGTAAAAATAATACGACGACCTATTTTAAAGTCACAAAATGGCATTGCACCCAATTTATCAGTTTATTAATACCTTATGAATTATAGAGACCATCATTTCCAGCCGGTCAGTTCTTTTCAGTTATGAGCCCGTCCTACGATATCGTGGTAGTTATATCATTTTGTCAAAAAATCTATCAATACGAAAATATTTCCAGAAACCTAATGTTATTGTGAGTTTCCTGTATTAAATACCTCAGTGATGTTTAACGTGTCTGTTTACAATGTCTAAAAATATTCCGACGTCAAATGGCAATTTCAGCGCGTGCTAAGTAAACAGAAATACCGTGATACCATAGAACCCGTGATATGATAGGAAACAAGTATAAATAATGGAAGGATTTCCTAGCGAGGTGTCAAATTTTACAAGATGGTGTCTGCTGACATTGCAAATTCTTCGCTTTTTATACCAGTGGTATATATTTGATTTCTACATTGCTTTTGCGTAAATTGTGTTTTTTAAATGTAGTATAAATCAACATAAAGTTAAAAATAAATGATAAAAAAATAACTCGAGAATGGAGGGGGGGGGGGGGCAATGATTAAACACACAAGTTTCAAATTTAATCAATGTTGATTTTAATCTGTCCCAAGTAATTGCTTCCATCACTTTTTTATGATTTTTTATAAAAATACACCTACTCAAACAGAAGTATAGTTGAAAATCGATGAAATGGAAAATATGCAAGGTATCTCCATTCAATGACACATCATTTTTCACTCATAAAAGTTCACAGGAAGGTAAACAAATTTCTATTTGATAATTTGTTGCACATACATAAGCATAAATGTTGTTACTGGCTTGTATATTAATATATATTCAATCATTTATACACATCTAAAATATTTGTAAATTGTATAACACAGGCTTATACTGTAATGTACATGTGGAGCGTATTGAGAGGATTTATCTGAATATCAGCAACTATATAATTGTATGGCCTTGGTATGATATTTTGTGAATGCATACTTTCAGATTGCTGTGCATGATGGATACTCCCATGGAATTTCCATAGGATTGTAGTGAACAATGAAATCTGATGATGGAAACCAAATGTTGAAGTAAAACTTTTTAAAGAATTAATAACTTAGACCACACCAACAAAATTTTTTGTTTGTCAGATCCCGCGCTCTTGTATTTAAATAAAACTTTACAAATAATATTCTAATTTTTGTTGCAATGTTTTATTTTAGATGCAATAAACAGATATTTCCTGTCTATGCAAGATAAAGGAAGGAGAGAGTCGATTCTTTCAAGAAAGGAATGGATTTGTATCAAAGGAAAAAAGGGTATGCCCAATTATATGCACTGCATGTTTTGAGAGTCTAGGCCATATGTTCAAATGTCCCTGTTTACAACTGCCAAAATCATGAACTTGTATTGAGGTTTTAATTAAGGCTTTATTATATACAGTGACTGTTCTATTGATTTGAACTTACCTTTGGGATTAATAAGGTGTTTTGATGTATAAATTGCATTTGCAGATACTTAAGGCAAGAATTAACAGAAATGTAAATACTTGTAATTATGCCCCTTCAGATAAGGGAGGGCATACTGCATTACTGTTGTTGATCGACCGGTCCACCAACAATTTCCTTTAATGCAGAGGTTGCTTCTATTGATATGAAATTTGACATAAGATTCATCATAATAATATTAAGGTTAAGTTTGATTTAGAGTGTAATTGAACAATTTTTGACAGAGTTATGCCCCTTGGATTTGGGAAAATCCCAATTATTTGCTATTTCGTTCATTTCTTTGCTGAGGTCTCCAAGGAAGAAGGGGACAATTGTGTTTCACAAATATCTCTTGTTTTTTTAAATATATAGTCTCATAACTGCAATGGTGTGTGCAGACAAATTTTCATGAAGCACAAACGCCTGTTACTCCTCTTTCAAAGAACAATGATCTAATGCTTAGATGAATTGTCTGAGGAATTTAAAAGAAAAGCCTTAACATTTTACAATGTTGACATTTTAAAGACAATATGTGTATAAACATGTGTGTATTTATGTGTGTATATATGTTGTAGAAAATGGAAGCTATACTATAGACAGGCTGTCAGGCTGTATTTAAACTAAAGACCTCCTGGGATGAGGAGAAAAAGAAACAAGTAGAACCTGTATTTCTTGTCGAGTACTTGATGATGTCATCAGAATATGAAAATGATTGGGAAGATGATACAATATATGAAATCGCATCTCTAAAGTGGCTCTCTGACGAATGTTTAATTGGACACCAAAAGTTCCGCTCTGAAATCCAAATGTTCAAAAAAGCAAAGTATAAGGACCAACAAAGAATTATCTAGAGACAAACCAGAAAATATATGAAATGAACAGAAATGGGCCATTTGAGATTTTTAAAAAAGTTGCTACTGTCATGTATAATTAGCTCACCTGAGCTGAAAGTTATTATATGGTTTTACTGATATGCAAGCATTTTGACATGTACATTGTTGATTGTATAAAATTGTTAACTCCGTCCCATGGACAATTTTTGTTCCTCGTAAGAGGTTCATATTTTGATGTAGATTTATTATCCATGTATAAAGAGTTGTTAAACACTTCTTTGGAACGGCAAAGCTCAATATGTGACATGACTGTAAAATCATTGCGAAGTAGCTTGATGTATTGTTGCAGTATGATGAACCTAAAAATATGCTGGGTATTTTTTTAAATACAGGATCTGATATTACCTGTTCAACTCATACTGTTATATAAAAGAATATTCATTGTGTATTTTTTTATTGTTGAATTTTTTTATGTTGATCAATTACAGATTAATTTTGGCCATTATGATTTTCTATTTTTGGCATATAACCAAATCATACTTTTTTCATCTCAATTTATTTACAAATATGTTTAAGTTTATTTCAAGTAATTAGTGCATCCATCTTTATAGCTTAATAGAACTGAAGACAATACGAGGTTATTTATTTTTAAAAGGAGCTTTGTTGGCAGTAAGTTGCAGATCTTGATACCCAAGTAAGAGAAAGGTGGCGTCTCAGACCGATCCTTTTGCTCTTGCTTGTGGGCGAGTGAGGCTTCCCTGTCAAAGGCTTATATAAGTTTAAAATCATTAATCAAATAATAAACTAAACACATATTTGAGTGATATAAAGTGGTTATTTTAATATTTTATCATAATTTGTTTCTTTTGTTTTAAGTAAAGAGTTAAAGACTAGATTTTTGGTCATTTATTGAGTAAAGAGTAGTTTTTATGAACATGTAGGCAGTTATACAGGACTTTTTGTATGTACATCTTTCAGAGATGTTCCTGAAACTTGGGCGTAGACTAGAAAATTATTTACGGAAAGAAAACAATTTTTTATCTCAAGTTATTTTAATCTACATATTTGTACAAGTTTCACTTATATGATTAATTAGCTCTATAGTGAACAAAAATTTGTTGTTAAAAATATACAGGAGACAATGCAAGAGTATTTTGAAAGGGCTTTGCTGGCAGTAAGTTGCAGATCTTGATACCCAAGTAAGAGAAAGGTGGTGTCTCAGACCGATCCTTTTGCTCTTGCTTGTGGGCGAGTGAGGCTTCCCTGTCAGTTTTCTATTGATGCAAGGAATAAACAAACAAGACTTGATAAGACATTTCCGAGTAAAATAATGGGCAACTGTTTTCTTTTTATGATAAGTAAAATTGAGTTGAATATTTATAGTGTCATAACTATATTTTACATTCTGTGCATGCATTTGCCAGATGTTATTTCAGACCTTAATGGGAAAGACTAGAAGAACTTTTATTGAAAGTGAATTTTAAGCAGGAGACCATGAAAGAGTATTTTGAAAGGGCTTTGCTGGCAGTAAGTTGCAGATCTTGATACCCAAGTAAGAGAAAGGTGGTGTCTCAGACCGATCCTTTTGCTCTTGCTTGTGGGCGAGTGAGGCTTCCCTGTCAGTTTTCTATTGATGCAAGGAATAAACAAACAAGACTTAATGAGACATTTTTGAGAAAAAAAATCGTGCAACTTTGTTTCCTTTTTATGAAAAGTAAAATCGAGTTGAATTTTTATAGTGTCATAACTGTTTTACATTTTGTACATGCATAAGCCAGATCTTATTCCAGACCTTATTAGGATAGACTAGAAGAATTTTATTGAATTTCCATGATTTAAATTTGCCATTTCGCCAAATCTTGATAATCAATCATTGTTTGCATCGAAAGTTTGTGTAAATTAAAATTACTTATATACATTCCAAAATGTTAACTTAATAGTCTGGTCATCAGAATATGCATTTTTCTTTTCTGTATAATAAATTTTCAATATTATAATGTAAACCCTAAAGAATTTTTTTTAAAATCATGTGAAGTGTTTAAAATTAGAGATCAGAGATGCACATGTACATCATTATAATTGAACACAATTTGTTCATTCAATTTAGTATAATTTGGTATTTGTATGCATCATATATAGAGGTTTTTTTTTTCAACGCTATTACATATAATATGATTGTTAATAAATATCTGTGGTTTTCATGGAGACTCATGGAGAATCTATTTGCAGTAATGAACTATAGAGTGTGTATGTAGTATGTATATTTCTATGAAAACATGCTATTTTGAAAGTACACCATGTCATGAACATGTACTTGGAAAGAGAATTTGTGTTTACATGTGTATGTATTTTAGTGACCAGTAAATAAGTAACAAAATTTGATGACTTCAACATTGTCAACTTTCAACAATTGCTTTTCTTTATCCACATGCATTATATTGGAAAATTGACTTTGTCTTGTAATTTATGTTGTATATGAAAAATACGCAAGTTAAACTAGAATTTGTTATTTGCAGACCATGCAGCAATTTCTATGGGTCTGTTTCAGCTGTATTTTTTTTATCTACTAGCCCATATAGATTCCATTATTTTCATTTAATGTGTATTAGCCTGCATTTGCTGAAGTCAAATGTGCATTTTACAATTCCAAATTTGGACATTTTACTTAAGTATTTTTTTAAGAACTTTATCAGCAATTGTAATGGCATCAATTCCATATGTATCTGATCATGACGTATATATTGTAATTTTCTAAATTGTGACACTTATGCTTAAAACTTTGAAATATTTTGCTATATAAGAATACATGTAAAACAATTTTTTTACATCATTGAGACTTTTAACATGCAATAAAATCGAATCTTAAGTGGACTTTTGTGTGATTTTAATTTTCAAAAATGATAGCAAAAACAATTTCAAAGAAAACAACTGGATGTTTAAAGTTATAGATAGATGTATGCGGTGGTATAATTATTTAATTAAACGAAAATAATAATGACGTAAAATATATACAATTCCAGTTTATATTGGCAGGTTTAATCAAAATATTCTCGTTGCATAAACAAGAGGTATAATGTAAGTTGATAAAAGCGTTTATTTGAATGTATTAGGAAGTTTAAGACATCCGTATATAATTTAATTTTTGACAGTTTACTAATGTAAAATGTAAATTAAACGAGAACAAATAATGAATTAAAATTCAACATTAAATTTTATTAACCAAACAAATTTAATATATCCATTAAACTTAATTTTTTGAGCATGTTTAATGAAAAGTATACGTTTTATATACAAGAGGTATAATATTAGTTTACGGAACACTTAAATCTGTACGTATGAGTAAGTTTACAATTTTTCCAACATTATTAAATTTGTTCTTTTACGGAACCCAGTAAACTCATATTAAATGCTAATTATTTTTAAACGTTTTCGGGCACACAATATGTAATACTACATACTTAAATTTTAAGTAATCGTAACGTTTAAATTGCATTTAAGGTGAAATTAAACGCGAGTTTTCGTGCAGTGTTTGACACGCTGGATCAAAATACATTTTCATTGAATTTCTAAAAATGTTTTATCATAATGGTCTTTTGATGCGTAGCCTCAAAGTGCAAGTTTGTCAACCGAAAAAGCAGTCATCGGAAATCTTCAACACGTTCTTGTGGTCGTTATTTAATTTTAAATATTGCTGCGTCATGGTCAATTAAAAAAGACAAAATTACCTTATTTATCTCTACCAATATCTTAGTTATCTTTTCCCCATCATTTATTCTTTTTCAAATCTATTTCTGGATGTGTGTTAAAATTAACAGAATATAGAACCTATTGAAAACTCACAAAGCAGTGTTTTATTTATAGATATTTCAGTGATGTGTATAGAAAAAATTTTAACATTAAAATAATCAAGTTTTTCCCATACATTTCAAAGCTGTTCACTACCCTTATTTCATACTTGCAAAGATGAATTTACAATAGACTACTATGAAAAGTGAAATTTCGATGCTACAGCTGTAAGATTTAAACTTCATGCTAAAATATGGTATACAGGGTGTATATGCTGCTAAAGACATATTTAAAGGAGGTTTATTTTTGTTGACTTAATTATGACGAAAAATCGGGTTTATCATTGGTTTATCATTATTCAATGAAATGTCGTATGTTGGTGTTTTCTGATTTATTTTTTAATTCTGGGATGTACGAGGGTTGTTCGGAAATTATTGAGACATTTTCTCTTATTCTTTTAGTAAAAAAGATAAACTCTTGAAATTTTACTAAAACTTAAATCAGGATAAAGTTTATCAATGTGAAAAGTTTCTTGTTCATGGCATGAATAGATCATTCCTAGTAGGCTGACCAACGTGCCTTCGTCCTGTAACCCGGCGCAACCGCAAACTTTTCGCAACGTCATTTTAACGCTTCTTATTGCTCCCGTGTTTTTAACACCTTACAAACGAACTGAAATAAGAATTATTCTTTATTTCTCATCTTTTATTTTAATTTCAAGATGTCATTATTTTCATTTTCTCTCATTCTTGTTTTTTTTAGAGAAAAAATCGAGTTATTTTTACCTGAAAGTCTAATTACTGTGAATGTCTCCTGCAGTCATGTTTTACATATTTTAGAACTGTTGACAACAGTTAGTGTGTCAAAAGTTGTTTATTAATCCCTTTGGCCTAATTCTAGTTAAACAATCAGTGAAAAAAATATGATTAACTGAAGTTCTATACCTTGTCTTGTCATCGTATAGTTTTTTTTTTTACGCAATTGCGTGGCTTTTAAAGGTCTTCTTCTGAGATTTCCACCAGTTTAATGGTTTTTGTCGCGCCGCCTTGACGTCAAAATTCAATGTAAAGTCGTTGTCAGATTTTTATTGATTGGTAAATATATGTGTACCATATCCGTATTTCAACTCGAACATCAGTAAAACTTAATCAACAGTTAGTCGCAAAGAATAGCAAAATGAACATTTTTAATTTGATTTCTTTTATCATTAACTGTAAGTCTACGGACACTTATAAAGTAGATGTTTAAGTTGTTAAATCTCCGACTTCATGGCTGCGCCGGGTACCCCGACTACCGACTTGTTTATCTACTGTCGTAAACAAAATATTTAATATTCTTTTAATATCACTTTGTTTTATTATTTGTTGGTGTTTCTTCAGTGTCTATGCCAATTTTCACCATAATTCGTCACTTAGAAAAGAAAATAATCGATTTGTCTCAATAATTTCCGAACAACCCTCGTATGTAAAATGTGGTGTCTATCAAAAAGTATTTTACACAAAAATTAACATAATTTTTTAATTCAATGAATATAAAATAACAATTATAATAAGTAAAAATGTCCCATAAAAAAGAATTACAAAATTAAGAAATGAGTTCGTTGTGATTTTCAAAAGTCCACAAAATTTGATAATAAGGAAACGGGAGACGCATAATCCACTTTCATAATATATGTGCAAATTTCTGTAATTCATTAAACACATTCGTATTCGACAGATGGGAAAGTACAGAATATATATATATATAATATTCATCGCATATGGAACAAGGTATAAAATTGAAAAGGACTATGTGCGGCATGGTCAAATATCTGCGACCGATTTCAACCAATTTTTAAATAGTATCGTATGAAAATAAAATCTTCACAAATCATTGTATACAGGATGCCTATGACCAAAATCCTGATTTTGGTCATCATTGCTCATTCACTGTTTATCTATGACGTCACCTTAATGACCTAATTCCTGCAAATTTGCAAAAAAGGAAAATATTTTCATTTTGTAGATTTATTTTTTAAATTAATTTTGCTAGAATTAATTACCTAACAACGACGCAGATAGCGTATAATTATGAGGAATTAATTGCCAATTAAAAAGTCATTAAGCTACCTTTTCTACAAAATTCGTGAAAAATAAAAGTATAAAGACAATATTTGCCACAATTCCCGCAATGCCTCTTCAAAATGTGAACGAAACAAGAAAATCACAAAGAAAAACTAGATGCTGTCATTAGACAGTAATACCCGCACCATGTGTTTGCCCCTAAATAACACTGTTTTATACCAGTTTAATTAAAAATGAAGGCTAAATGCAAACTCCGGTAATACATTTAAAAATTATAATTTTCATAACTGAAGGATGAGATCCCTGCCCATATGATAATACACATCGTGACATGAGCAGCACTTTATGTGCAATTTGGGGTAGAACTGTTTGCAGTGAATTTTCAGTTAATCAATAATCTTAACATTTTATGTCATAGGAAGTATAATGGTCTATATAATTATTACAAACAAAATTAAATTATGCCCCCTCCCCGTGGCGGTTGCCGGTTTTAGATTTGCTTCTGTGTGCCTACATGAACATCATCGTGTGCACAGATTTAGAGAAGGGGTGGGAGTGAGGGGTCCAGACCCCCCTCCCCATGAAAATTCGTAAATTACCAAAAATACACCTTGGACCCCAATGCTCTTACAGACATGTAAACGCTCTAACCCATTGCGCTTCAATGTTAGGTAACATTATTTGGGGGGTAAATATTTAATCAATAGTCAACATACTTTATTGTTTATCTCAATAGGAAGTATACATGTACATCACAATATGCAGGTGTCCTGCACCACCTTAAAGCTGTTATTTACCTAATAAAATAGTGCAAGTGGATTTGAAGAATAGGTCATAAAAATACATGCATGTTACAAATGACTGATCTTTGTCTGAAGTTACGTACACAACACAGGTTTGCATGTCTCATTAGCGGGTACTAGTTTTACCCAGCTCTTCGATTAGATGGGTTCACGTGTATACATACATGGGTGTTGCTAAAACGCGGAACGGAAAACGGAACAGAAGGAAAACGGAAAATCTTATCTAATGTTATTTACCTCATAGATTTGTTAAGTATGCTAAAACGATATACTTTATGTACCTTTTTAATTTTTTTTGAAAGACTAGCAATATTAGATTATTTATTCAAGAATATTTATTTCCTCAAAATTAACAGTACATGCATTGACCACTATATTCTGTCCCAAAATATCCTCGATTCACTTTTTGCTGTATATTTTTATATACCTCAGGGTTCAAGCGATTCTCTTTTAGAAGCATTAAACATTCTCATTATTCTTTCTTTAAAACGTCCTCTCTAGCTTATCAGCTGGTATAAATACACGGCTAAAAATAAAGAAGTCTACGGGGTTTTGCATTTTAAGAGACCCGGATGATGGTGTTGAAAAATTATGCAAGGTCTTCTGAGTGACTTCCAAATGGAGAAAAGATGACAACATTTTCCATTATAAATCGTCCAAATGTGCTGCATGAATATTTTGGGATCGACAGACTATAGTCCCAATATATAATCGGAAAATCAAACCAGGCAACGTCTGGAGCTCTCTATTCGGATCATATGTATATAGCTGCTGGAATAAACAACTGCATGCTTTGTAATGCAAACGTAAACAAAATTGCATTGCTAAAAATACTAGTTTCACAAATTACTAGTTTCACAAATTACCGGGTATTTTAATGTTTACTGTATTTTAATTTTTTAATGTCGTCAGTCCTACAGTTTTTTTCTTCCATCTCAATGATACTGTATCGTCTGTATGATAAAAGATCGTCTAGAACACCGAAAATTCAATTTTGATGTAAGTATATACATGTACATCATATTTGAAAATAATATAAAAATACTCAAAACGCGCATAAAACGCTTTCACTAACTGCGTACGTTACGCTAATATGCCAGCAATACCATATAAGAGAAATAAGTAAAAAGTTATAGCTAATTTGCTCGTTTAATCATGTTAATGTTTCACAATTCGTATACATTTGATTTTTCCGTTTCGTACTCAACTAAAGCCGAATGAATACAATGCTACTATAATTGATAGACATTCATATGAATATTAATAAGATAGCAACATGTTGATAATCATTCATTAGATATAAATAAAAGATACAAAGTAAATCGTTTCTGGCCAGTCTATACCCTTTTTAAGGGATAAACGTGATGATATTTTCCATTCCGTTCCGTTTTCCGTTCCGCGTTTTAGCAACACCCATACATACATGTCTGTGTTTTCCGTATGCAGAAAAGGATTACAGTAGTTAAGATCAGCTAAAGGAATTCATTATTGTGTTTTAATTGGATTATCATTATGATGTTGACCAATATAGGTAAGCATAATACATGTAGTAGCAGTAGCACAATATAATAAGATGCCAGCATGGGATTCCTGCCAGCATACATACACATGTATATAAGTTCTACTTTCACTTTCTAAATGTAATCTCCCTTTGACAGCATACTGTATCATCATCTTTTAATATTTAAATAAGCTTATCATCGTTACCTATCCTATCGCATTTGTAAAGTTTCTGTCATTTTAGTTGCAAAAGTTATTTTTTTCATTTGTCAGACTGCATGCACTGTTGAGTTGACCCCATATTGACCCTGTATAAACAATTTCTTATTAAATTTGTGTATTTCATATGTAAGTAAGTGTAGACACTTATATTTTTTATATGAGTAATAATAGGAAGGAAGGAGTATTTCTTTCTTAATGTATTATAATGCATCAAATACAATGTAGGTCATGACCTTATGGGACTGTTCTGACCCCACGAAACAGGAAAATACAAAATATCTTCTAAAGTCATTATGATGCATCAACTGGTGTAAAGTACATTAATGACCCCCAGGTGTTGTCTTTAACCCCCCCCCCCCCCCCCCCCCCCCCCCGCCTTTATGAAATAGGAAATGATATGATACACTGTATATTTTGCTAACTTCTGAGATCTGAGATCCTCATCCCTAAACCGTTTAATTTATTTTTGCTCTTTGTGTCATTGCGCGTAAAATTGTATTGTAAGATTATGCCCCCTTGGAGACACCCTGACATTTTAGAACTAGAAATAATAATGTATTTTATCTTATTCATATGTTATACAGTAGTGTTTGATCCATGTGGGTAATTCCTAGCCTAATGATGTCACTGCTTTGTTTAGGAGACTTTACAATTGCCCCAAATAGGTGAATACACATGGCAGTGATGCATATAACATTTTGTTTATAAATCTTAAAAATTGAATTAAGCAATTTCCAAAATGTTAATGTGAATCACGAGAGAAAAAGCAATCAAGAAATGATTTAAAATTTGCTACTGTACACATGTAAGAATGTATTAAGAAGACTGAATCTTTATAAGCAGGTTAGATTGGGGGGGGGGGGGGATGAATGTGGAGTATAAACATTTATAATTTGAATCATTTATTGTTATTAATTAATTTTAACTTGTCAATGAATACTACTTATTGATCCCAAGGTAGAAATATGACCTCTGATCGTATCTCAATAGATCATTTGTCAATTATGCAAGGTGTAATGTAATTTTTTTTAAGAATAACATTTTTTACCAGTTTATAAAAGTTTTTAGACACCCAAATTATATTTTAATTTTAATAGATTATTTGACAAGGAAGGGGGGGGGGGGGGGAGAGAGAGAACAGTTTATATTTGAGTTTGTTTGGGAGTGGGGGTTCCAAGTCATATATTTGACAATTTTTTAATGTAATTTAAATAAGACTAAGCCATACTACAGTCATGAACATGAATAGTATAGAACAAAACACAAACTAATACATGTACATGTATATATACATAGGAAGTATTACAAAACAGATGATTGATCTATATCTGGGTTCTTAAATTGAATCATATATCATGTACATATTATATTATTGTTTCTTGGTTCAAGGCATTTAAGATGGTATGTAGGTCATGATCCCAAGTGCTCTTCCTGAAATTATCAAATATCATAAAAACCATTGAGATCCCCACCTTAATCCAAAGATATTATTCCTCCTTAGGTCATGCAGGCGCATCAGATCATTATGGCATGTAAGTCATGACCCTAAGGGGTCATCCTGACCCCCTTAGAATCAGAAATTGTCAATTATTTTTAAATTATTGATGTTTGATGATCCTATCTCTATTTAATCTTTATTAATTATTAAGTCTCCTGAATGAAGTTTGGAGACTTATTGTTTTTGTACGGTTCTTAATACATGTATATATTCTTCATCTTCTTTTTCTTCTTTCCCGCTCTGAACTTGTTTCTCAGAGATGGCTGAACATAATTGTACAAAACTCTAGAATATGATAGGCCTGCAAATCTAGTTGTGCACCCTGGTTTGATTTTTCTCATTTTGGGTTAGACAACCACTTTTCGGGGGGGGGGGGGGGGGGGGAGGGGGGTGTCAAAAGGGTGTGGGGTCTAACATTGAACCTTGTAAAAAGAATCATAGACTCTATTGTAAATGGTAACTTGAAAACGGACAAAGATAATAATATAGGGTTTTCATAATCATATATTGGCTGTTACTGGCAATATATAGGGTTTATTAGATCTGACCCCTGGGGTCATCCCCACCCCCCAGGAATTTGAAATTACCATATATCTCAGAAACTGTTATAATCATGACCCCTAAACCATATATATTCATGTTTCTGATGTCAAGGGGCATCAAATGTCATGTAGGTCATGGGCCCTGTGGGTGGTCCTGACGCCCTCAAACAGCAAGTCCCTTAATATCTTCAAAACAGTTGAGATCCCCACCCTTAAACCATATATATTCTTGTACCTTGTGTCAAGGGGCATCAAACGGTATGTAGGTCATGGGCCCCGGGGGTTGTCATGACCCCCCTTGAACAGGAAGTGCACGAATATCTCGAAAACGGTTGAGATCCCCACCCCTTAACCATATATATTCTTGATCCTTAAAGGGCATCAAAAGGTATGTACCGGTAGGTAATGGGCCTCAGGGTTAAATTTAATTTTTCAAAACCGTAATGCACATCTATGGAACAGTTCCTTTCATATCCCAAGATATGATGTGTCTATCCATTAAATCATAAAAGGAGTTCTAGGATCTATGTTTTTTTTTAAGTGATAAACGTCAATTTTCTGCTACATTTTGACTCCCTGGATGAAATTTAAATTTTGAAAACCTTACTGCACATCTATAGAACAGTCCCTATCATATCCCAAGATATGATTGTCTATCCATTAAATCATAAGAGGAGCTCTTGGATCAATTTTTGATTTTTTAGTGATAAACGTCAATTTTCTGCTACTATTTGACTCCCAGGATGAAATTTAAAATTTTAAAACCTTATTGCACATCTATAGGACAGCCCCAATTATATCCCAATAGATGATGTAGCTACTCCAAAAGTTGTAAGAGGAGTTCTGGGAACCATATTTTTTTTGCCAAAAAACGTCATTTTTTGTTGCCCACTGATCCCCTTAATTAAAAAAAAAATTCTGGAACCTGATCATGCCTCAATATGACACCCCCAATCATATTCTAGAAGATCATTTGGCTACTGCTTAAAAAAAATGACGTTTTTTAAACCAGTTTTTTTGTAAAAAAACGTCATTTTTTAGCCATTAAATGACCCCCAGGAAAAAATTGAAAATTCCGAAACCTTATTGCGCATCTATAGGATACCCTAAAACATATTCCAAAACATGATTTGTCTACTTTTGAAAATGTAGGAGGAGTTCGAGGAAGAAGGTTTTTTGTGAAAAAACGTCATTTTTTACCAATTATTTGACCCCCAGGACTAACAGAGAATTTTTGAAACTTTTTTACAAAACAACATGATACCCCAAATCAAACTCCAAGAGTTCAGTTTGCTGGTTTATAAGATGTAAGAGCAGTTTGAGAAAGTAAAACGTGACAGACGGACGGACGGACGGACGGACGGACGGACAGACGGACGGACGGACGGAACAGGGTAACAACAATATACCCGAACTTTCTTTAGAAAGTGCGGGTATAACCAGAGAATTTCTTTTAGAAACAAAATATCAAGAAATGCTAAACATAAACTAAGAAATTAAGGGAAATAAACAGAACTTTCTTCAGTATGAACAGTTTCCAAAAACTATATACCATATACACATACAACCATCGAGGTCAATGTACCAGTGAAAAGGGCAGAACCGTCATAATTTCGAAAAATTATAAGATTTGAATTATCCTACGTAATGCGATGATGTTACAGATCAAAGAAAGATTTATGAAGGCCATAAATTTAATTAAAACAAATTAGATTGATTCATCAGATGATTCTGACGAAGAGAAGCAAACGCTCATGGAAATATTTATAAGAGATCCATGGGCCATATAACACATCTGAGCAACAATATACTTAGTAGTCCATCTTTAAATTTGATTTAACACATTACTGCCTCAAACTTAGATCTCTCAAATGTTTTAATGAAAAGGAAACTATTACTTAAATGTATTACTCTAAATTACTAAGACAATTTTAAGGGATATTCGAGATTGTCAGCGGGGTCTGAAGCATAATTCTTGGGAATTTTTTTTATGTTAATAAAAAAATATGAACTTTCCGGGGGGAGAGGGTCCATATATATTGGCTTAGAATATAATCATTATTGAAGAATTAAAAGTATTTAAAATGCTAAGATATTTCTCTTTGATGCTTTGAAAATAAAGTTTAAGTTAAAATAAGATATTCAGCAGCTGTTAACTAATAACCAAGTAAATACGTTTTTCTTTTGCTTTATCCATAGTTTACTATACTGGAAAACGATGCTTTTTAGTGGCATTTTAACCCATAAGGTCAAAATATTACATTTCTAAAATTATTTATATTGCAGATAATGTTAATTTTGAATTAATACACAAGAGAAAAATGTAACACTACAACTGGATTTTTAAAAGGTTAGAAAAAGCCAAGACACACTCAATTGTACTTGACCTCATTTAATATTGCAGGAATTTTTTTTCAACAAAAATTATTTTCCCAAAAACTTATAAAAGTATCCGCAGCACCTTGTGAACGATGAACCCCAAAGCTTAGTCTCTTTTGTCAAGGGACCTTATTAATGTCGATACGTGTGACAAATTAAAACAAATGGGATTTGCATAAACAGTTGCATTGATGGCTATTCTAGGAATTTTCATCATGCTATGAAGCAACTTTTTCGAGTTACTGGCCTCAAATTGTTACAGGACATTTCATTTACGAAAAAATTAAAAGTCTCAGAAAAGGGGAGATCGTGGAACAGAATATAAGGATATTTGCATTCTATATTGTCAACTCGAGTTATAGAGTTCATTACAAATTGTTCAACGTTTTCTATAATCTGCAGAAACGAGTGCTTATTTCACAAGAACACATCAACTGACTACGAGATGCATGAGTTAATCAAACACATGCTGGAAAAGAATGCCCTAAAATCGCCCGAGTCTATGGAAGATGCCTTTGATTTATATGTTACACTGCTTCAAATAACAAAAAACGAAAATCATAATCTGTAGATGCATACATAAATGTATAATGTCCCTTATGAATTTGTTTTTGTGTTAAAACAGTTAAAGCATTCCAACTTTCAAATTGAGTGTCGCATCTTTCCAATAAAATAAAAAAAACCCTATCATTATTTAATTTGACGTTGTACGTCACTTGCATTAGTAGATATCAGTTTCCAAGATGTTAACGTTCAGCATATCGCACGCTCTGAAAATACTTTTCGCCGCTTTTATTTTTTCAGGTTGTTACTGACAATATGCGTAAATATTTTGGGTTGTTGCTAATCTAATAAATGAAGAAAAATAAAGTTCTCAGGACTAATTGACGGTTTAAGATTGAGATTTAATACAGAATATAAAACACGATCGCCAGACATTGATGAAAAATATATGAAAAATGTATTGCCTTTGCAAAAAAAAAAAAAATTATCATTATAATATAATAGGTAAATGTATTTGAACTATGAAGCACCTCGTAATACTAATTGTCTTTTAATCACATATTTGAAATTGAATAGGTGGTATTGCCTTTACAGAAAATAAAATCATATATTTAAATAAATGATATTACTTACTAACATTCAAACTGAATGAGTGATATCAAGTTTTCAAATACGTGATATCCCCTATTCAAATAAGTGAGTGCACCAAATCAAAGATGAGTAGATGATAACACGTATTCTAATAAATGATTTCACTATTTGAAAAGGCGATATTACCAACTCAAATTGGTAATATAACTTTATTACAATAAATACCAAATCAATCCGACATCTTAAATAAACAGTTTCACTTTAATTTATCAATGTTTTAAAAGCATTATGGGCGACAGTTTCACAATGTGTAAAATCATGTACGAATTTATTTTATTAGATAATTTAAATTCGGTTTTTAAGAAAAAATATGAAAGATCATTAGAAGAAGAGGAGAGACCACGACGTGAAAAGCAGGAAACGTCCAACAAAACATGCACCCTTGATGGACATACTAACGGATGGTTGTGGTATATAATATTAAGATTGTCGTAACATGAGAAACATCTTCTTTTGGTTTGAATTAAAGAAGTCGTGTTCAAATCAAAGAGTTTTGTATTTAAATTGCGATTTAACCCAATAACTCTTGCGATTAAACGAAATGATAGTTGCTTCTAAACGAAATAATTTTTTGCGATTAAACACTTTAAATATTGTGCAAAAACTTGCGTTAAAACGCTATCTTTAGCATTTAAACGCAAAACACATTGCGATGAGATACGTTAAAGATTGCGTTTAAACGCAATAGCTATTGCCTTTACACGCAATGGAAATTATTTTTTTTAACTGAACTTGCCTCAATGACTTTGGTAATTAGGGGCACCGAAATGTGATCATTGGGACACCGGGCTTACAGTAATCTAGTTAAAATAGAAAAGATGTAAGCATTTGATTTTTTCATGATATACAAATATATAAGCATTAATATGCGTGTTGGATTTTTGAATACATTAACTCAGCTTATTTTTTGAAAGAAATTCCAAGCGACTGTCATGCACCAAGTATTGGCATATTTTGATTCGGATAACATCCATTCAAATAACCCTTCTCCTCTTACGACATTCACAAGCACAGTCCTGACTTCCCTTTTTCACAATCGTAGTAGTAGTACCTTAATCTTACTCGACTGTTTATGGTAAGATAAACAAGTTGTTAGAGCTTGTATCGAACTATTTGTTTATCACTAATATAAAGATAATCTAAAAAAATATCATTGAGACCTCCCTGAAAAACTAGTATTAATTGAAATACATGTACACACATTCAAACAGATATAAGCTAATAAAGAAGCGTTTTACTATATTTAAAACAACTAATGAGTAATGAAATAACCTTCAAAAGGTGTTCTCAGCGAAAAGAAATTTTTAAGGAATTTCTTTAATACGTAATTTTCACGGTAATAATATTTTCTTTAAAACAATGTGTTTCAAACAACTTCTGAAATGAAATTTAAAAAATAAGGAAGAGTGTTACAGTATTTTAAATAATGGATGAGTAATGAAATGACCTTCGAAAAGATATTCTCAGCTGCAAAAAAAAAGTCTTGTACTTTTCTGTAATATATAAGGTGCACGTGTGAAAGAAGTCCGTCGAACACAGCATAAAACATGACAAATTGTGCTGTTTGATTTAAATTCACTGCTAAGTTCTGTACCGATGGAGGGTTTAATTCGTGTTGTGTCTATTTTCTTTCTTCTTTATGCATATTCTGAAGCTGTTAGCTGGGCTGTAAGAGGAAATGGTAATTCTGTTGCGTTTAGAGATATTACAAAAAGTTGATCGACAAAAAGATAGTCATAAATATTTTTATTAAAAACGCATCTCTTGAATTATATTTTCTTTAAGCATTTAATATTGCACAATCAAATTGTAATAAAAAAACCTTAAAATATAATGCATTCAAATGTATACATTATAACGAAAACATTCTATGATTTAATAGTATATGCTTTATTTAATAGTATATGCTTTATACGGTGTGTATTTTTTTTATTGCTTTTTGTGGTTTAGGCACTGTGGTCATTATGGAAAAATAACTCTGTTACCGGGTCAGAGTTATGAAAATACAACTAGGATGTACTGTTATCAATGCCTATGTTCTGGGGATGGAGACAATTTACGTTGTTGCGGGTGAGTGAAAAGTAACGAGTACATTTTTAAATAATATTAATCACAAGTTGATAAAAATTGATTACCAACATTAAAGCATTATGAGCTGCAAATTTCATGATGAATTTTTTTTTTAACGATAACGATTATTTTAATGATATTTTCTACAAATATGACAAAAATATCATGGTTTTTAAATTCTTATTCGCCAAATTTTTGTAAAAAAAGGCCGTTAAGAAGCCTTAATTGGAACAAAATTGAATTATTGTGTTTTATATATATATATATATATATATATATATATATATATATATATATATATATATATATATATATATATATACATATTTGTAATACATTCGCAAAGGGTTGTTAATATTGTTTTTTTTATCTACTTAAGTTTTGGTATGTTATATCTGGTTTATTCATATCCTGAATAAAGTCGTTTGCACGTCGTATTCAAGCAAATATTAACTTAGTATTCATAATGTAAAGGTCACATTAAGTCCTCAAACAAAAATATATACAACGCAAAGTACTGATTAAAATCCTAAATCTAAGATATGGGGCACTGACATTCTTTTTTAACATTATACACATTTACACGATTGCATGTTTACATGTAACAAAGATGTACATAAGCACAATTTCTGTACATTTCATTTACACCAATTATGTATGTTTATTTTGTGCAACACAGTTTGTTTGCATATAATTTTGTATTTTCTTCATTTTACCGTTGTAGTGTTCAGCCACAAAGAGGTTGTCTCTGGTGTCCACACATAAACCTCATGGACGGTGTAAACTACATATGTAAAAGTAGCGGAGGAACTGTCCGTCCTGATCCAAGATGTGGATACTTTTGTTGTAATAGTCTGCTGTTAGGATCCGACTAAGGCTGTCTCCAGTGATACCGCGTGGATAGAATGATCCCCTGTTATTGAAAAAACCATTGTAGGTAAAGCGGAGTTTTCCGGCCTGATTGACCACCACAACTCTATGGGCTTTGCAGTCTGTCACACAGATATCTAGATTCCTGTTCTCGATGATGTATTTTGTGCGATAGCCAGATGAATAGATCTTTTTTCCTTCTTCATATGAATAGAGAGGTTGTCCTTTGTCATTATACTGAATACTTTGTTTTTCTTTGGCGCCAGAGTAACGCGCAACTTTTGTTTGTTTATTTTCATCATTGTTCAAGATAACCAGAAGGTCACCAGAGGAGGTAATACAGACACTTTGAGGTCTCCACTCTTTTAGTTTGATGAACGTCTTTGTCTTCTTTTTTTTTTATTCACTTTCTTCACAGTTCTATCCTCGTAATTAGAATAAACTAATTTCCCGCGCCTTGTTACCGCTATGTCCTGCGGAATGTTACTTGGATTAATTTTGTTTGATTTCAATAGTTCCCCCCGGAGGTTATAGCGTCTCATAATGTTGTCCTCACCACAAGTCCATATTTTCTCATCACTGAGACAGGACACACTGCGTAGATTCCATTTTCAACAGTCGGTGTTTATATCTGTGATGATCCATGGAGCATCAGTGAACGGTCTGCCTGGGGAAAAGGACTCGGCAGCTAGGGAATCCAATGAACAATCACTTTCTTCTGTTTTGATAGATAACGCTGACAGAGAACCAAACTGTTGGTTTAGCTGTTCTTTGCTAATTTTGTGAGGGTTAAACATGGTAAGGAAACTGTAAGCTTAGTAAGCTCAGTTTTGAATTCAGCATTTCTAGATTGGTAGGCAGAGACACTACTGACATCATTTGAGTTCAGTAACTTTTCCAAATAAGCAATTCTTTGTTTGATTTCAGATTTGGTGCGGTTGATTCCATTTTTTTGTTTTCGTAAGACATACTTGTGATTTAGTTCCATCTCATGAAGATCAGATTTCAGTTTTTGAATAATTGTATTTATTTCTTCGACAAAGCGTTTCCCATGTTGGTCGATTTCTTGTGTCAAATTTTGTGAGTTTATATTCATATCCGTCTGTTGATCTAGGATGTAAGATTCAATCTTTCCGTATTCAGGGTAAATGGTTTTCTTTAGCTCTTCTAGATCTTTTAGAATGGAATGACATTTTTCATGGTTTCAATAGATCTTTGACCTTGTTGTTCTTCAGAGGAAGCACATGTTGCACAATTAAGAAAAGCAAATGAGGAATGCTTTTGGCATTTAGGAGTAGATACTTTTTTCCCAAATGGCACCACATTGTGATCTTTGGATTGATCTGAGAGATGTTTTCCCACACAATCATTACACAGTTGTATGTCACAAATCTCACAGTACATAGGGGTGGATGTGGTCTCACAGAGATGGCATCGTAGCACACCCGTGGCCCAGCTGCGGGAATCCATGCTCAGACACCTTGAAGGGAAGTTTTTATTAAAATTCTGAAACAGAAATATCTGATTGACACACACACACACACACACACAAATAGTGCAGCTGATTTTTTGAAGGTATATAGTGCTTTGAAAAGATATGGGTTGACACGTCATAGATTTAAAGGTTTCTTGCAACTTTGCCAACATTTTGAAACTCTTAATTTGATCCCACCTGACCAGCATAAAAATGTTTATATGTGAATTAGGGCCGATTTTTAAAAATTTTACGACCAATTTTATGCAGAGCTGATCTCAGAAACTATCAGAGATATGACTGCGACATTTTCAGGATAGGTAGTCTGTATTTTGAAGTTTTGTGTCACAATTTTTGTACGTTTTCGTCTTCGTCGTATTATCAGTTGATAATTTGTTAAGAAATATATAACAAAAGTGGTAGAGAATTAAAAATTCTTTCCTACAAAATCATGAAAAAAGGGCTGTCCTCTTTAATTAGGGACCAAGACATTCGTAATCTATATTAAAAATAGCTTAAAAACGATAAAGATTTTGTAATGCATTATAGAAAAAAAGTTGCTGTATGTTACAAAATCTATAAAGAAAAAATCTATGCCACGTCAATTAATTACGTAATTAGGGATTTAAGGGGCCAGAGTCCTTAAACTTTGACTCAATATATCTGGAGAAGGAGGCATATTTTGTTAAGCATTGTAGAAGAGAATATGAATGCATTGATCATTCGCAGCGATATCACCTATCTAAACAGCATTGCGTGTCCCCATTAAGGAACTACAGGGCTGGCCCTTAAAATTTTCAATTAATTTTTTTAATATTCTTAAGTTCTTTTCAGGGAAATAAAAAAAAGGCTGAGACCTTTCATTAGGGACCAAGACACTCGTAAACTCTATTACGATTTTGTTATGTCTTCTGTATATCTTATTTTGAATACATGTATTTTGAACGAAAACTTTTAGGTACGACTTGTCTGTTTAATGTTGAGTACTGTGGTGGCAGGGGATAGTTTTTTTGGTCGAGGAAATGTGAGGCAGATAGTGCCCATATATGAGATTTAATTTTTCAGTGGGTTTTTAAATTTGCTAAAATTGGTTTGCATGCAGGGGACACATGGTCCCGAGTCTTGAGAATTTTAAAACATTTCAGAATAAAACAAGTACAACTTACATATAGCATCATAAAGAATAGCCAGGGACAGTCTCAAAATTTTCTGAAAAATTGCCCTTTTTTCACATTTTCACGGGTCCAGAACCACGCTCCAGTCCCGAGCAACTGCCATAAACTACCATAGGATTGGTAGCTTAATGTATACCCATGCAAATAATCACCAATTGATGGGGGGGGGGGGGGTCAATCACCTTCTTATCGAGTGACATTTCGTGTTCTGAACCCACCCTACTTTTCAAGCACAAAACCGAAAGTGAAAATGTTGGCCACAGTTTCGCATTTTCATTCCATATCTGATGAAAAGTGCTACCAGTATTAAAGTGCCATATATCAATGAAATTGACATGAGCTCCTCTATCCACAAAATGAATGCAATAAATATTCTACCAATTTATACCCCTCAAATAACCAGCCAAACCCCAGGTTCTCCCATTATTTCAAAATTTTGTTGCCATTCAAAGTTATGGTACCAAATGATCCTTTGCTTGATAACTCCCAGAACTTACAAAATTAATGCCCTTGTATACGAAAAGCTTGTGTTATCGCTACTCCTCTGCAACCATAAGAGATAGAAACTTGGAACTTTTACCAATATCTTCAGTACACTTAGAGGATTCTTCAATCTATTCACACCGAAAGGATCTGAGCCCCCCTTCTAGCAGTTATTGCCCCTGAAACTATTTAAATTTCTATAAAATCACTTCCCACTTTTTAACTATTGTCTTAGAGACTTCGGACCACATGGGATGGAAGCGTCTACCTTGGCCAAACAAAATGACATAAAGCTCAAAGGTCAAGGTCATTTGGAAATCCGTTAATTAATGAAATTACAGAGTTATTGCCCCTATTTATGAAAAGCTAATTATCGCTACTGCTCTGAAACCATAAGAGATAGAAACTCGGAACTTTTACCAATGTCTTTAGTACATTAAGAGGGTTCTTCTATCTATCATACCGGAAGGATCTGGGGCCCCCTTCTAGTAGATATTGCCCCTGAAAGTATTAAAATTTCCATTAAATCACTTCCAACTTTCTTTATTACTTCTCATAGAGACTTCGGACCACTTGAGATTGAAGCGTCTACCTTGGCGGATCAAAATGACATAAAGGTCAAAAGCATGGTCATTTGAAAATCTGTGTATTCATGAGTTTTCGTATATCTTTTGTTTAGGGTTATATAGAGAAATTTATCAAGGATATAGTAGGACGTCTAACGATATTTTAAAATGTAGTCTTTCAGCTCCCACCTTGAAAAAGTGAGTGAGTTATTGTCCGTTTTGAACGAAATGCTTGTTATCGCTACTCCTCTGAAACTATAATAGAAAGAGACTTGAAACGTTTACAAATGTCTTCAGTACATTTAGACGTTTCTTCAATCTATGATTCCAAAAGGGTCGAACGTCCACAACTGGCAGTAATTCCCCTTTGAATTTCATTGATTTCACATACGAAATACACCCCCTTTTTATGTGTGTCCTTGACCTTTGACCTTGTGACCTCGACCTTTGACCGCCACAGGATGAATGACCATCTTTAAGTTCTCCTTAAAGATAGCTTAAAGATGCTTAAAGGTAGCTTAAAGACGATCTTTAAGCCACCTTTAAGCTACCTTTAAGCTATATGTGTTGCTTAAAGATGGCTTAAAGAAAGCGTAAAGATGGCTTAAAGGCAGCTTAAAGACTATCTTTAAGCCACCTCTAAGGACAACTTATAGGTCCTTAATGTCCAAACTTCTTTAAGCCACCTTTAAGCTACCTTTAAGCCACCTTTAAGCCATTAAAAAAAGTTTATTTCATTATTGTGCTTAATTTCCAACAAAATGTATTAACTTTATGAAAGAAAAGGTATTAAAACGGTTTTTGTTCTAGAAAGAAAAATGAAAAAAAAAAACACAAAAAAAACGGCCACGGCGAGAATTGAACCCGGGACCCTTAGTTTACTAGCATCACCACACTTCCTCTGCGCCACGGCAACTTACATGTATATGGGCGTTTTTATATCCTATATATCAGTGGATATTGAATCACTGTATTGAATGTGTTTACTTGAAATGATTTTGACAAACCATTCAGTTTGTAACAATCAATTATATCTAATTTATAAATTACATGCATGCGTATATTTAGAATGAAATACGGAACTTGGTCTTCAGTGAACAAAAATATATTACCGTTAGGTTCACTATAGTAGGCTTTCTTAGTTAATAAATTTAAACCAAGTAGATATACGTTCATCTAATTTATAGCTATAAAAATGTAAGAAAGAAAATGAAATCATTTCTTTTATGAAATGCATTGATACTATTAGGGTATTTGTTCAATTTCCCGCAATTTCCCGGTTTTCATGATCGCGGCGCCGTTCCAATATGTTTAAATATTTACATGTAATTGTATGTACATGATTTTTAAACTATCAATTCTATAACAAACAAAATTACCGGTGACGTATTTACTGCATGTGGCAATTGCAAATGACTTGTATATACAATTGTATGATGTGCCAGGCCGGGTATATTTGACATATTTACCCTTATACATATATTTAAATAATCAACCCCTATTTATGATCACCGGTACATTAATTAATTAGCCTCAAGATTTTACTCTTACATACATGTATTGTTAATTTGTAGACGTAACATCTTTGAAACCCAGAGCTAGGAAATAATACTTTGAAAATGAATTACAAATGTAAATTAACTTTTATTCACTAGACTTATCGTATACTCGTACATACTAAGATTCAACGCCTTTAGAAACCCTGACGTGCACCTGGGCACACGACACACCTGTTGTGTATATCTTGTATATTCTGTGTTAGTTCCAGGGGTTTTCTTAAGTTGGACAAACAATAGACTTTAATTAGATATACACAAACATGCACCTGGGCACACGACACAACTGTTGTGTATATCTTGTATATTCTGTGTTAGTTCCACGGGTTTTCTTAAGTTGGACAAACAATAAACTCTAATTAGATATACACAAACGAACAAAACTATGTCTAGACAAACAAAGCAGTAATATCCTGCCCGATATAACAAAGGCAGTTGAGAGTCTTTTCATCTTTAACATGTATCTAGCAGATCTAGAGTTAGAAATAATGAAAATTGAAAAAAAAAATACAAACCTTAAAACGATTATCAAATTAAATCATGCATTTTGGGTTCATTATCTTTATTTTGTTGAATAACCGGAGGAACAGAGAGAGAGAGAGAGAGAGAGAGAGAGATTTTTTTCACCGATTAATTTATTATCTGAAACAAACATACTTTAATTAGTTTTATGCACATATTAAGATACAGAGACTGCGCTCATCCCTACAATAATTTTGAAACCCCCCAAAAATTATAAAGAATTTTATAACGGCAATCTGTGTCCATCGGAGCGGTGCTGATGATAGCGATCTGTGTTTAATGGAGCGACGATTAAAACCGCCTGGAACACCCCCCCCCCCCCTTCCGTGGAAATTATATTATCACTCGGATGACCCCCTCCCATCTCTATAAAAGAGCTTTTGCATTTAATATATGTTTTTATTGTTCAGCTTGATCAATATTGACTTAAAGGCCACTTAAAGACAGTGTAAAGGCAGTGTAAAGAGAGCGTAAATGCCACTTAAAGATGCTTAAAGGTGGCTTAAAGGTGGCTTAAAGAAGTTCGGACATTAAGGACCTATAAGCACTTGCTTAAAGGTGACTTAAAGGCGGCTTAAAGGTTGTATAGCCTTTAAGCTCCTTTAAGTCACCTTTAAGCCACCTTTAAGGACTTGCTTAAAGATGGTTTTTCGCCCTGTGCGCTTAGAACTGGTGTGTTACAAGTATCTGCAACATATATATATATATATATACAAGATTCATTTATATGTACAATTAGCTCTTTCAAACAACCCCCTCCCTATTTTTAGGTTTGACCTTGACCTGACATTGACATCTTAGAACTGACGTGTTATAAGTATATGCAATTTATATCAGATTTAGCTATGTGTACAATTAGCCCCCCCCCCCTTCCCTTCTTTTATATACAAGGATTGAATTCTTATGTGAACTTGACATTCGATATCTGTACTTGAAATTTAATATTTCTTTTAAATATAACACATTACAAAGTGTTACAACCGTTTGACAGAATATTTTTAATAGTCTTTAATCCAGACCGCGTTTTAGACTACGCCACCGAAAAAAATTCAGCTCCAGTAAAACTCTGTAGAACTCGGCAAAAATGTATGGTGTCCAAGTAGCGTAGTGGAAAATGCACTCCTTTTTCACCGCTGCGACCCAAGTTCGATCCCCGTGATCGACAGTGGTTGTATGTGATAGGGTATGGCAGTCGCCCGCTTGGACACGTGGGTTCTCTCCGGGTATCCCGGCTTCTTCCCACACCAATGACCCCTCGCGCTAACATCCGTGCCAACGAGAGATATTAATATAAGTCGTAGAACTTGCTTATCAATCGTTGTAAAATAAATAAAGTTCAGTTTTAAAATTTAATGGATTGTTCATCACACCTGAATCTAAGTGCCTGTCAAATTTCAAACGAAATGAACTGCATTGAAGAAAGTTATCCACTCCAGCGGCATCAAACTGTTATCCCGAGAAACGAAATTTCAACGCTTCTATATTTCAGTCTCCTCCTACCTTTGAACAATCTCTCATTCCTAAAATACTTGCAGGCTATCGTAAACTAATGTCATCTAAGGTATATTGGTATGATGTTACATTTCTAAAAATGTGTGGTACGATGTTTTTCAACAAAATGTACGTAACCTGAAACTTTTCTTAAGGTGGCTTACTACACCTTGAAATATTTTCTCAGACCGAGGAGAGAATCTAAAAAAAGATATGACTTCAATATTTTTAGACGAAATGGAAATAAATAATGACAATATACATGTTCAATTTTTCTTTGAATGCTTAAAGATGTAATCACGTTTTGTGTACTTAATCTAAACCATATATTTCCTAATTTCATTGTAACATTTTGATGCTTAACTTGCGTATTTCTAGTACTACTGTTTATACAAAATCTGAGTTCCAGTTTACAAATCACTTTCTACGTTTGTTGACTCATAATGCAGGTATATATCGATACACTGTTTACCTTTAACATAGAATGTCCACATTATCAACGCTTGAATTTGGTCCTATAATATACACAAACAGATTTTAAATATATTTGTATTTAAGGGGCAGGAATGTGATATATCGAAATTTCGTGTATTTATTCTTTATCATTATGCCCACAATGTCATTCATTTTCTCAGCTTTAGCGCTGCATTTATTCAATAGCAAACTAAATAAATGGCAGTTTTCTATTGTCCTTTTTCATAATAAAGAACTGTATATCTTTATTTGAAAAGGTAGACAGCTGGTTTCACACTTTTCTTCTGAGTCCCCGTTTCAAATGTCTTTGGGAAGTTCCCTCTTAAGTTATATTTTTCAAGGTAAAGGGAATTTTAAATACCTGGGTTTATAACTTTTTAATTATTTGTTAGTTTAAATATATATATATTTGTAATACATTCGCAAAGGGTTGTTAATATTGTTTTTTTTATCTACTTAAGTTTTGGTATGTTATATCTGGTTCATTCATATCCTGAATAAAGTCGTTTGCACGTCGTATTCAAGCAAATATTAATTAAGTATTCATAATGTAAAGGTCACATTAAGTCCTCAAACAAAAATATATACAACGCAAAGTACTGATTAAAAGCCTTAATCTAAGATACAGCACTGACATTCTTTTTTAACATTGTACACATGTTTACATGTAACAAAGGTGTATATAAGCACAGTTTCTGTACATTTCATTTACACCAATTCTGTATGTTTATTTTGTGCAACACAGTTTGTTTACATATAATATTGTATTTTCTTCATTTTACCGGTGTAGTGTTCAGCCACAAAGAGGTTGTCTCTGGTGTCCACACATAAACCCCATGGACGGTGTAAACTACATATGTAAAAGTAGCGGAGGAACTGTCCGTCCTGATCCAAGATGTGGATACTTTTGTTGTAATAGTCTGCTGTTAGGATCCGACTAAGGCTGTCTCCAGTGATACCGCGTGGATAGAATGATCCCCTGTTATTGAAAAAACCATTGTAGGTAAAGCGGAGTTTTCCGGCCTGATTGACCACCACAACTCTATGGGCTTTACAGTCTGTCACACAGATATCTAGATTCCTGTTCTCGATGATGTATTTTGTGCGATAGCCAGATGAATAGATCTTTTTTCCTTCTTCATATGAATAGAGAGGTTGTCCTTTGTCATTATACTGAATACTTTGTTTTTCTTTGGCGCCAGAGTAACGCGCAACTTTTGTTTGTTCATTTTCATCATTGTTCACATAGGCGTCGGAACCGGGGGGGGCTAGGGGGGGCTTAGCCCCCCACTTTTTTTGCAAAGTTATACCTAACCATTATAAACATAGCATGATAGAGGGTTCAGCCCCCCCACTTTTTCTCGCAGGAAAGACTATTGTTCCTAAATTTACCTTGAAAGATTGAGAGGTTAGATTCAGAAGCATACTAGCCCCCCCCCCCCCCCCCCCCCCCAACGGATTAGGAATTTCATGATTTTGGAGAAAAAAAAATTTGGGTAAGTAAATTTTTTTTTGGAAGTATAGTATACTCCCCCCCCCCTACTCCCCCCCCCCCCCCCCCCCCCCACGGATTAGGATTTCCATGATTTTGGGAAGAACTTTTTTCTCAATATTTCTGAGGATTAGTCTAGCCCCCCCACTTTCAATTTGCTTCCGACGCCTATGGTTCATGATAACCAGAAGGTCACCAGAGGAGGTAATACAGACACTTTGAGGTCTCCACTCTTTTAGTTTGATGAACGTCTTTGTCTTCTTTTTTTATTCACTTTCTTCACAGTTCTATCCTCGTAATTAGAATAAACTATTTTCCCGCGCCTTGTTACCGCTATGTCCTGCGGAATGTTACTTGGATTAATTTTGGTTGATTTCAATAGTTCCCCCCGGAGGTTATAGAGTCTCATAATGTTGTCCTCACCACAAGTCCATATTTCCTCATCACTGAGACAGGACACACTGCGTAGATTCCATTTTCCACAGTCGGTGTTTATATCTGTAATGATCCATGGAGCATCAGTGAACGGTCTGCCTGGGGAAGAGGACTCGGCAGCTAGGGAATCCAATGGACAATCACTTTCTTCTGTTTTGATAGATAACGCTGACAGAGAACCAAACTGTTGGTTTAGCTGTTCTTTGCTAATTTTGTGAGATATAAAACATGGTAAGGAAACTGTAAGCTTAATAAGGTCAGTTTTGAATTCAGCATTTCTAGATTGGTAGGCAGAGACACTACTGACATCATTTGAGTTCAGTAACTTTTCCAAATAAGCAATTCTTTGATTTCAGATTTGGTGCGGTTGATTCCATTTTTCTGTTTTCGTAAGACATACATGTGATTTAGTTCCATCTCATGAAGATCAGATTTTAGTTCTTGAATAATTGTATTTATTTCTTCGACAAAGCGTTTCCCATGTTGGTCGATTTCTTGTGTCAAATTTTGTGAGTTTATATTCATATCCGTCTGTTGATCTAGGATGTAAGATTCCATCTTTCCGTATTTAGGGTAAATGGTTTTCTTTAGCTCTTCTAGATCTTTTAGAATGACATTTTTCATGGTTTCAATAGATCTTTGACCTTGTTGTTCTTCAGAGGAAGCACATGTTGCACAATTAAGAAAATCAAATGAGGAATGCTTTTGGCATTTAGGAGTAGATACTTTTTTTCCAAATGGCACCACATTGTGATCTTTGGATTGATCTGAGAGATGTTTTCCCACACAATCATTACACAGTTGTATGTCACAAATCTCACAGTACATAGGGGTGGCTGTGGTCTCACAGAGATGGCTTCGTAGCACACCCGTGGCCCAGCTGCGGGAATCCATGCTCAGACACCTTGAAGGGAAGTTTTTATTAAAATTCTGAAAGAGAAATATCTCTTTGACACACACACACACACACACACACACACACAAATGGTGCAGCCGATTTTTTGAAGGTATATAGTGCTTTGAAAAGATATGGGTTGACACGTCATAGATGTAACGGTTTCTTACAACTTTGCCAACATTTTGAAACTCTTAATTTGATCCCACCTGACCAGCATAAATATGTTTATATTGATGTTGATCATTATGATCATATTGTATCCAAAAAAAACTGTTTAAAATGTGCAACGATGAATAAATAAAAGTGCATGTACAAAAAGTTTTAAAAGAAAAAACAGACCTCTACGATTCAGCATGGCGTCTGTTTGAGTAGAATTTCCCCTCTTGGTTTACTTCTTGGTATTTATCACATGACTGTTTTAAATATGATTTGAAAAAAACGTGGAGTCTACTCGAGATTTAAATTAAACAACCTGTCCCTATGAAATTGTTAAAATCCATTGAGATAGTTCATTCATTGCATAGTATGCAAGTTCTTTCTACAGTTGTACATGAAATTCCAGGACGTAAAAACGTAACTATTAAGTTCTTTCGTTTCAAACGGAAGAACTTATTGTTTTCGTACTGTTCTTATCAGGATTGCCTGTTTTATTTTTTCCAAATTTTGTGCACGCGATTTGTCAACATTTTTTTACAGGCAATGAGACGTGATCGATCTGAATTTTATATGTAATTGTATTTTGTCGGTTGAGATTAAGGGCCGATTTTAAAAAATTTTTACGACCTATTTTATGCAAAGCTGATCTCAGAAACTATCAGAGATATGACATTTTCAGGATAGGTAGTCTGTAGTTTGAAGTTTTGTGTCACAATTTGTGTACGTTTTCGTCTTCGTCGTATTATCAGTTGATAATTTGTTAAGATATATATAACAAAAGTGGTAGAGAATTAAAAATTCTTTCCTACAAAATCATGAAAAAAGGGCTGTCCTCTTTAATTAGGGACCAAGACATTCGTAATCTATGTTAAAAATAGCTTAAAAACGATAAAAATTTTGTAATGCATTATAGAAACAAAGTTGTTGTTCGTTACAATATCTATAAAGAAAAAATCTATGCCACGTCAATTAATTACGTAATTAGGGATTTTAAGGGGCCAGAGTCCTTAAACTTTGACTCATTATATCTGGAGGAGACATATTTTGTTAAGCATTGTAGAAGAGAATATGTATGCAATGATCATTCGCAGCGATATCACCTATCTAAACAGCATTGCGTGTCCCCATTAAGGAACTACAGGGCTGGCCCTTAAAATTTTCAAATAATTTTTTTAATATTCTTAAGTTCTTTTTAAGGAAATAAAAAAAAAAGAAGCTGAGACCTTTCTTTAGGGACCGAGACACTCGTAAACTCTATTACGACTAACTTAAAAAAACCAAAAAAGATTTTGTTATGTCTTCTGTATATCTTATTTTGAATACAGTACCCGCAGCGTTATTTTTTACAATCATATCCTATCGTATCGTGTATCAATCCTATCGTATCGTGCGTGTATACTGTTCTATCGTGCGTTAATTCTATCCTATCGTGCGTGTATACTGTTCTATCGTGCGTTAATCCTATCCTATCGTGCGTTAATCCTATCAGGTTTATCGTTTAATTTCAACAATTCTTCCGTTTATCCTATCGTGTTTACATTTACAAAGCCAAAGAAAAATTCTTAGATCTACCCCCCAAAAATTAATGAATGGTGACTGATATAAATATTTGATGGACGTTAATGAGTTATACTAACATTGTTATTGTTAGCAGGAACATTGATATTGAAATATCCTAATCTACGACAGCTTACTGATCACAGGGCCGATCTATCATACTGTTCCACGATCAAGTATGATCTATAGACCAATCCTGTTTAAAGTTTGTCTAAATACTGGATAAAAAAATCGTGTTTTAAAAATGTTAACCAACAGAAATTGTGTTTTCCTATACAAAGGCGTCGGAACCGGGGGGGGGGGGGGGGGGGGGGGGGAGCCCCCCCCCCTTTCAATTTGCTTCCGACGCCACTGCTATATATGGAAACCCTTATGAGAAAGGAGAGGGCTTTAGAAATGTGGCGTGTACATACGTGTATATAGTTGTTTGCGTGTTTGCGTGTTAAAGGAAGAAAATAAGCTGTTTTCTTGCATCTCTATCTCTCTCCCTCTATCTTTGTGTCCTCTCCTTCTTTCACTTCCTCTCTCTCTCTCCTCTCTCCGTCTTTTCCATCCACTGCCCTCTCTTTCTTTCTCTCTTCATTAACGGAAACAATTCAAATATCAAGAGAAAAAAATAATGATAAATGTAGTTGCACCTGCGTTCAACTGTTCTAGTACATGTATTTTTCAATAAAAAAAATCAATAAAAATATGGAGAAGACTGCAGCGAGTCGGTAAGCGTAAGACATTCACATTCCAAATGTTCGACATCTGAACGTGGTGGTTTTTTTTTTCGGTTTTAATTTATTTCATGAGTAAAAATTTTCTGAGTCAAAAATGAACCCGATATTCTATCCAGATCGGTTGTCTTTGAATTTAATGAACGTAAAATATCTTCCCGACAATTTTTATATTAATCAACCATACTGACTATAATTAATCGTAGGTCGTGGAGGTTTTGATAAAAAAAAAAGAAAGAATAATGCATGCATTCGTAATTATTGATTCTTCAGTGTATATGTTACATTAAAGTTTTAAAATTCAGAGAATTTAAAACTATCTTTAACAAGTTATAGATAGTTTTAAATTCTCTGAATTTTAAAACTTTAATGTAACATATATAATCATACCATACGGCTTACAATATCATTCACTTCACTATCCCTCAAACGGTTACACTCACAGTTTTGTAAATAAAAAAACGGGACCACAATCTGAACATGCACATACAAATTAATGTATTTTTATCTCATTTTATTACAAATCATGTACGAATAACAAAATAATTTACTCATGTTCTTTGCTATAATATTTTGGGCGAATCGGGGTTGGGGCTACATATATATCCAAAGATAACTAATGATCGTTGCTCTACTGATACACGTGTATACATACACGTGTTAGTTTCCTGTGTATTCTGTGTGAATTGAACGGGTTTTTGTCTATTAAGAAACACTAGACCTTACCTACCTGTATATTGGAAGACGACCGTGAAGCACACCCCTTGTACACAAGCCCCCCCCCCCCTCTCTCTCTCTCATGTGTTTTAGGTGACTGAGAAAAATAGTTATGAACGAGTCGATCTTCCTAAGTATGGATACTATGTATAGCCTTTGAACTTATACCTACTTATCAGTAAGTAAAAGACGCGATCACCCGTGGGTATCCGACGATGTATATCCTCGAGAAGCTTATAAAATATACAGAAAAACAAAACTTATTTTGTAGGGGAAATTATCATTCATTATTATTTACGAGACAGTCCAGGCTTATATAATAACCAAGAATATTTACATGATTTGAATCACTTTACAACGTTAAACCAGGGTTTTTTTTTTTCTCCATTAAAAACTGAGACCATAAATCGTAAAATTTTAACCCGGTCACATTTTCATCAGCTTGGGAAAATGAAACGAACTTAATACTGAATGAAATAAAATAAAATAAATAAAGCATATACTGAACATGAAGCTGCAATAATTATACCAGTATATTGATTGTGAATATTGAATCAACCTACAGAGTTCTGCTTTGATTTGGTAATTGCATGCTCTATAAGTCTTCTACGAACAGAATAAGTCATCACTGGAAGGTTAAGCGTGTATGGGTTTCAAAAGTCTATAGTGGGGTATGATTGAGTCTATGTTAGATTTTCTTGTTAGAAAAAGCCGGGTTTTTTTAAATATTCAAACTGATACCCCCATACCCCTCTTTCCCTTGAATGGATAATTATCCGCTACACTGATATCATGCAATGTAAACTTTTGCTACAGGCTTATGAATGTCCTGTACATGTAAATATTTGATTTTAAAAACGCAGCGAAACAGAATCAGAATCTAGAGATTTAGATATAGTTTGGTGAACTAGGCAGTGAATGTCTTGAGATGAAAAAGTTTTCAAGATGTAAACAGTTACAAACATTGTACAGAACTAATTGTGTACGAAATTGTAAATGCACTTTGCTTTAAAAGTCTAACCTTTCCCCATATACATTTACTAGAATTAATAATTTAGGAGCATTACTATTTATAAAATCTGGAATGCTTACACAATTTAAGTACGCTAGCCTGTTTGTTTAAGAAATACATTATGTAGCCTTCATACACGGATAAAGGTTATGCCAGTCCACTTCTCTAAAGAAATGAAATTGTCGAATTGCATCTTTTGAATTAATTGAGTTGGTGTAAATATTAATTTCCATTACATGTCTTGAATTTTGTATTTACATGTTCACCCAACACAGTATTTACAGTTTGACTCCATACGTATTTCTGAACTTAGTATAACAGTGCATTAATTATATATATTCACATCAGTATACTTTCCTTCTTATTTCAGACACCTCTTTTAGATCGTATGAATATATAACATAATATAATTCGATTATACGTAAAATACATGCATAATTTAAGGGTTCTTCGAAAAACTAGAGACCATCTTTAATCTTAAAATTCGAGCAGAGACATACAAAAGTCATGTTCATGTATATTATAACAGTACATATGTCCCTGATTCGAGTTTGTAATATATCTTTAATTAATTGCAACACAAGAATAAGGGTATGAAAACACTTATACAGTATAACGATAACTATGTAAAAAGCTGAAGTTTTTCAAGAAATAAAAATAGAAGACATGGATAAATGATTATATCAGCAGGCTTACAACTCAGTGTCTCGGCAGGCGTAAGCAGGGTAAGAACTCTTTGTCTTCTTTACAGAATTTGAACATTTTTAATAATATTTTTCATTAAACAGCAAATACAAAATAACCCTTTATTTCTTTGATCATGTATTTAGTTAGGAAACATAAAATATCCAAGAAAAAAAAATTATCAGATAAACGGCAGGCGTATAGATTTTCTCGGCAGGCGTATGCATTCTGCGTAAGAGTTATCTATTTTACCGATTTTTACCAATTTTGTGTTAATTAACGAATTTAAAGTCAACTTTTTATTTCTGTTATCAATTATTAAGCTAAGTAAACTAAAATATCAAAGAAATAATAAAAATAATCCATCAAATAAACGGCAGGCGTATACATGTTCTTGGCAGGCGTATGATTTCTTCGTAAGAGCGATCAGCTTACTCGATTTTTGCTTATTTTGTGTTAATTAATTAATATAAAATCAACTTTTGATTTCTATTATCATCTATTTAGTAAAAAGAAATAAAATATCAAAGAAAAAAGTAAAATAATCCATCAAATAAACGGAAGGCGTCTAGATTTCCTCGGCAGGCGTATGAATTCTACGTAAGAGTTATCTATCTTTACCAACATTGAACATTTTTGCTAATTTTGTGCTAAATAATCAATTTAAAGTCAACTTTTTGTTGTTATGATACTTAATTTAGTTAAGTTAAATAAAATATCAAAGAAAATATTAAAATAATCCATCAGGTAAACGGCAGGCGTGCGGTTTTCTCTCGGCAGGCGTGTTTTCACCGGCAGGCGTAGGCAGGCGTGTTTTAGTATGACCGTGTGTGATAATGAAAACAATGTTAACAAATCGTATGCAGAATGTGTATCTACGTAAATATTTATTTAACTTGTCTGTAATAATTCGTTTTTAATGTTTTCTTATACAGAAAGAAATGTACTTATGATAGAGTTTATATTTACTTTATACATGAGTTGGATTTATATAATTAAACCCGCTATTTTCCGAGTGATTTAATCTCGGGCTGAAATATTCGCGGCGACGGCTAGGGTGTTCGGTAATGAAAATAATTTTAACAATACAGAAATTTATTGATCATTGAAGCTCATAATTTTAGCTGTAAAAAAATTAACTGGTCATTTTTATACATTCTATAAATGATGCAGCGATGATTAACAACTCGGCAATTGTTCGTAAATATCGTTTAAAGCGATCATACGTTTATCATGAACATCGTTTATCCTTTCCTATCGTGTATCAATCCTCTCATATCGTGCGTGTATACTGTTCTTTCGTGCGTTAATCCTATCCTTTCGTGCGTGTATACTGTTCTATCGTGCGTTAATGCTATCCTATCGTGCGTGAATCCTATCCTATCGTTTATCTTGTAAAAAATAACGTTGCGGGTACTGTACATGTATTTGGTACGAAAGATTTTATGTACGACTTGTCTGTTCAATGTTGAGTACTGTGGTGGCAGGAGACAGGTTTTTTTTGGTCGAGGAAATGTGAGGCAGATAGTGCTGATATATGAGATTTAATTTTTCCGTGGGTTTTTAAATTTGCTAAAATTGGTTTGCATGCAGGGGACACATGGTCCCGACTCTTGAAATGTATACAGCCAAGTGTGTCGCAAGTGAAATTACCGCGAATTTCACGCGAGGCTGAGAATTTTTTAACATTTCAGAATAAAACAAGTACAACTTACATATAGCACCATAAAGAATAGCCAGGGACGGTCTCAAAATTTTCTGAAAAATTGCCCTTTTTTCACATTTTCACGGGTCCAGAACCACGCTCCAGTCCCTAACAACTGCCATAAACTACCATAGGATTGGTAGCTTAATGTATAACCATGCAAATAATCACAAATTGTTTGGGGGTCAATCACCTTCTTTTCGAGTGACATTTCGTGTTCTAAACCCACCCTACTTTTCAAGCACAAAACCGAAAGTGAAAATTTTGGCCACAGTTTCGCATTTTCATTCCATATCTGATGAAAAGTGCTACCAGTATTAAAGTGTCATATATCAATGAAATTGACATGAGCTCCTCTATCCACAAAATGAATGCAATAAATATTCTACCAATTTATACCCCTCAAAAAACCAGCCAAGCCCCAGGTTCTCCCTTTATTTCAAAATTTTGTTGCCATTCAAAGTTGGTACCAAATGACCCTTTGCTTGATAACTCCCAGAACTTACAAAGTTAATGCCCTTGTATACGAAAAGCTTGTGTTATCGCTACTCCTCTGCAACCATAAGAGATAGAAACTTGGAACTTTTACCAATATCTTCAGTACACTTAGAGGATTCTTCAATCTATTCACTCCGAAAGGATCTGAGCCCCCTTTCTAGCAGTTATTGCCCCTAAAACTATTTAAATTTCTATAAAATCACTTCCCACTTTTTAACTATTGTCTTAGAGACTTCGGACCACATGGGATGGAAGCGTCTACCTTGGCCAAACAAAATGACATAAAGCTCAAAGGTCAAAGTCATTTGGAAATCCGTTAATTAATGAAATTACAGAGTTCTTGCCCCTATTTATGAAAAGCTAATTATCGCTACTGCTCTGAAACCATAAGAGATAGAAACTCGGAACTTTTACCAATGTCTTAAGTACACGTAGAGGGTTCTTCTATCTATCATACCGAAAGGATCTGGGGCCCCCTTCTAGTAGTTATTGCCCCTGAAAGTATTAAAATTTCCATTAAATCACTTCCAACTTTCTTTATTACTTCTCATAGAGACTTCGGACCACTTGAGATTGAAGCGTCTACCTTTGCGGATCAAAATGACATAAAGGTCAAAAGCAAGGTCATTTGAAAATCTGTGTATTCATGAGTTTTCGTATATCTTTTGTTTAGGGTTATAAAGAGAAATTTATCAAGGATATAGTAGGACGTCTTATGATATTTTAAAATGTAGTCTTTCAGCTCCCACCTTGAAATAGTGAGTGAGTTATTGTCCGTTTTGAACGAAATGCTCGTTATCGCTACTCCTCTGAAACTATAATAGAAAGAGACTTGAAACGTTTACCAATGTCTTCTGTAACGTGCGCCGAACTAGAAAATCTAAAATTAGCCTAAAAACTTTCCCCAATTCTAAATATAGCGACACTTACAAAAGACACCAGTCAAAACGATTAACGTTTACACATTTTATAGATTACATATATATATATATATCAAAACACACAAACAATAAACAAATACAGAATCAAATAATCTTAACAAAGTTTCACAGATACTCAGCTGATTGAATGGCGACAGGACGGTGCAGTTTTACAGGTCGGTACGCGCACACGAACGAATCACAGTTCACAGCTCAGGAAGATCACAGTTAACAGACGGATCACAGTTCACAGAAAGTAAAAGACGGTCCAACAGTCACAGGTATATCTAGATCCCGCACGGCATGGCCGAATTACCGAGGATTCCTCAACGTCTTTCCTCACGGATCCCTGGCGTCTCTCTAACCTCGCAGACGACACTACACATCCTGTCGCGCGCTATGACGTCACACATAAACATAAACACAAAACAGCTGATCATCATAACACTTCAGTACAATTAGAAGTTTCTTCAACCTATGATCCCAAAAGGGTCCAACGTCCCAATTGGCAGTAATTCCCCATTGAATTTCATTGATTTCACAAACACATACGAAATACACCCCCTTTTTTTTGTGTGTCCTTGACCTTTGACCTTGTGACCTCGACCGACGCGAAGCGGAGGTTGACAATGGTTTTCGAGGGGTGTCAATTTCAACTGTTATCCTCCCAAACAGGCACTATTTATTTTGTTATACTGAATATCTTTTTTAAAATTTTTAAGAAAATTTTACTGCTTGTATATAGGAATCACGTGAATTCTACAGCGAACCGTACGCGCATAATTTTCGCGCATGTAACATTTTTTAATGTTACCCGTTGCCAAGTGCGTTGCTAACGCTGAGGGTAATAGTAAATATTATTAACTGCGTCTTAACCAATCAGATTTCAGTATTTAACATGAAAGTATAACAATACAAAGTGTTACAACCGTTTGACAGAATTTTTAATAGTCTTTAATCAAGACCGCGTTTTAGACTACGCCACCGAAAAAAATTCCAGCTCCAGTAAAACTCTGTAGAACTTGGCAAAATTGTATGGTGTCCAAGTAGCGTAGTGGACAATGCACTCCTTTTTCACCGCTGCAACCCAAGTTCGATCCCCGTGATCGACAGTGGTTGTATGTGATAGGGTATGGCGGTCGCCCGCTTGGACACGTGGGTTCTCTCCGGGTACTCCGGCTTCTTCCAACACCAATGACCCCTCGCGCTAACATCCGTGCCAACGAGAGATATTAATATAAGTCGTAGAACTTGCTTATCAATCGTTGTAAAATAAATAAAGTTCAGTTTTAAAAATTTATTGGATTGTTCATCACACCTGAATCTAAGTGCCTGTCAAATTTCAAACGAAATGAACTGCATTGAAGAAAGTTATCCACTCCAGCGGCATCAAACTGTTATCCCGAGAAACGAAATTTCAACGCTTCTATATTTGTATCTAATAAATCCGTGCTCAAATTTTACTGAAAATTTGTGTTTACATTTGTATCAACAACCTGTGACAATATGTGTTGAAGTTCTACGAAAGATAACTCTTCCTTCCCAGACCCCGATTTTATATGAATTTAGTTTACATCTTCTCTCAGTTTATTTATTTCCCAACTTGGCTGAAATACATGACTGGCCTTAAATTCAGTTCCGATTTTCCGTACCTGTAATCCACAAATGCATGACAGTAAATAGATTTCTGAGCACATGCATTTCAAATCACCCTTTTTTTCAAAATGTAAACACGGCGGATCTACACCATACAGGTGTGTATTGTTTTGTATCGCATCACATTTATTCAATTGACAGCCTATAGAATTGAAAACACGCATCTGTTGGGAGTCGCCGTGGCCTCGTGGTTAGTGTACAAAAAAAGGGTACAGGAATTGGAAGCTATTGGTCGCGGGTTCGAAACCCGTCGTTGCCGTTTTTTATTTCCTCTTTCAATTGAGTCAGAAATGATTTTTCTCTAATTACTTTTTATTTATATACATTTTGAGGAAGTTTTAAAAACCATTTCGAAAGGTGTAAAGGCTTCTAATTGTTCTATGAACAATTAATTTACTAGTTCGTTTTGAGTTTCAATTTAAATTTTATTTAAGTTAATTTTTTTTCTGTAGAAAATAGTCCTTGTTATTAACAATCAACTACACCGAAACCAATGGGGAATTTTACTGACTCATCGACTATCAGTCTCCATCTACCTTTGAACAATCTCTCATTCCTAAAATACTTGCAGGCTATCGTAAACTAATGTCATCTAAGGTATATTGGTATGATGTTACATTTCTAAAAATGTGTGGTACGATGTTTTTCAACAAAATGTACGTAACCTGAAACTTTTCTTAAGGTGGCTTACTACACCTTGAAATATTTTCTCAGACCGAGGAGAGAATCTAAAAAAAGATATGACTTCAATATTTTTAGACGAAATGGAAATAAATAATGACAATATACATGTTCAATTTTTCTTTGAATGCTTAAAGATGTAATCACGTTTTGTGTACTTAATCTAAACCATATATTTCCTAATTTCATTGTAACATTTTGATGCTTAACTTGCGTATTTCTAGTACTACTGTTTATACAAAATCTGAGTTCCAGTTTACAAATCACTTTCTACGTTTGTTGACTCATAATGCAGGTATATATCGATACACTGTTTACCTTTAACATAGAATGTCCACATTATCAACGCTTGAATTTGGTCCTATAATATACACAAACAGATTTTAAATATATTTGTATTTAAGGGGCAGGAATGTGATATATCGAAATTTCGTGTATTTATTCTTTATCATTATGCCCACAATGTCATTCATTTTCTCAGCTTTAGCGCTGCATTTATTCAATAGCAAACTAATTAAATGGCAGTTTTCTATTGTCCTTTTTCATAATAAAGAACTGTATATCTTTATTTGAAAAGGTAGACAGCTGGTTTCACACTTTTCTTCTGAGTCCCCGTTTCAAATGTCTTTGGGAAGTTCCCTCTTAAGTTATATTTTTCATGGTAAAGGGAATTTTAAATACTTGGGTTTATAACTTTTTAATTATTTGTTAGTTTATATATATATATATATATTTGTAATACATTCGCAAAGGGTTGTTAATATTGTTTTTTTATCTACTTAAGTTTTGGTATGTTATATCTGGTTTATTCATATCCTGAATAAAGTCGTTTGCACGTCGTATTCAAGCAAATATTAATTAAGTATTCATAATGTAAAGGTCACATTAAGTCCTCAAACAAAAATATATACAACGCAAAGTACTGATTAAAAGCCTAAATCTAAGATACAGCACTGACATTCTTTTTTAACATTATACACATGTTTACATGTAACAAAGGTGTACATAAGCACAGTTTCTGTACATTTCATTTACACCAATTCTGTATGTTCATTTTGTGCAACACAGTTTGTTTACATATAATATTGTATTTTCTTCATTTTACCGGTGTAGTGTTCAGCCACAAAGAGGTTGTCTCTGGTGTCCACACATAAACCCCATGGACGGTGTAAACTACATATGTAAAAGTAGCGGAGGAACTGTCCGTCCTGATCCAAGATGTGGATACTTTTGTTGTAATAGTCTGCTGTTAGGATCCGACTAAGGCTGTCTCCAGTGATACCGCGTGGATAGAATGATCCCCTGTTATTGAAAAAACCATTGTAGGTAAAGCGGAGTTTTCCGGCCTGATTGACCACCACAACTCTATGGGCTTTACAGTCTGTCACACAGATATCTAGATTCCTGTTCTCGATGATGTATTTTGTGCGATAGCCAGATGAATAGATCTTTTTTCCTTCTTCATATGAATAGAGAGGTTGTCCTTTGTCATTATACTGAATACTTTGTTTTTCTTTGGCGCCAGAGTAACGCGCAACTTTTGTTTGTTCATTTTCATCATTGTTCATGATAACCAGAAGGTCACCAGAGGAGGTAATACAGACACTTTGAGGTCTCCACTCTTTTAGTTTGATGAACGTCTTTGTCTTCTTTTTTTTATTCACTTTCTTCACAGTTCTTTCCTCGTAATTAGAATAAACTAGTTTCCCGCGCCTTGTTACCGCTATGTCCTGCGGAATGTTACTTGGATTAATTTTGGTTGATTTCAATAGTTCCCCCCGGAGGTTATAGAGTCTCATAATGTTGTCCTCACCACAAGTCCATATTTCCTCATCACTGAGACAGGACACACTGCGTAGATTCCATTTTCCACAGTCGGTGTTTATATCTGCGATGATCAATGGAGCATCAGTGAACGGTCTGCCTGGGGAAGAGGACTCGGCAGCTAGGGAATCCAATGGACAATCACTTTCTTCTGTTTTGATAGATAACGCTGACAGAGAACCAAACTGTTGGTTAAGCTGTTCTTTGCTAATTTTGTGAGGGGTAAAACATGGTAAGGAAACTGTAAGCTTAGTAAGCTCAGTTTTGAATTCAGCATTTCTAGATTGGTAGGCAGAGACACTACTGACATCATTTGAGTTCAGTAACTCATCCAAATAAGCAATTCTTTGTTCGATTTCAGATTTGGTGCGGTTGATTCCATTTTTCTGTTTTCGTAAGACATACTTGTGATTTAGTTCCATCTCATGAAGGTCAGATTTCAGTTCTTGAATAATTGTATTTATTTCTTCGACAAAGCGTTTCCCATGTTGGTCGATTTCTTGTGTCAAATTTTGTGAGTTTATATTCATATCCGTCTGTTGATCTAGGATGTAAGATTCAATCTTTCCGTATTCAGGGTAAATGGTTTTCTTTAGCTCTTCTAGATCTTTTAGAATGACATTTTTCATGGTTTCAATAGATCTTTGACCTTGTTGTTCTTCAGAGGAAGCACATGTTGCACAATTAAGAAAAGCAAATGAGGAATGCTTTTGGCATTTAGGAGTAGATACTTTTTTTCCAAATGGCACCACATTGTGATCCGTGGCCCAGCTGCGGGGATCCATGCTCAGACACCTTGAAGGAATTCTGAAAGAGAAATATCTCTTTGACATACACACACACACACACACACACACACACACACAAATAGTGCAGCCGATTTTTTGAAGGTATATAGTGCTTTGAAAAGATATGGGTTGACACGTCATAGATGTAAAGGTTTCTTGCAACTTGGCCAACATTTTGAAACTCTTAATTTGATCCCACCTGACCAGGATAAAAATGTTTATACTGATGTTGATCAATATGAACATATTGTATCCAAAAAAAACTGTTTAAATGTGCAACGATAAATAAATAAAATTGCATGTACAAAAAGTTTTAAAAGAAACAACAAACCTCTACGATTCAGCATGGCGTCTGTTTGAGTAGAATTTCCCCTCTTGGTTTACTTCTTGGTATTTATCACATGACTGTTTTAAATATCATTTAAAAAAAACGTGGAGTCTACTCGAGATTTAAATTGAACAACCTCTTCCTATGAAATTGTTAAAATCCATTGAGATAGTTCATTCATTGCATAGTATGCAAGTTCTTTCTACAGTTGTACATGAAATTCCAGGACGTAAAAACGTAATTATTAAAGTCTTTCGTTTCAAACGGAAGAACTTATTGTTTTCGTACTGTTCTTATCATGATTACCTGTTTTATTTTTTCCAAATTTTGTGCACGCGATTTGTCAACATTTTTTTTACAGGCAACGAGACGTGATCGATCTGAATTTTATATGTAATTGTATTTTGTCGGTTGAGATTTAGGGCCGATTTTAAAAAAAATTTACGACCTATTTTATGCAGAGCTGATCTCAGAAACTATAAGAGGTATGACTGCGACATTTTCAGGATAAAATATCGACACAATTAATAGCAAATTTACGAATACCATCACTAGCGAAAAAAAGAAGAAAGTATGGGAAAATATCACGTCACAGCTTTAGGAATTTCAAATCGATCGATTAAAGAAATAAAAACAAAGTGGACAAATATGCACCAGACAGCAAAAAAAAAGAATTCAGTAGCAACAAACTGTCCCAGAGAATTTTAAAGATGCAACTTTATTAAATGAAAATCTGTCTAAATTCTAGGTTTCTTATATCACTCAATAAATTAATATATATTTATCAAATTTTGGTTGACTATTAGATATGCCTTACTGTAGTATTGTAATATTAAAGCTGCTTAATTGGTCCGATTTTATATCAAATTTTATGCACGCTTTTAAACGATGTCTATGCTTAGTATATGTATAATAATAGACATTGCAGTAGTTTTACCCGTCAATTATGCCAAATTTCAATGAAGAAAAATACGTACAAAATTTGCTAACAAAAACAAACGACATTAAAAGGTACTGCGTTATTTCGCCTCATGTTAAATTTTACCCCTGACGACGAGACGGGTATGGTTGTATTACGAATTTGACATCGCTTTAAATAAAGGTCGAAATGATCAGACAAATTACAAATCAACATGTGTACGTTTTGTTCGCTAATATTTCTAAAGTCTGCTTTCTTTACAATCGATGCATAGCAAGCGGGTTGAATTACCCCAATCATTCGGGGGGACGAAACCAAGCGGTTTCCTTTTCTAAACATTCCCGTGATACATTTTGGTTTGTTTTTTCGTTTGCCCAAAGAGAAATTATTTTTATTTACTTTGAATCTTTCTAACTTTGAAAGGAGACTGATTCTGCTGGTGTAAATAGGAGAAAGTTCATATCGTTGTAAGATAAATGATTTGTATGGAAAAAAAAATGATACTGTAATTACAAAAAAATCGGACTAAGCAGCTTTAAAAACGGGGAAAAAATTGACCAAAATCATGACCTTACCCCTTCAATAAATTTCTATAAGTAGTAAAAGTAGTATTTGGAAAAAATAACCCCGTAAAACTACATGTATTCAGAAATGACAATAAATAACAACAGTATTGCATAAGTTAAAATTCTTTCAAGTCTGCAGACACGTGTTTTATATTATATATAATTTAAATGTTTAACATTTCACAACAAAATATATTGTAAAAATTACATCAAAATATTTACATTTTCCAGTGTCTTTGCCTGTGATAACACTACGTTTCGATTTTGTACTATAAAAGCCAAAACTTCAAATAACGTATAATTGAGGCGCCAGCGAGGTTTGGTTATTTATATTTCATACTTTATCGAACAATGGCATAAACTTATATAGATATAAGTAATTAGGAATCATTCTTTGAGTATTATGAGGTGATAATTTTGGTGGGGTCGTGATCAATAAAGCCCTTTATTGGATTTGATCATGCCCGATCAAAATTATCACCTCATAATACTCAAAGAATGATTTCTTATTCCTAAATTAATTATATAACCGGTAGGCTTAATAAAAAACCGGCAAATCTTCGTTCTTAGCATGTCATGTTGATCATTTATACAAAGGTGGATAAAATTCGGTGTCACTTTTTTTTGTAAACAAAATCAAAGTGTAAACAAAATCAAAGTGTAATTGATAAAGACGAGTAGGAATATTTGAAAAAAAATGCAGAGTTCCATTTTTTGTGTAACAAGTTAAATCAATATTCTTCAGTATCAGCTGTAAAAATTTCTAGGATCCGCCACCAAAAATGACGATATATGTGACGTAATCAAGTTAAACAAATGGTAGCTAGCCCTTGTTGTTGCTTGACAGAGGCCATTGACAAACAGTGCAAATGGCGTTTTTTAGTCAGTGATGTACCTGTAACTCTGTAGAGAGAGCTTGTGATCTCTTGGTTTTGGGACTGGGTCAATCATATCCACAATTTGCTTTATGGATTATTACTGAACTGATATCTCCTCCGAATTTCCTCGCCACACAAAACGTTCCCGAAAAACTCTGTCGGCTCTTCTTCGCCCTAATTGATGAAACATCACGTTGGCCACCATTGTTATTTAGCGTTATTAAGTGTTAATGAAGCCCCATTGGCATCATTAAAATATGGGAATTTAATGGAGTTTTAATGAACATATTCGTTCATTTAAACTTTGATACAACGGAAATTAATGACTCATTAAATATATGGAGTTTAATAATGCTTTAATTACCCATTAAATATTGATACAACCGGATCCTGGCCCTTAACATTTTCAAATAATTTTTTTTAATATTCTTAAGTTCTTTTCAGGGAAATAAAAAAAGAGGCTGAGACCTTAGATTAGGGACCAAGACACTCGTAAACTCTATTACGACTAACTTAAAAAAAAAAAAAGATTTTGTTATGTCTTCTGTATATCTTATTTTGAATACATGTATTTGGTACGAAAGATTGTATGTACGACTTGTCTGTTTAATGTTGAGTACTGTGGTGGCAGGAGACAGTTTTTTTTGGTCGAGGAAATGTGAGGCAGATAGTGCTCATATATGAGATTTAATTTTTCCGTGGGTTTTTAAATTTGCTAAAATTGGTTTGCATGCAGGGGACACATGGTCCCGACTCTTGAAATGTATACAGCCAAGTGTGTCGCAAGTGAAATTACCGCGAATTTCACGCGAGGCTGAGAATTTTTTAACATTTCAGAATAAAACAAGTACAACTTACATATAGCACCATAAAGAATAGCCAGGGACGGTCTCAAAATTTTCTGAAAAATTGCCCTTTTTTCACATTTTCACGGGTCCAGAACCACGCTCCAGTCCCTAACAACTGCCATAAACTACCATAGGATTGGTAGCTTAATGTATAACCATGCAAATAATCACAAATTGTTTGGGGGTCAATCACCTTCTTTTCGAGTGACATTTCGTGTTCTAAACCCACCCTACTTTTCAAGCACAAAACCGAAAGTGAAAATTTTGGCCACAGTTTCGCATTTTCATTCCATATCTGATGAAAAGTGCTACCAGTATTAAAGTGTCATATATCAATGAAATTGACATGAGCTCCTCTATCCACAAAATGAATGCAATAAATATTCTACCAATTTATACCCCTCAAAAAACCAGCCAAGCCCCAGGTTCTCCCTTTATTTCAAAATTTTGTTGCCATTCAAAGTTGGTACCAAATGACCCTTTGCTTGATAACTCCCAGAACTTACAAAGTTAATGCCCTTGTATACGAAAAGCTTGTGTTATCGCTACTCCTCTGCAACCATAAGAGATAGAAACTTGGAACTTTTACCAATATCTTCAGTACACTTAGAGGATTCTTCAATCTATTCACTCCGAAAGGATCTGAGCCCCCTTTCTAGCAGTTATTGCCCCTAAAACTATTTAAATTTCTATAAAATCACTTCCCACTTTTTAACTATTGTCTTAGAGACTTCGGACCACATGGGATGGAAGCGTCTACCTTGGCCAAACAAAATGACATAAAGCTCAAAGGTCAAAGTCATTTAAAAATTCGTTAATTAATGAAATTACAGAGTTCTTGCCCCTATTTATGAAAAGCTAATTATCGCTACTGCTCTGAAACCATAAGAGATAGAAACTCGGAACTTTTACCAATGTCTTAAGTACACGTAGAGGGTTCTTCTATCTATCATACCGAAAGGATCTGGGGCCCCCTTCTAGTAGTTATTGCCCCTGAAAGTATTAAAATTTCCATTAAATCACTTCCAACTTTCTTTATTACTTCTCATAGAGACTTCGGACCACTTGAGATTGAAGCGTCTACCTTGGCGGATCAAAATGACATAAAGGTCAAGAAGCAAGATCATTTGAAAATCTGTGTATTCATGAGTTTTCGTATATCTTTTGTTTAGGGTTATATAGAGAAATTTATCAAGGATATAGTAGGACGTCTTACGATATTTTAAAATGTAGTCTTTCAGCTCCCACCTTGAAATAGTGAGTGAGTTATTGTCCGTTTTGAACGAAATGCTTGTTATCGCTTCTCCTCTGAAACTATAATAGAAAGAGACTTGAAACGTTTACCAATGTCTTCTGTAACGTGCACCGAACTAGAAAATCTAAAATTAGCCTAAAAACTTTCCCCAATTCTAAATATAGCGACACTTACAAAAGACACCAGTCAAAACGATTAACGTTTACACATTTTATAGATTACATATATATATATATATATATATATATCAAAACACACAAACAATAAACAAATACAGAATCAAATAATCTAAACAAAGTTTCACAGATACTCAGCTGATTGAATGGCGACAGGACGGTGCAGTTTTACAGGTCGGTACGCGCACACGAACGAATCACAGTTCACAGCTCAGGAAGATCACAGTTAACAGACGGATCACAGTTCACAGAAAGTAAAAGACGGTCCAACAGTCACAGGTATATCTAGATCCCGCACGGCATGGCCGAATTACCGAGGATTCCTCAACGTCTTTCCTCACCGATCCCTGGCGTCTCTCTAACCTCGCAGACGACACTACACATCCTGTCGCGCGCTATGACGTCACACATAAACATAAACACAAAACAGCTGATCATCATAACACTTCAGTACATTTAGAAGTTTCTTCAATCTATGATCCCAAAAGGGTCCAAAGTCCCAATTGGCAGTAATTCCCCATTGAATTTCATTGATTTCACAAACACATACGAAATACACCCCCTTTTTTTATGTGTGTCCTTGACCTTTGACCTTGTGACCTCGACCTTTGACCGCTTAGAACTGGTGTGTTACAAGTATCTGCAACATATATATATAAGATTCATTTATATGTACAATTAGCTCTTTCAAACAACCCCCTCCCTATTTTTAGGTTTGACCTTGACCTGACATTGACCTTGACATCTTAGAACTGATGTGTTATAAGTATATGCAATATATATCCGATTTAGTTATGTGTACAATTAGCCCCCCCCCCCTTCCCTTCTCTTATACAAGGATTGAATTCTTATATGAACTTGACATTCGATATCTGTACTTGAAATTTAATATTTCTTTTAAAAATAACACATTACAAAGTGTTACAACCGTTTGACAGAATTTTTAATAGTCTTTAATCAAGACCGCGTTTTAGACTACGCCACGGAAAAAAATTCCAGCTCCAGTAAAACTCTGTAGAACTTGGCAAAAATGTATGGTGTCCAAGTAGCGTAGTGGACAATGCACTCCTTTTTCACCGCTGCAACCCAAGTTCGATCCCCGTGATCGACAGTGGTTGTATGTGATAGGGTATGGCGGTCGCCCGCTTGGACACGTGGGTTCTCTCCGGGTACTCCGGCTTCTTCCAACACCAATGACCCCTCGCGCTAACATCCGTGCCAACGAGAGATATTAATATAAGTCGTAGAACTTGCTTATCAATCGTTGTAAAATAAAGTTGTAAATAAGTTCAGTTTTAAAAATTTATTGGATTGACCATCACACCTGAATCTAAGTGCCTGTCAAATTTCAAACGAAATGAACTGCATTGAAGAAAGTTATCCACTCCAGCGGCATCAAACTGTTATCCCGAGAAACGAAATTTCAACGCTTCTATATTTGTATCTAATAAATCCATGCTCGAATTTTACTGAAAATTTGTGTTTACATTTGTATCAACAACCTGTGACAATATGTGTTGAAGTTCTACTAAAGATAACTCTTCCTTCCCAGACCCCGATTTTATATGAATTTAGTTTACATCTTCTCTCAGTTTATTTATTTCCCGACTTGGCTGAAATACATGACTGGCCTTAAATTCAGTTCCGATTTTCCGTACCTGTAATCAACAAATGCATGACAGTAAATAGATTTCTGAGCACATGCATTTCAAATCACCCTTTTTTCAAAATGTAAACACGGCGGATCTACACCATACAGGTGTGTATTGTTTTGTATCGCATCACATTTATTCAATTGACAGCCTATAGAATTGAAAACACGCATCTGTTGGGAGTCGCCTTGGCCTCGGGGTTAGTGTACAAAAAAGTGTACAGGAATTGGAGGCTATTGGTCGCGGGTTCGAAACCCGTCGTTGCCGTTTTTTATTTCCTCTTTCAATTGAGTCAGAAATGATTTTTCTCTAATTACTTTTTATTTATATACATTTTGAGGAATTTTTTAAAACCATTTCGAAAGGTGTAAAGGCTTCTAATTGTTCTATGAACAATTAATTTACTAGTTCGTTTTGAGTTTCAATTAAAATTTTATTTAAGTGAATTTTTTTTCTGTAGAAAATAGTCCTTGTTATTAACAATAAACTACACCGAAACCAATGGGGAATTTTACTGACTCATCGACTATCAGCCTCCTCCTACCTTTGAACAATCTCTCATTCCTAAAATACTTGCAGGCTATCGTAAACTAATGTCATCTAAGGTATATTGGTATGATGTTACATTTCTAAAAATGTGTGGTACGATGTTTTTCAACAAAATGTACGTAACCTGAAACTTTTCTTAAGGTGGCTTACTACACCTTGAAATATTTTCTCAGACCGAGGAGAGAATCTAAAAAAAGATATGACTTCAATATTTTTAGACGAAATGGAAATAAATAATAACAATGTACATGTTCAATTTTTCTTTGAATGCTTAAAGATGTAATCACGTTTTGTGTACTTAATCTAAACCATATATTTCCTAATTTCATAGTAACATTTTGATGCTACTACTGTTTATACAAAATCTGAGTTCCAGTTTACAAATCACTTTCTACGTTTGTTGACTCATAATGCAGGTATATATCGATACACTGTTTACCTTTAACATATAATGTCCACATTATCAACGCTTGAATTTGGTCCTATAATATACACAAACAGATTTTAAATATATTTGTGTTTAAGGGGCAGGAATGTGATATATCGAAATTTCGTGTATTTATTCTTTATCATTATGCCCACAATGTCATTCATTTTCTCAGCTTTAGCGCTGCATTTATTCAATAGCAAACTAAATAAATGGCAGTTTTCTATTGTCCTTTTTCATAATAAAGAACTGTATATCTTTATTTGAAAAGGTAGACAGCTGGTTTCACACTTTTCTTCTGAGTCCCCGTTTCAAATGTCTTTGGGAAGTTCCCTCTTAAGTTATATTTTTCAAGGTAAAGGGAATTTTAAATACCTGGGTTTTTAAAGTTTTTTTTTAAATTTTTTTAATTATTTGTTAGTTTATATATATATATATATATATATATATATATATATATATATATATATATATATATATATATATATATATATTTGTAATACATTCGCAAAGGGTTGTTAATATTGTTTTTTTTTATCTACTTAAGTTTTGGTATGTTATATCTGGTTTATTCATATCCTGAATAAAGTCGTTTGCACGTCGTATTCAAGCAAATATTAATTAAGTATTCATAATGTAAAGGTCACATTAAGTCCTCAAACAAAAATATATACAACGCAAAGTACTGATTAAAAGCCTTAATCTAAGATATGGGGCACTGACATTCTTTTTAACATTATACACATTTACACGATTGCATGTTTACATGTAACAAAGATGTACATAAGCACAGTTTCTGTACATTTCATTTACACCAATTCTGTATGTTTATTTTATGCAACACAGTTTGTTTACATATAATATTGTATTTTCTTCATTTTACCGGTGTAGTGTTCAGCCACAAAGAGGTTGTCTCTGGTGTCCACACATAAACCCCATGGACGGTGTAAACTACATATGTAAAAGTAGCGGAGGAACTGTCCGTCCTGATCCAAGATGTGGATACTTTTGTTGTAATAGTCTGCTGTTAGGAGCCGACTAAGGCTGTCTCCAGTGATGCCGCGTGGATAGAATGATCCCCTGATATTGAAAAAACCATTGTAGGTAAAGCGGAGTTTTCCGGCCTGATTGACCACCACAACAATATCGGCTTTACAGTCTGTCACACAGATATCTAGATTCCTGTTCTCGATGATGTATTTTGTGCGATAGCCAGATGAATAGATCTTTTTTCCTTCTTCATATGAATAGAGAGGCTGTCCTTTGTCATTATACTGAATACTTTGTTTTTCTTTGGCGCCAGAGTAACGCGCAACTTTTGTTTGTTTATTTTCATCATTGTTCATGATAACCAGAAGGTCACCAGAGGAGGTAATACAGACACTTTGAGGTCTCCACTCTTTTAGTTTGATGAACGTCTTTGTCTTCTTTTTTTTTATTCACTTTCTTCACAGTTCTATCCTCGTAATTAGAATAAACTAGTTTCCCGCGCCTTGTTACCGCTATGTCCTGCGGAATGTTACTTGGATTAATTTTGGTTGATTTCAATAGTCCCCCCCGGAGGTTATAGAGTCTCATAATGTTGTCCTCACCACAAGTCCATATTTCCTCATCACTGAGACAGGACACACTGCGTAGATTCCATTTTCCACAGTCGGTGTTTATATCTGTGATGATCCATGGAGCATCAGTGAACGGTCTGCCTGGGGAAGAGGACTCGGCAGCTAGGGAATCCAATGGACAATCACTTTCTTCTGTTTTGATAGATAACGCTGACAGAGAACCAAACTGTTGGTTTAGCTGTTCTTTGCTAATTTTGTGAGGGGTAAAACGTGGTAAGGAAACTGTAAGCTTAGTAAGCTCAGTTTTGAATTCAGCATTTCTAGATTGGTAGGCAGAGACACTACTGACATCATTTGAGTTCAGTAACTTTTCCAAATAAGCAATTCTTTGTTTGATTTCAGATTTGGTGCGGTTGATTCCATTTTTCTGTTTTCGTAAGACATACTTGTGATTTAGTTCCATCTCATGAAGATCAGATTTCAATTTTTGAATAATTGAATTTATTTCTTCGATAAAGCGTTTCCCATGTTGGTCGATTTCTTGTGTCAAATTTTGTGAGTTTATATTCATATCCGTCTGTTGATCTAGGATGTAAGATTCAATCTTTCCGTATTTAGGGTAAATGGTTTTCTTTAGCTCTTCTAGATCTTTTAGAATGACATTTTTCATGGTTTCAATAGATCTTTGACCTTGTTGTTCTTCAGAGGAAGCACATGTTGCACAATTAAGAAAAGCAAATGAGGAATGCTTTTGGCATTTAGGAGTAGATACTTTTTTTCCAAATCGCACCACATTGTGATCTTTGGATTGATCTGAGAGATGTTTTCCTACACAGTCATTACACAGTTGTAAGTCACAAATCTCACAGTACATAGGGGTGGCTGTGGTCTCACAGAGATGGTATCGTAGCACACCCGTGGCCCAGCTGCGGGGATCCATGCTCAGACACCTTGAAGGGAAGTTTTTATTAAAATTCTGAAAGAGAAATATCTCTTTGACACACACACACACACAAATGGTGCAGCCGATTTTTTGAAGGTACATAGTGCTTTGAAAAGTAAGGGTTGACACGTCATAGATGTAAAGGTTTCTTGCAACTTGGCCAACATTTTGAAACTCTTAATTTGATCCCACCTGACCAGCATAAAAATGTTTATACTGATGTTGATCATTATGATCATATTGTATCCAAAAAACTGTTTTAATGTGCAACGATAAATAAATAAAATTGCATGTACAAAAAGTTTTAAAAAACAACAGACCTCTACGATTCAGCATGGCGTCTGTTTGAGTAGAATTTCCCCTCTTAGTTTACTTCTTGGTATTTATCACATGACTATTTTAAATATCATTTTAAAAAAACGTGGAGTCTACTCGAGATTCAAATTAAACATCCTCTCCCTATGAAATTGTTAAAATCCATTGAGATAGTTCATTCATTGCATAGTATGCAAGTTCTTTCTACAGTTGTACATGAAATTCCAGGACGTCAAACGTAATTATTAAAGTCTTTCGTCGTTTCAAACGGAAGAACTTATTGTTTTCGTATTGTTCTTATCATGATTGCCTGTTTTATTTTTTCCAAATTTTGTGCACTCGATTTGTCAACATTTTTAGCTCACCGAGACGAAGTCAGGGGGAGCTTATGCTATACCCTCGGCGTCGGCGTCCGGACCTGGTTAAAGTTTTTGTTGCAGGTCCTGTATCTAAGCTATTACTTGTCCTATCTTCACCAAACTTGCATGGATGATGCATCTGGACCTACTTATGGACTTTGAAGACTTGGATGCTGAATCTGAGTCCTAAATTTCAGATGCTGGAGGGGATTATGGTTGTTGGACCAGGTTAAAGTTTTTGTTGCAGGTGCCCTTTGATAGCAATTTCTAAGTTACTGCGAGTCCGTACTTCACCAAACTTGCATGGATGGTGTGTCTTATGATACTGATGCACCCGACAGGCTTGAGTGCTGAATCTGAGCTATAGGTTTCGGATGCTGGAGGAGGTTAAGGTTTTTGGAGCAGGTTTAAGTTTTTGTTGCAGGTGCCCTTTGATAGCAATATCTAAGTTACTGCTGGTCTGTACTTCACCAAACTTGCATTGATGGTGTGTCTTACGATACTGATGCACCAGGCAGGCTTGGATGCTGAATCTGAGCTATAGGTTACAGATGCTGGAGGAGGTTAAGGTTTTTAGAGCTGGTTAAAGTTTTTGTTGCAGGTGCCCTGTGATGATTATATCTTAGTTACTACTTGTCTTAACTTCACCAGACTTCCATGGATGGTGCATCTTATGATAATGATGCACCAGACAGGCTTGAATGCTGAATCTGAGCCATAGGTTTCGGATGCTGGAGGAGGTTAAGGTTTTTAGAGCAGGTTAAAGTTTTTGAAACAGGTGCCCTCTGATGATTATATCTTAGTTATTACTTGTCCTAACTACACCAGACTTCCATAGATGCTGATGCACCTGATGGGCTTGAATGCTGAGTCTGAGCCATAGGTTTCTGATGCTGGATATGGTTAAGTTTTTTGGAACAGGTCACATGTTTATAGATAATAGTACTATTTCAAACTTGCATATTTGATTTAACTATATTATAAATGAAACGCAGTGGTTGCTTCAGATGCGAGCCTGATCTCCATTATCAAGGATGCTAAAGAAATCTCCTACCTCACTCAAACCATCTCGATAGATAGATGTGTTTGTTGATAAATGATATAACATGATTCCTATGATATAGTATTGTATGGTATAAAACAATATTGTTTAATATGATACAATATAATATCATATGTAATATTATAAAAAGTTATATGATACAATATGATATTGTATCAATTTTTTTGATATTTTATGTTATGATATTGTAACATGATATCGTTATGTATAGTATTGTATATTATGATACAATATTGTAATATTGCAATATCATAATATTATATTGTATTATTAATTAATTTTTTTATCACATGATACTATTACATAAGATATTGCAAAATATAATATTGAATCCTATGATACAATATTGTATATTCTATTATATTGTTTCATACGATATTGTATAATATGATAAAAGTTTCTGTAATATAGAATTATATCACATGAAATTGTATATTCTGATACTGTTATATTATATAATATCATATCATATGATATTGTATAATATGATATTGGTTTTATGATATGATATATTATCACATCACATGAAATGTATTGTATGATATTGTAAAATATAGTATTGTATCATATGATACAATATGTATAATATAATGTTGTATTATATATTTTACTTAATCACATAATATTGTATCATTTGATATGATACAATGTTGTATCAAATTATATTGTATCATATGATACAATAGCATATTATGTTTCAAAAATGATACAGTATCATACAATATCATACTATATTATACAATATAATATCATATGTTTCAATGTTATGATGTATTATGTAATATTATATTGTAATATAATACTATATTGTTTTATATATTATGATATTGTATTATGTGATCAAATACAATAACGTATAACACAATACAATGTCATATCATACGTTACAATATCATATCTCATCATTGTTTATAATGGTATTTTATATTATATGATATATGTTGTAAATATGATAGGATGCAATATTTAATTTTATATTATTGTATTGATTAACATATGAACATATGATTATCATACAATTTTTTAACAGATGATATACGATATTGTGTCAAAACAGAATCCATGAATATCCAAGATCATAAAGTATGATTTTCATTTAATATGATAAAGGTGGTCTCATAAAGGTGAAGTCTCATAAGGGTGATGTCTTGTCTCGGTGAGCTTTGTAATCTGTGATTACCTATGTTTTTACAGGCAATGAGACGTGATCGATCTGAATTCTATATGTAGTTGTATTTTGTCGGTTGAGATTTTGGGCCGATTTTTAAATTTTTTTACGACCTATTTTATGCAGAGCTGATCTCAGAAACTATCAGAGATATGACTGCGACATTTTGAGGATAGGTAGTCTGTAGTTTGAAGTTTTGTGTCACAATTTTTGTACGTTTTCGTCTTCGTCGTATTATCAGTTGATAATTTGTAAAGATAAATATATAACAAAAGTGGTAGAGAATTAAAAATTTTTTCATACAAAATCATGAAAAAAGGGCTGTCCTCTTCAATTAGGGACCAAGACATTCGTAATCTATGTTAAAAATAGCTTAAAAACGATAAAGATTTTGTAATGCATTATAGAAAGAAAGTTGTTGTTCGTTACAATATCTATAAAGAAAAAATCTATGCCACGTCAATTATTTACGTAATTAAGGATTTTAAGGGGCCAGAGTCCTTAAACTTTGACTCAATATATCTGGAGAAGGAGACATATTTTGTTAAGCATTGTAGAAGAGAATATGTATGCATTGATCATTGGCAGCGATATCACCTATCTAAACAGCATTGCGTGTCCCCATTAAGGAACTACAGGGCTGGCCCTTAAAATTTTCAATTAATTTTTTTAATATTCTTAAGTTCTTTTCACACTGTCGTGTATCTGCACCGGTAGTGACATGTTTGGATATCGTGAAAATGGCGAATACAATTAAAAAAAATGATTGTGTGTCCTTTTTTCTATCGACAACGAGGTAAATATTAACTAAAATATCGTAATAATCATTCATATTTTTCTGAAGGTTTTGCAGTTGAAAAAAGTGTGCGCTATTTTTGTTCATCGTAAATAATAACGACTTTTTTATAGGAATATCAATCGTTAACGTGTCATTTAAACGCTAAAACCAAGATCTATTTCGAAATAACGTAGATAATATAACACCTACTAAAAATATGAAGCAGCCAAAATTAATTTAAAACAATACACTAACAAAATGAAATCATTTCAATATCTTTTTAATACATTAATATGTATAAAAATAGCAATAACTTCATGCACCTTCCAAAAAAGTAGTACGGTTTGGATAATTAAATTATTCCGGTTTGGATGCTAAAATATAAATTGTGCTAATGGCATAGTTTGAATAATTTAAAGATATAGCATTTTTTATATATAAGGCATAAATGGAGCAGTTTGCATCTTATCGGTGTGCAATAGAAGATACATTTTTTTAAAAGATAGTTGACCCTTCAATTATACAGCATAAAAAAGATCAAAAGATCTTAATATACAGACGGTGAATTTTTCTTTCCTGTCCGACAGTTTCATAAACGCCATGAAAACAAAATACTTCCACATGTTCGAAGGGGACTAAAACTGGATGACTAAGTTCATTTCTGTAGACAAGCATGTTTTTTTCTTCTGATAAAATGGTATATTTAGTATATAATTGATAATTTTGGTCGGGGCGGGGTCAAATCCAATAAAGCCCGAAGTGAAATTATCACCTCACAGTATCCAAAGAATGATTCCATATTACTTATATTAATCTAATTCACATCAATTGTACGATAAGATATTTGAATACAAATAAGCAAACCCTACTTGCACCTCAATAACACGTCATTTAAATTTATTGGACTGAATAAAGTATACAAAATTGATACGTTTGTGTTATCACATGAAAAAAAATGAAAATGTAAATATAGTTTTATTATACTTTCATGTTAAATACTGAAATCTGATTGGTTTAGACGCAGTTGATAATCCGCTCTATTACCCTCAGCGTTAGCAACACACTCAGCAACGGGTAACACAACGAATTGTTACATGCGCGTAAATTATGCGCGTACGGTTCGCCATTGAATTCACGTCATTTCTAAATAAAAGCAGTAAAAACATTTATAAAATTAAGACACTCAGTATAATAAAATAAATAGTGCCTATTTGGGAGGATAACAGTTGAAATTGACACCCCTCGAAAACCATTGTCAACCTCCGCTTCGCGTCGGTTGACAATGGTTTTCTCGGGGTGTCAATTTCAACTGTTACCCTCCCAAACAGGCACAATTTATGTAATATTAATTTTTTTTACTGACATCTCAAAAGAATACTTTCTTTAATTTTATAATTATAAAGAAAATATGTTTTAAAACTTGAGGAACACAATAACAATGTAAAAAAAAGTTTTTCACTTTTAACCTAAAAGCAATACATCATTGCCTGACCTTAACAGACAACTATCTACTACTTTAATGGCAATCGACTATATGATGTGTATATTCAGTTATTCTGAAATAATATTTATAATCGTGTTTGTTTATTTTTTAAACAATGTACTTCATATGCCTATCACATGACGATCTCCATAATTTTATATTGAAAGCATGATTTGCAGTGAGGGCATGTATATCACACAGTAGCGATACTATATTCCCTTTGCGAGGGGGTAACTAAATTAACCGTTTGCACTCACATTGTAGTACTGTAAGGTCGTTTGCAGGTACCCCATTATATTTTTTTAATGTTTCATGGGAGATAACTCTACTTCCCGGAATTATGAAATCCAGAGCATTCTGCATAATATGTGTGCCTGCTAATAAATAAACGTGCCGAGCCTGACACTCTCCTCTGTTTTTTTTAGGGATAACAACATATTAACCACATCCAAATCATATCAGATGCGTATCCAAACCTCTCCTATTTTGAAAAACAAGGTCACCCAAACCTGTTCCGTTGTTCAAAATTAATCGACATAAACTGCTTATTTACATAATTTTAACATAAACTTCGTAGAACTTTGAAGATTTTATATGCTTTTAAATAGATTTGACGATTCTTTTAATGTAAAAGTAAACAATGTAAACCTTATATAACACAAAAACTTATCAAGGAATAAACGGAGCCGCCATTTTCACTTTATCCAAACGCGTCACTACCGGCGCGGATACACGACAGTGGTTGCAGCATACTTCAGTACACTCAACTGAGTGAACTCTGCCATGTCAATTTAAAAATCAACAGTCAAAATGATAATCTTTAGTAAATGTCGACCAATTCTCATTTCGTGTTCTTTACAAAACGATTTGTCACCTATGAAATCGGCAAACAAAAAGTTTGTCCGACTAATAAAAAATTCGCGAAATGAAATGAAAGAGGCTGTCTCCACATATTCGGCTGTATAGCAAAATTTCACCCTTAACTGGCGGCAACTGACTGATTTAGAAATTCAACAAATGCATCGGCAATAAACGTTAGAATTTTAAATTTCATTGCAGCATAAGCAGAATTATAACATGTCTTCCAGACACCTGTGAAATAATTCAAGAGGGATGTCACCAACTAGCCGTCAGTAAGAATGACATAAGCAAGCCATGTGACGGACCGGTTGAGCACAAGTTGTTGGATGAAATGTCTAAAAAATAAAACAAAAGATTAAATGTTTGTACTGTCTGTTCCCTCGATCATTATCATCGATAAATTATCACCACAATAGTGCATTTGAATTTAAGGTAATTAATTATATAATTTTAATTTGTTGCAGATAAAATTTATCAAATAAGATTTGAGAAAAAATATTTACTGAGGTAAAGCAGATAGAACATATACAATTGTGTAGTGGAAATGTACTAAAACCATGGTTTACCTACAACAAATGTTTTCAGTTACAGTTCAATGCTCCTAAAGTTAGAGAGCGGAAGTTCTTTTTTTTTTCTAAGTAAAGGGACATAGCTCTGACAAAAATTATAAAAACTTGACAACATTAGATTTACCTGTATTTTCTGGTAGAATGATATACATGTATTTTTCATGTAAGAACTAAAAATGGCTACCGACAAGAACAATTGATATTGTCAAATTTTCGGGACAACCAGTCCCTTCTTCAGGACACTACAATTAACACTACGAGAGAAACTATAAAAAGACAAATACGTTTTAAAAAGTTTTGATTCACAGTGCTTGAGAAGGTGTTGGCAATGCTGCCGATCGCATTGGAATGATCAATCGACTGCTTCATGTAACTTCACGCCTGATTGAGTTAATTTGTTTGTTAAATTTGACGTCCAAAATAACAAGTTTAGCTTTTTAAAAAAGCTTTACCGTCTTTTACTCTTCACAACAATAAGATAACAAATTTTAAAATGTGTGCTTTTCAAGCGTACGTGCTTAAAATTAAAAATTATTTACAGCGTGTTATTAACTTGAAATCGACCTAGTTGGTAAAAAGAGATCTAAGAAGGGGTTGTATCACTGTAGTAAAATCAAAGTTAATACAATTGCATTCAGTATCATTCAGTTTTACTAATATTAGTTTCACCGTTTCTAATGTACAAACTTGTTTACTGATATTAGCCATACCTTATGAAATTTCATTGGTATTTGTATAATCAAAACAAAAAGAAAAGAAGAAATTATTTCAAGTGATGTTACAGAATATTGCTTTTAACTAGTTAACAGGATAATGAAAGCCTGAATTTCACTAAGAGCCATTTTTATTGTTCTTTCGTTTTCTCACTTTTAAAGATTTGAAATCTACGAAAATTGTTAAGTCGTACGTAAAAACGATCCTCAGAAAATTATCTCCCTTTTGCCGAACAGTATAATAACCAATGAAATAATTGTAAAATTTCACATCATGTATTTTCTACCAATCACAAAGGAGAGGAAGTGCACAGCCCGGAGACTAAATTATTTCAACTCTTTATAGTTACCGTCTTCAAAGGAAGACGGTTATAAAGGACAATTTAAACCCCTGTCATTAAGTCGTATGGCGCTTAGTGTAGAGCCGAATTATTAATCTTATGAATTGACTTTACAATGAATCATAGTTTGATGTAAAGTAGAAAAAAAAAGAAATAAATCAAAATACAGAAATATTAAATTTATCAAATAAAAGAAAGTAAAGGAAACTAATAACTGAAAGAGGCGCCGTTGACAGTTTTAATAAAAGTACTATGGGCGAATTTATTGATCAAAAACTAGTTTAGGTTTAAATTTGGTTTTGATAACTTTTTATTTATTTGCAAAACTGGTTTTGAACTATTTTGAAACGAAATATAGTTTTTAGTATTTATTGGCTTTAAACTGAAACAAGTTTCCAGGAAACCTAAAACCACCTCCGAGTGCGGTTTCGGGGTTTTAAATCCTTTCAAAATGGCAGAAAGAGAGGTCTTTGAAAGAGAGTTGTTAATATTTAAGTGTGGCACATGTGTCAAAGTTTGAACTCAGCAAAGCACATGGGTATCGTCCTTACTTTAATATATGTGTCTCAAAGGATTTATGATAGTACATATAGTACTGACCAAAATAATAATGTGGAAGAGAGCGATTCCATTAATACTAACACTGAGAATTATCCTTTGCATTTACAACAGCCAAAGGAAAAACTTGCAAAGTGGTTGATGAAAAAAAAGAATTCATTGAAAGATCTGCTCGTAACATTTTATTTTAGTACACATTGTAATGCATGTAATAAGATCGCCTGTCTATTTCATTGCTGGCCACTCAACCACGGCTCTTTGAAAACAACAAGATTTGTCTGGCTTTTGAGCTAAGACCACGTAATTGGTGCATATTTCACTTGAAACCAGTGTCATTTTTAACTTGTTTCAAACGCCCTGAGTGAACCAATTGATCTCTATTGATTTACATGTAGAAAAATGAATATTACTAGTTTTTCATAGCAGCATTCGCTTTTCCATAATATTTATACATGTATGATGTTAAAAGCCAATTGTCTGTACTGTTTACTAGAGAATAAAGACTTTCATGCAAATGCAGATGAGTTCAAAAATAATCTTCAAATTCCAAGAACAAATCCAGTACCGGTAGGTATGCAATGCAATAACAGCCATTTTTCTAAACTAACTTTCCATTCAGTGCTATACGTTCAATCCATCCAACTGGTTTCGAACAGATATGAAACATTATCAAACCATAAACCTAAACTCGAACTAGTTTTTGATCAATAAATTCGCCCTATATTGGTATCAGGGGATTTTAAGCTATGAGACACTCACTTTAATGAAGTAAATTTGCTCGTTCATCCCATCAGGTCTGAAGGATTTGAGTCTGCGCATCCAGAACTTTTCCTTTAAAATTTATCTCCGCGCCAGTATGGTCAATAACCACTAGTGCCATGTCTTCCCATTTGTGGCTACTCATATTGAAATGTTCCCTGACGAGTTAATCTTAAACGGAGAGCGGTGGCTGTTGATTCTTCTGCGGAGGCCATCTGTTTTACCAATGTATTGCTTAGAGCAAACTTTGCAACTGATGAAATAGATCAAGTTTTCTGTGCGGAAAGACGTGGTGCCAAATATCTTGTAGGTGCGACCAGTGATGGGGCTCTTAAACCCGACCGTGTTGGTGTTTTGCTTGCATATAAGGCATTTTGGATCTAAGAATGTTTTAAAACCACCATTTGGCAAAGGGTTGTATAACCTCGTTTTCATTACCATGTCCTTCAAGTTCCTTGGACGTTTAAACGCAGCCATTGGGATTTTCCTTTTTTCACAAACTTCAAAATAAAGGATGTATTAATAGTGGAGCAATATGGGCTATAAATGGTTATTTTTTACGTTCTGTAATAAATACTTGTTTATTCCATGCTGACTGTAACTGGGGTTCTCCTTACTAATGTTCAGATCCTGAAAACATAGCTACAAAGATTCACTTGACGTTGAAGGTTCATTATTATCCTTGTGCTGATATTCTGCTACACAGTTGGAAACCTATGTTTGTATTGTTTACAAGATTTTGTATGCTTGTGTATTTTGCTAAAGTTAAATTATTATCTAAAAACATTTAGAGTTATCTTCCATTATCATTTTGATATGTATTTTCTGCAGTTATCTTTCCTTTTTGAACATAGAGTTATCCTTTCATTATATAATTTAGAGTTACTTTTCCTAGTTGTTGACTTCCTGTTTTGTTGTTTGTGTGACCCACACAAGGACACTCAGTCCATCCAACATGTTCTTTGTATTCGTATGCTGCCACACACTGTAAGTAGTTTTCTGTCGATTTATATAACATAGGCGGCTTATCGTTTATATGTTTACTGTTTTGTTTTTTATATAAATGCAGTTCATAAGTAAATCTCTCATTTCACTCTAAAAAGTATGGAGCGCCATTATTGTCTTTGTAAATCTTAGTAAATAAACGTACGTTTGTTACATTTTTCTATGGAAATCCATTTGTGTTAAAATTCAATTGATTTGGACCTTATCTTAATACTGTTATTTATATTTCTATTCTTTCATTACAAGCTATTATTATATGCATTTTGTCTTTACATGTACATTGTTTTTGAGAACGTATGAGTAATTCATACTTTGTTTTTGTTTCAGTTTTTTACCGCATACACAATAAATTCGATGCACTGGATTGTTGTGTTGGTTCACTATCTGTAGGCAAAGGCAGAATAGTAAAAAAAGTGTGCAGCTACAGACAACATGGATAGGCGGATACGTACACTTACGCCAAAAGGCTATGAGATGTTCCAGTCCAATTTGGATTACTACATGAGTAACCTCAAGAAAGATTGGAAGGAATTTGAAAGAATCCTGACAGAATTTGACGATTCCATCATGGATATCAAATATCTACGGAAAGTTGAAAGTCATCTCGAGATGGTGAAATTTGAATATAGAGATAGTTACGAGTCCCTCATTTCCTTTCTAACCCGCACCTGCACAGAAGAGAGTGATTTAGAACTAGACAATCAAATGATTAGACACCAAAAATGCTTAAGCATTATGAACAATTTCGACCGTCAGATTCAGGACTTGTTAATTGATGCTGCCGAAATACTATCCGAAAAGTATGAAACGAGATCTGAAGCATCTATATCGATAAGCATTGGTAAATCAAATCGATCCTTGAAAAAACTTGAAAATCCTAAAACGGAAAAAGTAAGACACCAGTACGCTGAAAAAGAAAGAGAAATTCACAAGCAGAAAGCCTTACTAGAAGCCAAAATGAAGCTCTTAGAAAACCAGAAGAAGATTGATACGTTAGAAGCAGAAATAGAAGAGCTTGACATTCATAGTTCTCGTCTGTCATTGCCGAAACAACATCCTCCTGGTAGTTATGATTCATTGGGACAAACAAAACGTGCATACACAGCAAACTATGTACGTGAACATTCCACGATTCGAGGAGCAATGAGTGATTATGTTTCATTTGACCAACTGGACAAGATGAGCGATCGCGACAAAGAGCAGAGCAACAAACCTGACAATCCTTTACCATCTCAGAGCATCAGAAAGTTAAGAGAACCAGTAGCCGCAAGTGACCATGTGGTAGAGAACTTATCACAATTTCTCCTGAAAAAAGACCTCTTAATGTCACGGTTCAGCTCATTCAACGACAAACCAGACTCTTACCAAACCTGGAAAGCTAGCTTCACAAGCATTGTGAAAGAATTAAACATTTCCGCATTTGAAGAAATGGATCTGCTCATTAAGTGGCTCGGACCAGAATCAAAAAGGTTCGCAAGTAGCATAAGGGGATCTAACATCAATGACCCTGTTAAAGGACTGTATCGTATTTGGGAACGTTTGGAGGATCGCTATGGCAGACCAGAAATGATAGAGTCAGCGTTGAAAGACAAGCTCAACAGATTTCCCAAAATATCAATAAAAGATCCTAAAATGCTCTACGATCTGCTTGACATTTTAACAGAGATAGAATCAGCAAAGGAGAATGAGCAATACGCAACACTGCTGTCATACTATGACTCATCATCTGGTGTCAATCCTATCATCAGTAAGCTGCCTCAAGGTCTACAAGAAAAGTGGGTGTCTCAAGCGTCCAAGATCAAGAGATACTATTGTGTTCCATTTCCACCGTTCAGCTTCCTCGTAAAATTCATTCGAGAACTCAGCATTGTGAAAAATGATCCAGCTTTCCAAACTGATGGATCTCTGACATTAACAACAGAGAAAAGAACGAATGAACAAAAACGAACTTTTCCTGTTCACAGTAGGAAAACCGAACTAGCAACGGACGATGCAACTCAACAAGAACGGCAACCAAGATGTCCAATTCATAAAGCAAACCATTCGTTGAACCACTGTAGATCCTTCAGAGCTAAAACCTTACAAGAGAGGAAAGATCTCTTACGAGAAATGGATTTCTGTTATAAATGCTGTGAATCAAAACATTTCTCGAGAAATTGTACTGCAACCATCAAATGTGAACTTTGTGGAAGCTCTCGACACGCTACAGCGTTGCATATTGAACAAAGAAATTCTGAGTCTAAAGCAGCTGGCAGATTGGATAGAGAACACTTTCAGGCAAACAATAACTCAAGATTTGCTGACGGCGGGGAGAAAACTGGGAGGAAAACGGAAGTTTCCAACAAGTGCACTGAACTTTGTGGAACTACCTTTAGTGGTCGATCATGCGCAATGGTCCTTCCTGTTCGTGTATATCCATCGTTCAACAGCGAGCAAGCTATTAAGGTGTATGCAGTCATCGATGAACAGAGCAATCGCACACTCGCAAGATCCCAATTATTTGACTTCTTTAATATTTAGAGTGAATCTGAATCCTACACACTGTTTTCGTGTAGCGGACAATCAACTTGTAGCGGAAGAAGAGTCAATGGACTAGTAGTAGAAGTTCTTGATGGAAGTTGTCACTTCAACCTACCAACAGTCATTGAATGTGATGAAATTCCTGATAACAGAGGTGAGATACCAGCCCCAGAAGTAGCAGATAAATATTATCATCTACGAGACATAGCCGATCACCTGATGCCACTAGATTCAGAAATCAGCATTCTTCTCTTGATTGGACGTGATCTTGGTGATGCACATCACATACTACAGCAACGCATTGGACCTCCTAATACTCCATACGCCCAGAAACTTCCACTCGGATGGGTTACTGTAGGCGAAGTTTGTCTTGGAAGGACTCACAAACCAGATGTCGTTGTGGCAAACAAAGTGGCAGTTATGTCTGATGGAAGAACTACCTTATCAGCCCCTTGTCCAAACAATATAACTGTCAAGGAGACCCTACCTAAACAAATACAGTGTGGTGCGATCTTTAAACATCCACAACGAAACGAACAAATTGGACAGAACATTTTCCAGACATCTCCTGACGATGACAAGCCAGGACTGTCTGTAGAAGATAAAGAATTCCTAGCCTTTATGGATAAGGAGTTTTGTCGTGACAATAGTGGACAGTGGGTTGCACCATTACCGTTCCGAGAGCCTAGATGCAAACTTCCGGATAATAGACAACAAGCACTGAGAAGAGCCATGATCTTAGACGCTAACCTTGGAAAGAACCCACTCAAGTGCGGACACGCTGTGACCTTCATGAAACGCATTCTGGATGCAGAACACGATGAACTAGCACAGTCATTAAAGAAAGATGAAGAGTTCTGGTTCCTACCAATCTTCAGTGTATACCATCCAAAGAAACCTGATCAAGTCAGAATGGTGTTAACTCATCAGCTCAGTGTAATGGGGTGTCATTAAACAACGTGCTTCTATCTGGCCCTGACCTGACAAACAGTCTACTTGGTGTTCTGATGCGATTGAGACTTGATAACATCGGAGTTATGGCCGATATTCAGCAAATGATTCACTGCTTTAAAGTGCGAGAAGATCATAGGAACTACTTACGTTTCTTCTGGTACTTAGATAACGATCCTCAGAAGAAATTGGTGGAATACAGGATGTGCGTCCATGTCTTCGGCAATAGTCCATCACCTGCAGTCGCTACATATGGGCTAAGGAGGACTGCACAGAATGCTGAATCAACCTATGGAAGTGACGTCCGAAGTTTTGTAGAACGCAACTTTTACGTTGATGATGGGTTGATTTCATTGCAATCCACTCAAGAGATCGTTAGCCTGATGAAGAGAACTCAACAAGCCTTGTTGCAAGAAGGAGGACTTCGACTTCACAAAGTATCCAACAGCAGTAATGTCATGAAATACTTTCCCACTGATGACCTAGCAAAGGACTTGATGTCTCTCGATCTATCAAAGGATTTTCTTCCCATACAACGCAGCTTAGGAATAAGCTGGAATCTACGATCTGATGCATTTATCTTCAGACTTTCCTTAGACAAGAAACCGTATACACGCCGCGGAGTCCTTCCTTGTCTGAATAGCTTCTATGACCCCTTAGGATTTGTTGCACAAGTTCTCCTCAGAGGCAAGTTACTGCTTAGGAAATTTACTGAAGAGTCTGCAGACTGGGATCAACATTTACCTGAACAATACCAAGGAGAATGGGAGCAGTGGAAACAACAACTATGGTATCTAGAAAACCTGGAAATTCCTCGTACTTACCTTTCCGTACCTACCGAAAAGCTCCTTCAGAAACACGTCCATGTGTTTACTGATGCGTCCGAGGAAGCCATTGCTGCAGTTGCCATTTTAAGAGCAGAGGATCAAGATGGTAACTTTCATCAAGGATTCATAGTAGGGAAAGGAAAAGTTGCACCTAAAAAGGCAGTTACCATCCCTCGTTTGGAGTTATGTGCTGCAGTGCTTGGTGTTGAGATCTCTCAGATCATTCACGATCAATTGGATATTGACCCTAAAGACATTCATTACCATACAGACAGTAAAGTAGTCCTTGGTTACATCTACAACAGAACCAAACGTTTCTACACTTACGTATGCAACAGAGTACAGCAGATTCACAAAGTCTTCTCACCAGAGCAATGGAGCTATGTTCCTTCAGAACACAATCCTGCAGATCAAGCAACTAGACCAATCGCAGTTGAAAATATTAAAAACAGCCCATGGCTTTGTAAACCGAAACGATGGTTCCTTGAAAGTAAATACCAAGGCAAAACAGATATATCTGATAACGACGAACATATGCCACAACAGTTTGACCTCGTAGACTCAGAGAATGACAGAGTGATTCGACCTATGCTAATTGTTAAAACATTGCACGTTAAAGAACCTTCCATTGGAACTGAAAGGTTTACCAAATACTCAACCTGGAGTAGTTTAGTTTCAGGTATTGCACGCTTGAAACATGTTGCCAGATGTTGGAGTGGAACAAAACCATGCAGAGGTTGGCATTTCTGCAACAAAGCGAAAGATGTTGACCTGTATCTTGAAACAGAAAAACACATCATTCGAGCGGTCCAGAGTGAAGCTTATCCAGAAGAGATCAGAGGTATCAGAGAAAACCGAGCTCTCAATAAGGAGAATTCTCTTGTAAAGCTGAATCCAGTTTTAGACCATGATGGTATTTTGCGTGTAGGAGGCCGATTGATGAATTCAGAGTTGGAAGTAACTGAGAAAAATCCTGTTATTATTCCTGGCAAACAACACATAGCTACACTGTTGGTGCGCCATTACCATCAGCTTACCAAACATCAAGGACGCCACTTCACAGAAGGCTCAATTAGATATGCTGGATATTGGATAACAGGGGCCAAGCGTATCGTATCCTCGGTGATATATAGCTGTGTGACTTGCAGAAAGATGAGGAGAAAACCAGAACATCAATTCATGGCTGACTTACCTGAAGATCGATTAACACCAGGACCTCCATTCTCAAGTGTAGGAGTGGATACCTTCGGACCTTGGGAAGTTCTTGCACGTCGAACTAGAGGAGGACTGGCTCATGCAAAACGCTGGGCTGTAATGTTTTCATGTCTCTCATCGCGAGCTGTTCACATTGAAGTCATCGAAGAGATGAGTTCCTCATCCTTCATTAATGCACTTATGAGATTTGTCGCTATACGTGGAAGCGTTAAAGAGTTTAGATCAGATCGTAGCACAAATTTCGTTGGCTCAACAGAAAGTCTTGGAATTGACGCTATAAACGTAGAAGATGGACCTGTCAACAAGTTTCTTTTTGACAACAGAACAGTATGAATATTCAACTCACCACACTCATCCCATATGGATGGCGCATGGGAGAGGATGATAGGCCTTACAAGACGGATACTAGATTCATTGTTGATTACTGGTACAGCAAAGAAGTTGACACACGAGACCCTCGTTACGTTCTTAGCTGAGGCTAGTGCCATTATTAATTCAAGACCACTTGTGCCAGTTCAAACCGATCCAGAGTACCCATTTATTCTCACTCCATATACCCTTCTGACGTTGAAAACAGACAAAGGAGGAGAACCGCCTGGACCATTTGACGAGAAAGATGCCTTCAAAGCGCAATGGAAAAGAGTTCAACTACTCGCAGACCTCTTCTGGAAACGATGGCGTAAGGAATATTTAGTCACCCTTCAAAGTCGACAAAAGTGGACACAGGACCAAAGAAACCTATCCGTCGGCGATGTCGTTTTATTGAAGGACAGTTCAGCCCATCGCTGTGACTGGAAGATGGCAGTAGTGGATCAAGTGTTCCCAAGCGTATCGGACAAGAGAGTTCGTAAAGTACAACTTCGTGTGAACAAGAATGGCGTTAACACATTCTACACGCGCCCGGTTACAGAGACTGTGCTCTTGATGGCAATTTGAATATTTGTAACAGTGCTTCATGTTATTTAGAACTGTTTGTTATTTCGTTTGTTTGGAATATTTTGGTTATTTTGTAAATATGTTGGATAGTGATATCTAAAGATATCAGACGGGGAGTGTATTGTTTACAAGATTTTGTATGCTTGTGTATTTTGCTAAAGTTTAATTATTATCTTAAAACATTTAGAGTTATCTTCCATTATCATTTTGATATGTATTTTCTGCAGTTATCTTTCCTTTTTGAACGTAAAGTTATCCTTTCATTATATAATTTAAGAGTTACTTTTCCTAGTTGTTGACTTCCTGTTTTGTTGTTTGTGTGACCCACACAAGTCCATCCAACATGTTTTTTGTATTCGTATGCTGCCACACACTGTAAGTAGTTTTCTTTCGATTTATATAACATAGGCGGCTTATCGTTTATATGTTTACTGTTTTGTTTTTTTATACAAATCCAGGTCATAAGTAAATCTCATTTCACTCTAAAAAGTATGGAACGCCATTATTGTCATTGTAAATCTTAGTAAATAAACGTACGTTTGTTACATTTTTCTATGGAAATCCATTTGTGTTAAAATTCAATTGTTTTGGACCTTATCTTAATACTGTTATTTATATTTCTATTCTTTCATTACAAGCTATTATTATATGCATTTTGTCTTTACATGTACATTGTTTTTGAGAACGTATGAGTAATTCATACTTTGTTTTTGTTTCAGTTTTTTACCGCATACACAATAAATTCGATGCACTGGATTGTTGTGTTGGTTCACTATCTGTAGGCAAAGGCAGAATAATGTTTTTTTGTTTGTTTGTTTGTTTTTTTTTTGAGAAGTCTTAACGAGGCCGAGTACAGAACGAGTGCGCACACTTTCGCACAGCGTTTCATTTGTATTGTGACGTCATCTTTTTGCTTTGTTGACGCCATGGCGTGATAGTTTCAACTGCAGATATTCAGCGAAATTTGTTGAGAATAGCTCGTTTGATGCGTAAAATTGATATTATATTGTAGAATAAACATAAATTTTTCGAAGTATAAACTATATTTGGGCTCGGGTTGAAAACGTGAAGAGGGTTCAGCAAGCCTTAGCCCTCTGTCACGTTTTCTTAACCCGCCTAAATATAGCTTAATTCATATATTTCAAAATAGTAACCATGTATTTTACTTTAATGACCTTTAATGAGTAATGTTATATATTTATTTATTACTAAATTATGAATGTTTTAATAATATTATAAAGATCACCATTTTCGTCTGTGTCAAATAAAAAATAGCCATTATCTGACAAACTGGGAAATTGGGCATACAAAAAACAACTTTGATAAGACCTCTGGAACAAACCAGGAGGTAAAGGTTTTTTTTTATTTGACCATTTGATGCCTTTTAGCAATAACTTTAATATGTAGAATAGAAAAAGAAATCCCTAGGGCAGAAGTTTAAGAAAATTGTAAAAAATGTGCAAAATTGATACATTTCAAGCAAAATCCCATAGGGTCCTATGTTAAAAATTAACAAACTTTGAGATGACCCCTTAAACAAACAGTGTGGTAAATGTCTTATTGTTTTATCTTAAAGTAGTAACTATATCAGTAGAAATGCATGTAAAAAATTTCATTCAAAAAACTAGGGCAGAAAAAATTAGACCCGGCCTCGTTAAATGTCTATTATAAAAATCATACCCACTATCAGAGATTATCATTTAAACATTGTCTGAAATTTAGTCTGTTTTAGTGCATATATTTCAAACTGTAATCCTTGGGCGTCCGTAACCTAGTTGCCTACATAATCATTTAGCCTTTTACTGATTTTCAGAAAATCAAATCAGCTGTTTTGACACAGGCTAGTTTTGTTTATTTACAAATTTGATAATGAACCCAACTGTTGAGTAAAGCCTAGTATTGACAGTACAATTGCTATGAACCGATTCGATCATATCGATAAGTTTCTGATAATGATGATCAACAACTGAACGGACTGTTAATAAACCTACATGTATACATTTTATAAAGTAAACAAATGAATGTAGTCTCTTCTCATGTTTTGAACAAAACAACACAGTCGATCAGATATTTATCCACTGTATGAAATAGTCATTAAGTTATGTTACATTACAAATACAGGACGCAGTTTCACGCCCATACGACAGATGTGTAATGGCATAGGACACCTCAATATTGTGCGTACTTCCGACCAAAATAAACAATGAAATCAAGCATAATTTTACAAGCTTTTTCCTTTCCGAAATTGTTACCTTACAGCGCATACGTAGCGCATTGGGTTAGAGCGTTACCTATTAATCTAAGTTGTGAGTTCGAGTCTAGCTGGGTCTTTTATAGGTTTTACTTTTCGAAAATAATGTATTTTGATTATGAGTTACTTTTATCTACATGAATATCGACAGGTGTCCCATACAATGCATCTTAAAACAACGTTTTTTTGCTTAAACTGCTGTTTTCGTAAATACAGAGACGAAACATTTATTATTACGTCATTTCTAATCCCCACAGTTCTATTTAGCGATGGGTAGCCTTATCTGTACTGCGAAGTTCTGCATGTTCTATCTGCCCTGGTTGTAGAAGTATATCAGAAATTGAGAAACGCATTGTTTTATGATGCGTTTTTAAGATTACTCGGGTTATATATATCACATGCCTTGAAAGTAAAGCCACGTCTTCAGCGTCAATTGGTGTTTTTGTTCCCTAGATCCCATTCTCATTTGTTTAAGATTTACCATCATGGTTTGAATGCCTTATGAAATATCTGTATACTAAATGTTATTTCAGTATGTGCAACTTCTGCAAAGAAGCTGCACAAAAACTTCAATTAATTGGAATTTTTAAAAGTTCAGAGGTACAACTCTATCAAAAATTGCTGGATCGTACCCAACACTACCTAGATACTTTAATGATAAATATGTATACTGAATTCCATTCTCACTTCCTTGATGGGGCATAAATGTCAGGAAAAAAACGGTCCCTAATTAATATTACAGAAAAGTTCAGTGATTAACCTAATATTCTATTATGCCTTGTTACAAATGTATTAACAATGTGTTCGTCTTAATTTTCAGAAAATGACGCTGTATTCCATACCTTAATCTTATCATTGACTTTTTGGAGGGGAAACCATTCTTTTGTTTCTTGTAGATGTATAATTCAATGTTCACACTTTGCGGCCAATGAAGGCTTCTCAAAATCGATAAAAAAAATGATTTTTAGCCGGCTCTGCCGAAAGCAGAGTCCTGGCTGTAGGCAGGCAAATCGCCATTGTTACTAAAATAGCACAACTTCAAAAGTAAACAAAAAAACAAACAGCGTCAAATTATAAGCTTCCGCTATACCAAATAGTTATTCAAAGAGCCACGTTTTGTCAAAAGTGTGGGCATTTTGTTTCTTTTTTTTAATTTCGAGAGACTTTTTAGCTCACCTGAACCGAAGGTTCAAGTGAGCTTTTCTGATCACCCGTCGTCCGTCCATCCGTCTGTAAACTTTTTACATTTTCAACTTCTTTTCCAAAACCACTCATCCAATTTTTACGAAATTTGGCAGAAAGCATTATTATATTAAGGAGATTATAAATTGTAAAATTCAAAGGGCAATCCCTTATTAAACGAGAAATAATCATGAAACTGTGAAAAAAAGGGGGGGGTATCTTTTAAAATATTCTTCTCAAGAACTGCTGCACCAATATTACCAATATTTATATGACAACTTCTATATATAAGGCAGATTCTAAATTGTAAAAATGGTGACCCTCAGTTTAATACTGGGACCCTTAGAAGGGTTCAAACTATGTGTTGTAAGCGTGTTCTGATCGTGTGTTCATTTATATAAGATCGGGCTCGTTTGTTTGTACTAACTAACCGCCATTTTGAAGAAGAAGATTTAAGACGTCAATTTTGATAAAAGAAAAGTTAATGATTTGCCGGTTTAACTTTAAAGGTAACGTTTTTAACAAAGAATGATATTAAGAATATTTTATAAAATAGTGGTAAATCGTAGTTCCGAATTCAGCTCTTCAGTAGACTATCAGCATAATCACCATGCCATTTGTTTTTACACCGCGTTTTCAAGATTCTTTTTTTCATACTTAAAGCTATTTAATTTGTCATCGATTATTGGAATAATTGTTGCGTTATTTAAAGTAAATCCACCGTCCTGTGACGTCATACATTTTTCATAAAAAATGAATTCATTAAAATTCTTGCAAGTAGATTTGTAATTTCTATGTTATTATAGGTGCACATCAAAAACTTAAATCATTGTTTACTTGGATATATTTAATAACCGTTTTTTACCCTTATATTCGACATAATTCAATAATTATAATGACAAAGGGAAATAACTCTTTTCTATTTTTCTCAAAGTGATATATCTAAATGCTATAATTTTTCAAATGTAGACATTTTTTTCTTTTTTTTTTTTTAATTAATTTTAGTTTTCTGGCATAGTAAGCAATAAAATTTAAATAGACAAACAAGGATCCCGCCACTTATATTTAATTTTTAAACAAAAAAGTGTGATTTTCAGATGATTATTTCAGCCTTTGGTTTTTATTACCTTACATCTTAAATAGTATGTATACATATATATTTTATTTATTTTTTGATGAAACTCAAGCCCAATAAGTTTAAAAAAGTTAAGTTTTTTAACTTTGAACCCATAATTTTATAGGTACAGAGTTACCTTAATTGAAAAGTTTACCGATCGAATCAAACAAGTGCAACCACGACCTTGGTATATATGAATGGTATTGATATCGGAGAACAATATTACTACGATTTGTTTTTGCAATGAAAGATTAAAATCGGGGTTAGATGTTCTACAGACGTTTATATTATGTTCATGCTACATTTTGACAAGCATAAAATGAAATATAAGAAATTGTTTCTGTTTTTCAATGTTTTGTTTATAATAATTAGTTTGCATGACTGTATTACATTTGGAGTGAACATAATTTTTTATTTTAAGCTGTGATAGCAGTCTAACAATTTTTACGATGAATCGGCAGGCCAATCAACATAAAAATTGTTAGACTGATTTTTATGGACCCTTATTTTTTAAGATTGAATTTGACCATAAAATATTTTTTATTTATACTTTCCACTAACAACTCTTTACTAATAAAAAAATGAAACTTAAAAAACATTCCCCGGACCTACTGCAATATTTTTTTTCATTCAAATTTGGTTTCAATTTTCCTGCGCAATGTTATCTTCCCACTAGTGATATATGGAACCATGTGATGATGTGTTTATAAAAACGGAACGGTAAAACTTTAAATTGATTAAAGACAATGTACCATATTTTAATAACTGTTATTATTATGTATTTTAGTGTAAACAGATGAGTGAAAATGATAATTATTAAAGATGCACAGTGAATTCAACAACGTAATTTTTATTCACACAGCCAACTCAAGATTATTAAAACCACGATTTTAAATGCTATTTTTAACAATTTTCTGACCTCAAGCCTACGACAAGTTGGACAAGACGATAAGTCGGGTGCTCTGCTTCAGAGAAAAAAAATACCGACTAATCGTCGAAAAAAAGGTATAACATATCACATGACAACATTTTTCATTTGAGTGTATTCATCAATCAAGTGAGGAAGGTTATAAAATATCACACGAGTTCACGCATAGTAAACAACAATTGTTTGTAATGCGGAAAACCAATTAAATTTTTGAAATTTTTTTATTTGAGCGCATCGAGGTACAATTTTCTTTCTTTCGCATATAGTAATTTTTTTTTTATTAAAATACAATATCTAGCTAGTAGTTGAAGACAAGAATGTACCTATGTGCATGCTCTCATATATTTTGATTGCTTTATAAAGTGAGGGGCAGAACTAAAATAAAGGGAATTGGAAGTTAACAGTGTACCCCTACCAAAAATTTAGTTTTATATCTTTGGATATAATTGGAAGTTAACAGTTATATCTTGCATAGGATTTTCTTATTTTCGGTAAAAATGGTATTTCATAAAGGTGCTATGTCAAAGATAAAGTGTATGAAAATAAATGTAAAATTTGGATACTTTCTGGTATTCTTTTTTTGTTTTTCTACTGAGGGGCCATATGGCACAATGTCCTTTGAACGCCCATGTAAAGCCATTGTTGCTCAGGTGAGCGTTGTGGCCCCATGGGCCTCTTGTTCAGTTTTCCTATTAATAACGTGTTTTAAAAACAAGGCTATGCATTTCGGACACATACAGTGAATGAATTTCCATGAACTACTTAGCTGCGCGTTGAAGAAATAGGGATCGAATATATAACGCTTGTTGCAAAATTCAAGACAGCAACTGTTGAATTTTTCTGTATATACTACACGATATGCATCAAGACACACCAAAAGAGCCCGGCTTTCAGTGCTTTGATTATCATATAGGAAATTATAACATATACAGCAACCTTTATAAAGTTTTCCATACTAATAGAATCTTTATTTTCCAATAATTCGTTCAAATCCTTTTCATTGAACTTGGGAAAACTCGCTTCATGATAAGCTGTTTACAACTGACCTCTGCTTTATGTTATGTATCTTTACTACTATATTAAAATAATAGACTCGAATTTTTGGTCTTTAATACCGAAAAATCGGAAGAATACTGTCTTTTGTTTTATATATTTTAAACATCATTGGTACTTGAAGATTACCAATTTGTTCTTATTTTTTCTCAGTTAAGCTTCGCTAATTAAAAATCAACGAAAGTTCCTCAAAAAATCCCGGAAATCACCTGGATTTTTTGGAATTTACAATCTTACGCTTGCGCATAACATTCACGCTAACGGGATCTTTAGTTTATGTTTCCACAATATCACATCTGCATGAATAAGCTCAGAAATACGGGGAAATTTTCATTGGACATTTGCTATATATTCTGTTTGTATATATTAATGATTTTTTATGAGAGAAAGTATAAAATAACAAATATACATGTACATTTCAATTAAGTACTTACTTTTGTCTTCGTGATGACAAAAAATATTTGATTACATGCAAACAAGTTACATTATATTTGTTAGGAGAGTGAAGAAGATATAATATGTTTTATCATAAAAATATAAGGTCCTACAGACCCAGTTTTACAAAGAAAATACGTGAGCATTTGTGAAAAGGTGTTGAATTCTTCCATTCTATGGATTGAAATTTGTAGTTGAAAGGTATTTGCAGTCTCAAAAAGGTTTGTTGTGATGTATTTGACTGTTATTTTCAAGGCAACTTTATTAACTTTCCAGAGCGATTCTGCAATTTTCTGCTACACTACGGGCATTCTATCTGTGGTGAGGGCATTTCCCGAGACACAGATTATTAAAAAAAAAAAGGAAAGTGTAGTGAAATTAATAGCATTATTGTAGGCTTATAGCTTCGTTATGTAAATGTCAATAATAAGGTGTGTCGATGTACCTATTTCGGAAATGTCCGATATGCAATGTCAACCCGTGCACGCACGGGTCAAAGTCTAGTAAAGAACTAAAGCCAACTATGTATGATTTTGGCCCGGTATATCCGTAAAAATCAAACTTCATTACTTTGAAGCCAATTTGTTGTCAGTTACTTATGACACATTTGTCTTTACATTTCCGCCTCGAAAATTTTTCGGGAAACACCACGGACGCTTTTATATGAGCTAAAACCGGACACGGTAAGGTAAAATCGGCTAATTTTTACAGATACGCTCAGTTATTTTTATTGATTTCATATAGGCGCCAACCTTAAACCAAAATAAAATTTTACATAGAGATACATTGATGAAAATCGAATAATAATTAATCGGTTTTGTGTTGGTTTAAGTGTGGCGCCATACTTTATTTAACTATTTTTGAATACATTGACGCAATCCGGATTTGCGTTTTATACTTGTTAAGACAATATTAATTGAATTTATCCCCCATTTCAAATAGTTAAACTCTTGGATATCGTAGAATTCCTGTGTTTTAACGTAAAAATAAAAATTCGAATCTCTTATTCGCATTGATTCCGACGAACGAGTTACCACATTAAAAAGGGATTTTCCAGTATGCTAAAAATAGATATTCACTGTCAACACAACGATGGATCTGTCAAACCAACAACCTATTACCCCCTGAAAACAAGATGTGAAATTATGAGATATTGGCGTGGTAAGTATTTGTTTCTTTTTATTAAACGTAGAGGAAAACTATTGACAGCGATATTTAAGGTGAAATGAATACTGCTGCTGTCGTCTGCGGCGCGGTTTCTTCTGCATGTCGCCATTTTCGGCTTGTGTCTGAACTATATCACGAAGCGTCAAATGCAATACACAATTTAGAATATCGAATCAAACTAGTACCTAGTTAATATTGACTTATTTAATCAAAGTTATTGCTTTTGTTTTTTACTGAGCCCATCAGCACCCGGATTTTCTATTGTATGAAGTCTTTCTCACTAGGACAGTATCATGGATAGCATGTAGCATATTTTAAAAGTTCAGATAATATGAATCTGCATAATAAGTGCCTTCAAGGCTAACAAATTAATTGTTTTATAGATATGGGAAATTACATAATATTATTGTTGTGGAATGTTGACAGCCCCTAATTTTGAGAGTTACCTTTCTTGGAAATAAACTTTTTTTGCGATGATTTTTTATATATATTTTCAGCATTTCTTATCACCTTCAAAAAAATGATAATCAATAAAACAAATTAACACAATAATTTGTTATTTATATACATTATAACATAATTAAGAATGGGGAAATCTGAATAAGGTTTATATCTAAATTGCATATTATAATATTTTCAAGTTAGTATTTTTCTAATCAAACAAATGAAAAATATCCAGAGGTGGATCCAAAGTGGTGTTATAAAGCAAAATTAAGCAGTGATATCAAAATCGAAATGTCCTGCTTGTAAACAATTCAAAGTTCATTCAGATGAAGATCCTGGTTTAAAGCTAATGTGTTTTATGCACACAATGTATATATATGTATATTACATGTACATTTTACTATTACACTAGAGAACAATAACAGATTAGATATATAAGAGGAAATGTAAGTCATAAACTGATAAGTAAATAATGCTTTGTGAGATCATCACAAATAAATGTTTAAGATTGAATATGAATTAATGATTGAATTCAGATTTCCCCAATGAATATGTGCAATTCGCATTGCACTTACTGTAACGTTAACTGAAATTATAAAAGATAATTTTTTTTAGTTCAGTTTGATGTGATTTAAATTGTCTATACGACATACTGAAGAACAATTATAACTATTTAGCTCCAGAATAATTCTAATGTTAAATGCACATGATCTAAAGCCAATTTAGAAACGCAACATTACTGTAGAAAATATTATGAAATATAACTTATAAATGAGTTACTGGTACCCATTTTGTTATTATTTTACAGATAATGCCAGGACACAAATTGTGTTTTGTGTTCGAAACGAACAAAACCTAAGGAAAGACGCCACATCGACAAAAGCATAAGAAAATATCTGAAGAAAAAATTTCTGTTTGAAGGAAAAGAAAATTCAGTCATCTGCAGTAAATGTAGGAACATATATTACAGAGAAAAGTCATGCCATAAACCCACTGAAACTCAACAATCTGTGAGTTCATCTTCTCAAACAAGTGACAGCAGACAGTTATCTAGTCCACCTTCAGTATCCTTGCAACTTCTTTCCACAGCAAAGACTCATGCATATTGCATCGTTTGTAAAAAGCCTGGACCAAAACTTGTTGTTATATCCCCAGAGTGTCGCACAGCCGTGTTTATTCAACACAATGTTTTGATTCCATCTGGAAATAGATGCTGTCCCGCACATGTGAAAGATGGACTTTTAACAAGTGCAGCCATAGAACAACTTCCAACAACAGATCATGCATTTGTCAACAGAACCGCCATCCTTAGTTTACTGCAGCACATGCGCGTTCTATGCCAAAGAAATGAACAAACCCATCTTGACTTTGATGATCTACAAACTCTTACAGATTCTGTCTATCTCTGCTTGGACTTAGTATGGACAATTTCCAAACTCTTTGTGACTGTTTGAAAGATCATGTTAAACAGACACCATCTAGAAGTTTACGAAAATCTACAGCCATATTTTTATGCAAGTTGAAATCTGGATTATCAAATCAAATACTGTCAACTTTATTTCGTACTTCAAAATCCAGTTTAAGAAGAGCAATCAGTGCTGTTAGAAATGCGATGATGACTTGTTTTGTCCCATATAATCTTGGATTTGAACACATCACAAGAGAAGATGTAATCAACGACCACACTCGCCATCTAGCCCAAACATTGTTCGGCGACATAGACAAGAGTCAGGCCATACTGGTTTTAGATGGAACCTATATATACACCGCCAAGAGCAACAACTTCAGATACCAACGCCGCTCTTACAGCATCCACAAAGGAAGGTCGCTCATCAAACCCATGGTAATCGTGACAACCACAGGCTATTTTGTCTCGATTCAAGGACCATACCTAGCAGACCATAAAAACAACGATGCGTCAATCCTTGAACATATCATGAAAACAAATGCAGAGGACATCAAGAATTGGCTAAGTGAAGACGACATTTTCATCGTTGACAGAGGATTTAGAGATGCTTTGCCCCTGCTTGAAGATTTAGGCATTCAAGCAGAAATGCCTCGATTTTTAGAGAAGGGACAAAAACAGATGAGCACTAGTGATGCCAATAAGAGCAGACTTGTTACAAAGGTAAGAATTCTGAAAAAAAAGAAATATTATCAATGCACCATGTTTTATATACAACTACTGACAAAATTTGTATCTCTGATTTTATCCTTGAACAGATAAGATGGGTAGTTGAGTCATCCAATGCCAGAATCAAAAGGTGGCGATATTTGGACCGTACCCTCCCTACAAATCAGATCCCTTTCGTTGGAGATTATGTCAGAATTGTATGCGCCCTGTCAAATAAGTTCTTCCCACCTCTGAGCAAAAGTCACAGTATAGAGGAAGACGAGGCAGACGCAGCTAAAATGCTTTATCTGTCTAAACAGGTACGACTAATCCGGGTACTTAATCAACACTGAAAAAGGAGACATATTTTATAAATCATTTAACATTTTACCGAGCTTATCCCACATAAGTAAATAAAATAAGATATGTGAATTTAATATGAAATGTAAAATTTAATGGATTGCTTAATTGTGTTTTTTAACAGGTAAATAATCTCCAACGATTGGTTGAAGATAATGGTCTAAACAGAAGGCCAACTCAGTGGCAGCCAGTCCCCGAGTGTGGAATAGAGAACTTCCCCACCCTGGACGAGGAGCAGTTACGGAACTTGACTTGCGGGACCTATCAACTGAAGCTTTCTCGCAGCTATATCCAAGAGCATATTGATGGGGACTGTGACATTTGGTTCCATAAGGATAATGACAGGCTACTGCGGGTAAAGATTCAGAGTCGCCACGGCATCATCAAAACAGTACTTGGTATGTATTGAGTTCTCTGACTGTTCGGTAGATGCATGGTACTGTACATGCAGGGCAGGTGCCAGAGTAGTGGGTATGTGCTCCCATATAGCGGCCATCATTTGGTACCTGTCAAAAGGAAGACATGAGGACGGGAAGTACGGTGTGCGTGATTGGGGTGAGCATGTTCTTGATGCAGCAGACATTCCACCTCCCGTTGATGAGTCTGACAGTGATGCGAGCAGTTGTGACAGTGTACCCGAGGAATGAACAGTTACTGGTTGTGGTAGTTGATATCATAATTGTCTTAGCCATATTACCATTGCTCTGTATATATAAGATGAAACTGTTAAGTTACCGACAGTTCGTATTTTGATCTTTTAATTACTTGTTCCTGTTTGTGTGAGTTTTTGTTGTTGTTGTTGTTGTTTTGAGGATATTAATTATATAATGTTTAGAATTCCATTGTATTGAAATGCTGTACATGTAGTAGTGATGAATTTGAGAGAGAGAGAGAGAGAGAGAGATAGAGAGAGAGAGAGAGGCAATGAACTGAATCCAATGATAAATATAAAGTACTGTATTTATCATTGTCTAGATGTATGTATTTATTATTAATTGAAATTGTTCCTGCTCTCTTTTTCATTAGATTTAAGAGTTTTAAATTTTTATCAAGTACATAACTTTTAAATACATAACTTATTTACTTAGAATTACATTTATCTGACTGTTTTACTACTCATATGTCTTTTCTTTAGAAAAATTATTCTTGATATATTTATTAATTGAATCGAAAATATTTATCTTATGATAATTGGATTTAGATTTGTTTTCTTGTGTATTTCATTTTTTTAAAATTGTAATTAACTTATATAATGATAATAATGGGTGTATATGCTGTACAAGAATCTGTAAATAATCGTCATTTATAATACATCCAATGACACACAAGATAAATTTATTGATATGTACATGAATATTATTTTTCAATGTTATTGTTGTATTAATGAATAAAATCAAATCTAATTTCAACAAAATTATTTTGAAAGTTTTTTCTAATTTAATCAACCTTTTATGTTTCTATCCACTTGTAATTATGAAACGAATAGAGATATCGCCAAAAAGTAAATTATTCTAGGAAGCAAATATTGTGACCATTAATCTCACAAAATATGACTAAGTTTGGGAACAGGGCCGATTTTCATAGTTTCTGGCTTTAGTTCTTTGAAACATATGCAGTGGGCTCAGATATCCGGACGCCAGATAACCGGACGTTTCAGTTTACGGACGATTTTATTTGGGAACAGAATTTTTTATACGTTATTTTGTCTCATTTATCCGGAATTCCGCGTTCCGGATCCGGGCGGTCTGTTTTTACCACAAAACGCTGATTTACTACTAATCTTAATTGCTTCATCTAACCGGACGGTAAAATTTGATGATACCCTACTCAGTACAAAAAATTACCCCTTTCAATTAAGTTTGACACCTTTTTTAGGTGCTAGACCCTCATGAGTAGCTTGTATAAACACACTGACTTTCCAAATCACTTTCAAAAATTGGAAAATTGCGATCAACAGTGTATCACACACATATCACACTTGGAAACAAAGAACATAGCTAGATTCGGTTATCATAATTGTCCGGTTAATATTTCATGACAAAATAATAAAATAAAGCAGAGTTCTTTATATCTAAAAACGTTCACAACAACAGACAACTCTATCATGTGTTGCTATATGGTATGAAAGGCAAAAAAAAAAACCCCTAGTATCAACACTGGGAGCCATTGTATACAAATACATTATCATTCATGACAACAATAGACATATTTCAGATATCCGGACGCTTCACCTATCCGGACGATTGGACTTGGGAACGAAAGCGTCCGGATAACTGAGGCTCCACTGTGTCGGTTTCGGAATACGTTTCCGGTCCAATAGATCGTAGTTCATTGACCGGCAGTTTGCACACTATTGACCGGCATTTAAATGGATCGGTTTTAACAGTAAAGAAAAACTTGATATGAATAGAAAATAGACGTTTATTCTGTAATAAAGATAAGGTAACAATGTGTTTTATTTTAATTAACTTTGGCCCCTTGGGCTAAAGTTTAGACCCCAGCTTGATGCTCAATCAAATGCTAAATATATGGAATTCCCTATGGTACTCGTGTTGCCGTGGCTCTGTTAGCCACTTCATTGAAACTTTCTGAACATCTAGATATAAACCAATACAGTTTTCTTAAAGGGACTTGGACACGATTTGAGCTCAAATTTTTCCAAATTTATTTTTTCATTTTTAATGTCTTGAATGGTCAATATGGATGTTGGTAGTGCTTTGTCAAAATTTGAAAGATAAATATCGAGTTACAAGCGAGTAACAGATGTTAGAACTCTTTGTTTTGTAAACAAATCTCGAGTCCTATGTGTTGAACTGGTATAATTATCAATCAGATGTTGAGAACTTTTTGTTGCCGATAAAATTATTTATGAACACATTGAATCAGATTATCTGGTTTGGACATGTTTTTTGTCAAAGAAACGTTAATTTCTTTACCTTGATTTATTTCTAAACAAATATAAGGGTCGAGCTTTGTTTACATAACAATGTCTTCTTTCCACTGTATCGCGCTTGTGAAATGATTTCCAACATTCAAATTTTGGTGAAACATCCAAAATACACAAGTAAACTATTTTATACATAAAAATCAAAAATAAATTTTCATCTTAAATCGTGTCTAGGTCCCTTTAAGTGGAACCATTTCATCCGAATGAACTGGTTGGTGATGCACCAGAATAAATAAGAGGCATTCTCTCAACAGTTGGTCTAAAATGTTCCTTACCAATGATGAGAGGGAGGACTTTCAGCTTCATGATGCATTCCTTTACATCATCCCATTTCCTGTATTGAGATCAAATCAAAGTGAACAAAACACCTGTATTTAATATATAGTTTAATGACTTTAAGGGTTCCCCATTTACATCTTACATTCTATTTGAACATTTAATGAAATTACCAACTTACTCACTGACTTGGGTTACCATTTAATTAAACTTTTCTGATGATTCATTCATGTAAATACTTCTTAAAAATTCAACTTTGTTTGTAAAATTTCAGTTTAAATATTAGCTGTAGTTATTTATAAGCATACGCATACTTAATAATTTAAAAAAGATCAACCACTATTATTATGCATTTAGACTTCAATAAAACCAGAAAACTATTGTTTAGAATCACTTTATATCACACAACGGTAAAAAATAAATATGAAATAATCTAATCATTAAAAAGTTTATGTTGTAACTCTTAATATTTCTCATCAATTGAATATTGTCAAAATAAATATTGAAGTCATATTAATTTGCTACACTCTCCTTTAAGTACTAATTCTGAGTAAACTGTACGATTGACATTGACGGTTTCTGATACGCGAATAATCATTTTAACAAAAAGTGTTATGAATATATATAAAAGAATAACATGTATTTGTATAATTAAACTAATACTAGTAAACTGTAAACAATAATACCAATGACTCTCCATACCCTTCACACGCAAAATATAATTTTCTTAATTAAAAAAAACAACATTTTTAATGACTCAAAAAGGGTCCTTAATTTATTTTGTCAAGCATTGTACTCTTATTTACGTAAGCACCTTGTATGTTGTCGATTTGACCATTTAAACACAACTACATGTAGTGAATTGGATAAAGTATAATTACGAATACACAATATAAAATAATTTAAAAAATGAAATACATGTTCAAGTACATAATGTTTTTAACGTTCATTTGGACTGCACCGAAAAAAACTCCGAATGTTTACTATTTAAATATGTTACATGTAATGTAGTACAAACAGTTTTAAAAAATGATTATTCATTGAGCAACGAATTAACCTTTCGGGGAATATGTCATCACGCCATCAACTTTCAAACTATCCTTGCTATTTTCTGTAATTCATAAAGCGCACCTGATTATGACAACCATTAGAGCTCGAGGCATTGAACAAAGTATAAAATCGTGACAGGCTGTGTTATTTGGTCGTATATTTCTGACTAGTTCTGATGAGATGGAGCGTTTAATTCTGTTCATCTTTACTTTCTCCGTCTTTTTTGTGTACTCTGAGGCTGCATGTTCAACTGATACAGGAAATGGTAGGTATTTCTTATGCACTTATTTACTCATCTTCGCTAGCCAAGGGTTTTCGGTCCACTCTGCTCCCCGGATTTCATTACGAAAACTCGGTGACAAGCTCCGTTTTATGATTGGCTGCAGCTGCAAGTAGCTGATCCAATCGCAGTGCTTGTAAATATAAACTTTAAAAGAAAACACATGTGTGATCTTTCGTAAAACATTCGGTGCTTTTAACAAGTTGAGGCACAAGTTCTCGAGTACAGTGCCTCCCCAACGATGGTCTAAGCAGATCGCTTTAAAAACCTACATATTTTACCGGGATAATACATTGTCATTTTTATGCTCGCGTGATAGCATGGGAAGTAAACATGGCGAATGTAGAAGTTGCCTATCCCGTTAGTATATTCGTTCCTATTTTGGTGCTTTCCCTAGGTTATAACTTAATTCGTATTTAATAGCATCGTTAATTATGTACCGATGTTCGGTAGTCAACATGTTTTCAAATTGTATTAATGCCGTAGTGTATATATAACCCGTTGTTTAATTCGATTAAAATGTAAATATGCAAGGGGCGCAACTCAAGTTGCTCGCTAGATAGCGCCACCACATCACCGAGTTTTCGTAATGAAATAGGGTTTATGGGGAGCAAAGTGGACCGAAAACCCTTGGCTAGCGAAGATGTTATTTACTCGAATCAATAAATAAATATTGTATTTATGATATTGAATCAGTAGCTGTCATTCTTATTTGACTCTTGAGACCAAAAGTTTCTGGTCTTTCAAAAACTGTAGCATTTGTATTGTATACTTAGTAATATTTACACGCACTGTTCAATTACAATTACAATTTTTGAAATTCTAAACATTTTTGTTTTCTTAAAAATGATGAAAGTTTTCAAAAAAAAAAAACAATTACTTTTTTCCCAATTTAAATATGTTAATGCTTTTTCCCGGAGTAAAATTATTAAACAAGCTATAACTTATTTCATACTTAATGTGTATTGCTCTAAATACACGCATCAACAGCGAGGATTATTGAAAAGTTTAGTAGGATTTACGCTAAGATTTTACGGTAATCTATATAAACGATATGCCGGTCTGTAAATATTGAACAGTTTTTTTTTTCTTCACTAATGGAAGAGTCCCGAGTCCAAAGCTAAACTACGGTAAATAAAAAGTTAAGTGTGAACGGAAAGGTTTATTATTTAAATTAATATTTAGTATAAAATGAATGAGATTTGAGTGCATCATACGAGACAGTGAAAGAAGGATGCGGTGAATTATGGGAAATCCTCTATTCGTCAATATATATCCTTGCATCAATAATGTTTTGGAAATTGCAAGTTATCTTTGGTTGTCTCTTCTCGCTTCCCAATGATAATAGACCAATATTAAAAAGTCTTGACAAATCAATATAAACACTTCATCTAATTAAAAGCGAAATATTTTTGGATAATTATGAACATATTAATATTTGTCTTAATGATAATAAATTATGATGTACAATTATAACGCATTGTTATATCTTTATATTTCAAATAAAGTACGTTAATATGGTCCAAAAAATGAAACATGAATATTTTTTAGGGTACTTCACTACACCCAGACTTATACTTTTTAAGACATTACGTCACAAGATGGCGATTTAAATGGTTTGTTAAATTGTTTATGTCGTTCGATTAGGTTGTATATTGTCGTCGCTCAGTGGCTAAAGTATTGGGCTTCTGAGCCGCAGATCATGAGTTCGAATCCGCCTGGAGCTTTTTCTTTATGTTAACTGAGTTAAATTTTTAAATTGTAATTTTTCATCTAAAATTGCACGTTTTTTTGCCTATTTGTCTTAAATACTTCTTATCCATTATGATATCTCTCATAATCAAGTAATTTTCTGCCTATTTGAGGAAATATTTCAAGGTGTAGTCAGCCACCCTAAGTGCCTCGATTTTGTCTTACATTTAGAAATGTGTTGCCAAAATGCTCAAGCAACATATTTTCTTTACAACAAATTGTTTATTTTGATGTTTTCTTTTCTTTTTAGGGTACTATTGTCGATATAAAGGAAGAATTATTTTGCCAGGCCGAAGTTATGAAAAAACAACGGGTCCAAATTGTTTCAAGTGCACATGTTCTGAAGATGGAACATTTTTAAGCTGTTGCGAGTGAGATATTTTTATCATTTGTTTCAATGATCAAGGCGCAAATGCAGTTAATTAAACAATAAAATGCCCTTTGGTGATTCATGCGGGATGTGAAGGTGACAATATTGCAGAAAAAAATAACCTGCGATAGCGGACGGCGAAAAAAAAAACCCACTGCAATGATCGCTACCTTTATACCCCGCATGAATCTCCAAAGAAAGTATTTTATTGTTTATATTTTCATCTTTATAAACAAATTTATAATTTTGTTTTTACTGTAAACCAACTTTATTCGCGGCGACTTTATATCACGATTTACTTCCGAGAAACTGGTTTGCGACGACTAATGTTCGCGACCGAGCCTTATCCATGCCCGTCTTGTTAAAACAACTATATGACAGTAATTTGCTCGCGGCGAGAAATATTTGCTGATAACAAGGTCCTTGCGAAAATTTCTCGCACGCAAATATAAGTTGGTTTACAGTAAATGAACTAAATTACTATTAATGCCCATGAGTACGTTAGCTCTAAAAATCGATAAATCACTCCTAGTGGAATTTGAGTCTGACATCATCATGTTTATTTCGTGTTATCCGTGATTTGTCTTAGGGCGCTGTAGGTTTCGATCATTCGGTAAACGGGGCATAGAGATTTCAGTCCTGTTTGTTTCTATACTTATATGAATTACATGTAACAATACTTTTCCATAGAAATAGAGGAAATCATACTCTGTAGATGTAAATATTATGCTATTAATCAATATATTTGGTTGTCACTGGTTCTGCTGAGAGTAAATTAACATTTGTACACATGCCGAATATTCCGTCTAGCTTAACATGAATATAATTATATTTTATGTAAACCGTAGAAAACATTTATTTCAATCTTGAGATTGATGAATCCAAATGAAACGATAAAACAATACAATTTCTAGTTCACACCTGTCATTTCTGTTTCAGTACTAGCACGATTATCACAAGCTTTCCGCAAGACAAATGTAAAGTTATACTGGTGGGATGTGACGAGAAAGCAGTCAGCAAATTCGACGAAAGCAAGCCCTGTCCAGGACCAATATCAGCCATTAAAGGATGAAATGTGTAAAAAAGAAACATTTACAAATAAACCATTATTTACAAATGAACGAGTCAATCAAATAGTTGTAATAATGTTAATTTGACTTATAATTACAAAATTTCACAAGAAAATTAAACATTTTTTACCTTTGGAAATGGCTTTCTCAGCTTTTCCATTACTTCTTTGCAAATTGTAAAGTGAATAAAAATCAAGTATGTTGGTACAACCCCCCCCCCCCCCAAAAAAAAAAAATAATTAAAACATACAAAAGCTCATACATATGAGCGTGTTAACAAAAGGGGGTCGATTATTGCTTGCGTTTATTCATATTAAGCCCGCAAGCATATTTTATCAAATAAAATCTTTCCATTTCCTAAGCTACCGAGTTATCTTAATCCCTGTTTCTTGTGTAAAGGGGGCTTCGCCCATATGGTCTAGAACTCATCGTGGCTTATTGTATGTTTTTGCTTTCCTCTTCTAAATAAATATCCCAATATTTTCGTCAAAAAGTTTTGTCATTCAATAGCTACCTGGACTTTTTTCTTACTCCGGTGACAACTTAAAAGATAACCAAGACCTCTTTAAAAGTAAATACAACTCTTTCTGTAAATTAATTACATACTTGATTCAAAACAACTACACGATTACATACTCAATTTATAACGCAAAAAGACCCCTTTATTACATAATTTGGTCGAGGAACATCCCGTCGAATTACTATGCTCGAGGCCGATTAATAGACTTTTGTTGTTAGTTGGTTCAAATTGTGGTGAAGACAGTAAAGTGAATAATTATACCATTAGGTGGCACGGGACAGTTTTTTGATACATTTCATCGAAGCCAGGGAATGTGTGTTTTCGGAACTTTTTAACTAAAACTTCCTCAGTTCCCATTCAGCACAAATCCCTTTAATTCACTCTTTATAAAGCCAATCACCAAATTCTGAAGGAAATTAGTAGTCAAAACCTGTAAAATTTTCTACATATTGTTATTTATGAGATTTTGACCCTTTAATATTTTGCTAATTTTTCATGATTTTTCAGCATTTTCGACCCCAAGCCAATTCCCTGCAAATGGTTGACCTTCCGTACCGGGTGTATCTTGCACTATCACATGTCAGAAACTTACTGTATACAGTATACAATGTCCCATCCACCTTCTTTTTGTGATATTTACCCTCCCGTCTGTAACTTGCAATTTCACTGTGTAAAGTCACAACAACAGCCATAGCCGCAGGATTCGCATTTAACTTCTGATTCTCATGTACCTAACATATTGCATATTAATTTCAACAAGAGACATTTCTCTAACTAAAGATAATCATTAAAAATCATTTCATGAATTTTAGCAACACTCATAAGCCAAGTACAGCAATTCTCAATTTCACAAAATATTGACAGTTACTGTATCCGACACTGTCTCTTGCTACCTTAGAGGTAAGCTGGTAAATTTTTTCCAGGTTGCTACATTGTCAAGCTAAGCCGATAGTTAACGGACTGTGTGATTGAGCGACAACAGACGGTTTTAAGCGATTACAGCGGCACTCTTCGCTCATTGCTGTGGCACGAATGCAAAGTATATATAGTTAATATTTAACATTTACATTAAACATTAAAAAAACATTTTTATCGGGATCTTTAAACGTTACCGCCCTCTATGAAAATTAAAATCCCTGCAGTATTCGTACTCGTGACCTGCGGGTTTGCAGACCGAGGCTACACCAATTGCGCCACAGAGATCGACATTAAATTTTTTGCGATGAAACTGTTTCACATTGCATTAAAATGGCCAGTCACGGGGGTCGAGGATCTTAATCATATATTTAAACCTGCAACAGACTTGTACAGGGGCCACATTCTAAACAACTGAAAATCAACAGTCTAACCTACTGAAAATCAGCAATATGTCAAGATACTTGCAAATAAATAATACCATATATTATAACATTTAAGTTTTTGACAGTAATATAAAATGATTACCTATGAAAAATTGGACACCAAATGTGGTCCCACCCTACCCCCGAAGATCATCCTTTTCACGAACTTAAATATTCGCTATTTGAGAACACTTTTATTACAGTTACAGCTTTTAAGGCAAATGGTTTTGAGACGATTTTTAAAGACTTCTCTCTATATAGTCCAATGTAAAACAAAAGGCCTAATGGCCTTGACGGTCACCCGAGTACCATAACCCTAAGATGGACCTGTTGGGGACTATCATGTGTATCATTAGGAAAACTAACGTGTCAACTAAAAACGTTAAAGCTAACACGAATTCATAAATACGCATTATTTCTCATTTATCTCCGACTTCCACCATTATAGTTCTCGATTTATATTGTAACGCTCATGGCTACTCACCCTTATATAAGGCCGATAGCACTATTCATGCTTCATTGCTTTCAGGTATTTCATTCACCCTATAACTGTACTGGTAGGGGATATCCAATGAACAACGATACAAGGCAGACTGAAATCCAGATACACATACATGTATTTCAAAAAAGTGGCCAATCAAGCAATGTCAATGATTTTTAAAAATGTAGAAACGAATCGTTTGTGTAGAAACCGAGGGAAACGATGTTACGTTGTTACTTTCGGATTTACTATCATCTATCAACTGTGTTGGATGTAGTGCCGCCATATTCTCTTTTGAGAAGTGGACAGGCATAGCCTACATCCACTGCTCTTCGTGTAAATATCGGAACCAAAGACGGTTTACGCTTCGACCATGTTTCGACTCCAGTCTCCCTGAATTTTCGCAACAGACCTTCTATTTCTACATTTTAAAGACAAATACATCTATATATCACAAACAAATCACCACTAACCCGCTGTCAAATCATTTTCGGAACTTCTACATTCCGGGTTTAAATTATGAGATCACTCGCCGACATTTACCCGTTTTCCAGAATCAAAATATGAGGGCTTGCGAAGAGAAGTGGATGTAGGCTATGCCTGTCCACTTCTCAAAAGAGAATAGTGCCTCCAAGGTATTAAAAAAGAAGCAGACAGTATGAACTCTGTATGAACGACATACGTGTTTGATGTGCATACAAAGGAAGCACTGTCTTTGCATAAAAATACGAATACCTAGGAAATCCTTTCAAAGAATAAATAACTATTTTGTGTTTTATTATTGTATTTCCCTTTTTTCATTTTTGAAAACATTTAGAAGTCTTGCAACCTATCGATCGGAAATCAACCGACCGAGTGTCTTTCTCGACCGGTATATATACCCAAGTGAGCGACCAAAGCTAATATGGCATGCAAACGCTTTTATGAATTCATGACAGCTTTAATATTTTTTGTTCTTTTCATGTGTTGATAAGTCGTACGTGAAACAAATCGTATCCTACATAAACTGCTCTTATAACTTAACAGGCTTGCATTGCCGATTAATTATAAATTCAGTATTTTTGAAAATTTGATTATTTTTTAAAGTTTACATTGGAGTTCATGTGAGAAATAAACGTCGAAAGAACAGTCGATAATGATCGAGTTAACTTTGTCAAACAAAATGAATAACAAAATATGAAACAATTTTTGTATTTATTTTCTTTCTTAAAGGGGCATGGCCACGATTTTGGTAAAAAATTATTTTAATGTTTACAATGCTTCAGTAAGGCATTTTTAATAGGCAACTAAAATTTGAGTTTCATCCGTTGATTATAAGCGAGTTACAGAGCTTACAATTCTTTGCTATGTAAACAAAGCTTTTGTTTACATTTTGAATGTTGAAGTGAAAATTCCAGTTTTAGACCTGAATGATTGTGTTAAATGTTAGGAACTGTTTATTTATGCTTAAAATGAAAGACATGAATAGAATTCCTGGGTCCCCCGCCGGTCAAGCAGTATACTAGTATCGACCAAGGCTGATTTAGGAACTTGACCAAGGTAAAAGTGGTGTAAACATTTGGTATAAATTTCATGTAAATCCGTCAAAATTTGTAGGCATGAGAGTGCTTGCAATGTCAATTTTTGGATAAAACGGAGTCATTATTGTGGTCAAAGTCCCATAACTCCAACAAAAAGTATTGACCAATGCTGATTTTCGAACTTGACCAAAGTATTAATAGTATAAACATTTGGTATAAATTTAATGAAAATCCGTCAAAATTTGTAGGCATGAGAGCGCTTACAAGGTCTTTTTTTTTTGGATAAATCGGAGTCATTATTGTGGTCAAAGTCCCATAATTCCAACAAAAAGTAACGACCAATGCTGATTTTCGAACTTGACCAAGGTAATAGTGGTATAAACATTTGGTTTAAATTTAATGAAAATCAGTCAAAATTTGTAGGCATGAGAGCGCTTACAAAAAAGTGTGAAGGACGGACACACGGACGGACGCCCGGCATTTCTATGTCCCCGCTCCGCGTTGCGGCGGGGGACAGAAAATAGACAAATCAGCTCGAAAAAGATTTTTCACTGGTATAATGAACCTACATAAACCAAAACAGGGCACGAGCCTTGTTTACATGACAGAAAATTGTGAGCCTTGGATCTGGCTCAAAACTCTACGCCTGACTCTCAAATTTCACATGATCATTAAAAACACATTCCTTTGTAAATAAAAACAGTAAAATTTAATTTGACCAAAATCTTGACCATGCCCCTTAAAATGCAGACAGTTTCTATTCATTATTAGCAGAAGTAAAGAAGATTTTTAGACATCGTATGCATTAACACTATATGAACATTTTGACACCAGCTCGAGTCAAAATCCCTATCCCGGGGGCATGAATTTTACAGTTTCAGAATGGTAAAGGACCTTCTGGTCTACATAATTATGAATACAGTTGTTTTACAGAAGTGTAGAAGTAGAAAAGATTTTTGAAAAACTGTTTAATCTTGGCCAATTTTGCCAATCTCTAGTGTCCCTGTGGTACAAAAGTTATGAAATTTGCAATTTATGATCCCCTAATTACCCAAAGATGCATCATACCAACTTTAAAAAGGACCAATTATATTAGGTCACCTGAGTGACTCAGATGAACTAAAAATCCAGCGACAAGCACATCTTGAAGTCAAGATGACTTCTTTGATTTGCTTCAACACAACTGTCATAAAACAACATATATTATTACATTCATTTTGAGAATGAAACTGATGCGAAAAGCTGATGCGAAAAGATACGAGTCATCCATCATCCATGATTAGATGGTTAGGCTTGTACAGAAATTAATGGTAGCGCCATTTGACAGCGTTTTGTTATTGCTAAATAGGGACGTAACAGGATTATCCTAAGACGAAAGAGACAATCAGCTAAGCAATGTTAGCAATGATATTCTAGCTATTTGGTTAACAACAATACATTCTCTTGACCATGCTGATGACGCAAATTTATTCCTTCTGGACAATATTTAACATGTATGCATGTTCATTAGATGCATTCATTAAAATTGAATTAATTACATTTTAGACAATAAACTGTAAGAAATATTATAATAGTTTTTTCCCTGTAATATCAGGCAATCTACATGGCAGTTATCAAAGAAAATGCTACAACGTTCACATTTTATGATGACAAAATGAATCATGAGTATTTGGAGCCCAGAGTAACAGCTGTAAACTAATTTTGTATTATCAACTATTGCATTCTCTTATTTATAAGTGGTAGTACAGCAGATTTTGAATATATCCATGTTATTATCAGTTATACAATTTGCTAAAAAGAAATCCCACATGACCTCAATGATGCAAGCAAGCTTGGATAGACTACATGATGAATCTTTAGACTATCACCAGATGCCAAAAGAACTGCCTCATGCTGACTTGCGTGATGATAGATCGAGAGCCAGAAGGCCAATATGTTGTATTTAATCGTGTTAAGTTTTACTTCTGGCTAAACTAGCTTAGGCATGTAATCTGCAGCTATCAATCAGCGATGCTTCTGAAAATGTAACGTTTTTCAACGTCTAAACAAAATGAAACAGAAATGACATCTAATTTGAATAATGACACCGTCTCTTCATTAATTAGTTCTAAACACGACGAAATGTGTATAATTTTTTGTAATATATGACACCAGCACAAGCCGTCATTACGTGTCAGGAATCCTTGTGAGCAAATAAGATCGAGGAAATCGGAGTTCTGATTGTTAATTAATAATTATTTGACAGACTTTGACCCGTGCGTGCACGGGTTGACATTTCATATGATTTCGGACCCTTACGAAATAGATATTACGACACACCGTATTGTTGACATTTACATAACTAAGCTTTAAGCCTACAATAATGCTATTAATTTCACTACTCTCTGCTTAGTTAGAATAATCTAACTGAGTCTCATGACAGGCCTTTACCACGGTTAAAATGCCTTCTGTAAGCCCTATTAAAAACCTAGTTGCTGTGAAGGCCATAGGCAAACTTAAAGATGTCTCACGACAAGAACCAGATGAAGGGCCTGTTTTCGACTTAAATTTTGCAAGAGTCAACTCGCCTATTCGATTAACTGTACTTTCAGCTTGTGAGTTGTGGACCAAATGGAGTCATTTCATTAATGAACAAATGCTAGTGTCAGACCTACAGGCTATTTCTTCCAAACATACCCACCGTGGAAACAATCACCAGCCAAACCATTTTAAAGTAGAAAAACCTTAAAACTCAGCTAAAACAAACACTGCGGATTGGAAATCTGGTATACCTTTACTGTGACCGGGACAAATCTAAAGAAAGGAGCAAGTACATCATAACAGTTATTGATGGAGACATGTGTCCTATGTACCTCAACATGTTTACTTGTTACCAAATAACTGTCAGTTCTTTCAAGGTGAAACTTGCAAAATGTTATCGTGTTCTCTCTGATATACAGGATCCTAAACCTCATTCAAGCCTTCCGATGCTACCATCTGAGGGATTATGACTGAACGCCTCTAAGTCAGAATCTCGCCCAGATCTACAACGATACTCTTTATGCACTTCGGCCTTGGGCAGCAACGATAAGTCGATGAAGATTCCGAAAATCCCTGTTCTATCCCACAGGGGCTCGGTTGTCAGACACTGAACTTTATAACAATTTATTCCCGAATAAAAAAATATACGTAAATGGTCATTCAATATATGTTCTATGGTATCAAAATAAAATCCGCCGTTAAAATCGCCCTTCATCGCCGTTTTAAAAAATGTGTATCATACGTACATTAAAAAAAGTAAAGGGACGACACTCGCCATCTTGGATTTATGGGGGGGGGGCTCAATTCACAGTTTATTTTCAGCAATTTATACCCTTTGCCTACCGGTTTCTGGCGAGATCTAGGTCACAAAATGATCCAATGACTTCTCCCTATACATTATATATGTATACATGCCGTATTAACCACTCAGTGACCCGAAACGTCCTCGATACCAGTCCATGCTCATCGAAAGCAACGGAAGTTTGCATCGAGCGACGCGACGCCTAGCGGCGAGTCTCCATATAAAGTCAGAGATTTTCCGAATGCATACGGTAAGTCCAGAGAGATCGTAAGAACCCGCAAAAATGGACAGCGACCAGGAAAAATGTGTAAACATTGCGGAAAATGGTCACAATCTATTGATAACAGGCCAAGCTGGAACAGGAAAGACATTTACAGTGAAAAATATTGTTCAAAGATTGAGACAGCAAGGTAAGAGCGTGACTTTAACCTGTTACACTGGCATTGCTTGCTTACAGTACAAAGGCCTGGGTGCAGTTACCTTGCATAAGTTTTCTGGATTAGAGGATGGTAGACATACAGACGCTGATCTATATCATTTAGTACAAAATGACGAACGTTTCAGAAAAACAAGGGAAAATATCCAGAAAACAAATATCTTGATAATAGATGAGGTGTCTATGGTTAGTTCAAAAATATTAAGACAAGTGGAATAAGTATGTAGACTAGCTAAAAACTGTCAAACCTATTTTAGATCTATACAAGTTATTCTATGCGGAGATTTCTACCAACTACCTCAGATTTCTACCAACTACCTCCGATGAAAGATGAGTTATATGGCGATTTTGGTCATTATTGCTTTGAGGTAGACTTCTTTAACAAAATTTTTCCTCACACTGTAACTTTGAAAAATGTGCATCGCTAGGCCGCTGTTGAGGACCATTTGATCACTGCAGTTAATGAATTAGAAAAAGGATGTGTTAGTGATGAAACCGTTAACTTCCTCAGATCTTTATCAAGGCCCTTACAATCTGAGACTTGTCTAAAATTATTTGCACGAAACTAAGATGTAGACATCTTCAACTATGAACGTTTACAGTTAATTAACAATCCCTTGAGAACCTTCATAGCAGAGTATGAAGGCGATCCTTTCTATTTGAAAAAGGTGCTTGCACCCAAAAAACTAGGAATAAAAATAGCAGCATCTGTAATGTTGTTAACTAACATAACGGACCAGTTAGTTAATGGTGCAACAGGAACTGTCATGAAAATTGAAGATGAGATAATAACAGTAGATTTTGAAATACATGGTGCGTGTAAACTCGTTAATTTACAAAGATTTAAATTCACAAAGTTTGATCCGGTGAAAAAAATTGTCGTTGCATCACGTTACCAATTTCCAATAAAGTTATGTTTTGGGGTTACCATTCACAAATCACAAGGCATGAGTATACCTAATCTTGAAATTGACTGCAAAGTTGCATGTCTTCCTGGGCAAATTGGAGTTGCAGTGGGCAGAGCAATAACAACAGACGGTCCGCGTGTCTTAAATTTTAGCCCTTCTCTCTGCAGAGAACACCTTTCAAAGGTATACAACTTCATTTATGCAAATGATATAGGAGAGCTCTGTGACTCATTGCATTGTTGCCAATCTCATTCTTGTGCCGAAAAAACTGTAAATGTGTTTGAAGAAGATGATTCTAGGAATTATGAATGGGATTCAGACAGTTTTGAACTTGATTGCTCGGAACAATTTTCCTTATACATAGACAGATTAGATGAACATAGCTACAGTAACTCTCAATGCCCAGAAGACTCAGTTTTACCTGAAATTAAAGACATCCTCCATGAAACACTTTTAGACTTTTTAAATTCTCCAGCAGAACAAGAGGCAAACCAAGCATTAGAGCATTTACTAGAAACGAAAAATTTGCTTAATGAGTGGTTTGCAGTTCAGTGTGCAAAAATGAAGGACATTTACAATTTGGCAACTTCTGGAGAATCTGTTGAGATGAAACAAAAGCACTTTACGGAGTTTTACACTTTATTTAATTCTTACCTAAAGTCAGCTTCATACTTGGATTCTCTGAGACATTTAATAGGTGATCTGAACAACTGTGGAAGCATTATCAAGCAGTTACTGACATCTGTAGTATTTCTTATTCAGCGTAACTTGTTACAAGAGAAAGCTTCAGCTGTTAAAACTGATACCCAGAGTATTTGTATCTCTCCGTCTCAAACTACTGAGTTGCCCTCTGCTGGTAAAGGAAAAATAAGATATGTTGGGGGTTACACAGTTGCCAAAACCAGGGGCGACTTCACTTGGAACAATCGTACGAACTAAAGTTACTCGCGTAACAAATGAACAGCATTTGTATCAACAATAGTGACATCATTTCACCTTTGACCTTAACCCGCGATGAACACTCGATAGCCCCTTGTACTCCTATGGTAAAGCGAAATACAAAGATGGCGGAGAAGGGTGCAACGTGAGTGCAGAGATGTTTTATTTCGTTGTTTATAACGTTATGTGACTTCATTTAAATCTTAAATGAATATTATTATGTTTATTGTCGTTTGATCCTTGTATATAATAATCAGAATAAATTCAAACTTAAATTTTTTTTTTTTACTTACAAATATCTTGCTCAAATTTGTCGTTAGGTCCGCGCTATATACTGCATGTGCTGTAGAAACTTTTTTTGCATGTCTATATGCATGTATATATGAAAAATTGTTCTAATTTACTAATTACTAATTTTAGAGTTAAAATCAAAGTGAGGCAGAAAAATAGCGAAGGAGAGTTGCAAGAAATGACTTGCGAGATGAATGAAGAATTGGCTATTTTCTTGAATAGCCCAAATGGGGGTAATGTTTTTTATTGAAGCTAAAAAGATATATAAACGAATGTTGCTCATTGTTTCTCATATTAATAATTATCCATTCTTGTTATATCATGTATATGAACTCTGTATTTAGTATACGGTTTGTGCAGAGTTCTTTCCGCTATGTATGCTTGTTTTATTTACCATTGGTGTATTTATAGTAACATATATTCTTTTAGATACATTCTGTGACACTGTTTTTATTTTAATATTGATGTTATTCAGATCCAGAGACTAAAGAATCAATTGTTAAAATGATTTTTGATACCCAAGCCCCCCAAGTGGAACAAGGTCCTGAAACTCCTGACAGTGTCCTACATACAGCGGAAACAGAAGATAGTGATCAAAAGGTACAATTTGGTCTCTTTAACATTGATGATGGAGACAAAATTCTGAACTGTTATGCCCCCAAACTCATAGAGATATATCTTTTGGAATCATCTGAGTCCGATTCTGGGTCTTATCCATCATCATGCTTGGCTTCAACAAGATGTTTCACCTCATCTTTATTCACTCCATCTCCTCCTTATCTGTGTACAGAGAATAATTTAATTCAAGTGGGCCCTAAAACATTTCTTACCCCAGAAGAGTTTCAGTCAAATATTATCCTGAAATTGAAATTGAATGACTACAATGAAAATGTAAAGAAGAAAAAGAGAAAAGTTAGGAAGAAATCTAAATGATGATGAGTTTAAAGGCAAAGAATGTGTTTAACAGATTAAAGTAGAAAAACAGTTCTCTTTACTGAGCATAACAAAAATTAAACATAATAAAGGAAAATGTAATCTAAAAAAAACTCTTTTTAGGTTCACATATGGAGTGAAACTGAAGAAAAGCAGCTAATTGCACTACGAACAGAAATGGATGATGCCTTCTACAAAAACAAAAATCATGAAACATTATGGCAAAAGATTTTTGAGAATATGAATTCGGCCGGAATTAAAGTCACCAAGCAGCAGATCATGAATAAGTGGAGAAATCTGAAAAGAAAATATAAAGAAACCATTGACTTAAACAAGAAAACTGGTAATGAGAAGCATGAATTCAAGTACCAAAATGAATTTGATAATTTGTTTGGACACAAGGCATCAACGAAAGCAGCAGTGTCATTTGACAGTGGTGTAAATGCAGAAGAAAGCAAGAATAAAAGAGAGATTGATAAGAAAGCAACACGACCCAAAAAGCGTTCTGCAGAAAATCTGCTAATGAAAATGGAAAATATGAACAAGGAAATGAGAGAACAGATGGAGCGGCATCAGGAGGAAAAGCTCAGACGCTTTGACAGATTGCTTGACATCATTGAAAAACAGGGTCAAAAATGATATTTTTAAAGTTGACATGTCTTCCACTCGACACATTGGTTTCCTTTTTTTTTTTTGAAGAAATACAGTTAGTAAAAAAGAATTCTTTATTCAGAAACCATTTTGTATATGAAGTTTAATAGGCTTTTTTGTTGAGTTTATGACCATAAAAACAATGAATAACGTCATAATGTGCCCAAATTTATCTGGAAGTGAGAAATGAAACAGATAAATTGACTATTTGATTTTAACAGAAATGGCTACTTTCTATTATTTACAATGAATGACGGCTGTACTTTTGGGGAAGTAAAAGGATCGGTTTTTTATTTTGTTTGACTAATAGAAATGTCATTATGATTGTTTTTGTTTGTTGTTGTTTATATCTTGATTTTGTTAAGTTTGATGCTCTTAAGAAAGATATTGATTTTTCACCAATTAAAGAAAGTCATTTTGTAGTTTTGATGTTTTATTCCAGTATATTACAATGGTTTTCTTGATATTATCAGATAAAAAGTAATCATGGTAGTCCCTGAACAAGTTGTTGCCTCCTCTGTATTCCATCTCTTCCATCGGGGTACACATTTGGATAATTATTAGGGTTGCCATTGTTCGGATCAATTGTCAGGAAATCCTCGACACCATCGTGATGCAAGATACAAAGATTGTGCAATATACATCCAGATACAATTGTCTTGATTATCTCCTCTAAGTCATGTACAGTTATTTCTTGTAGGCGCCGAAACCTTTGCTTTAAATGACCAATAGCCCTCTCTACAACTTGGCGTGCAGATGACAAAACTCGATTAAACCTTCTTTGATTTATGTTCAAACGGCCATTATCTTTAAATGGAGTGATCAACCAGGCCTTTAAGGGATATGCGCTGTCTGCAATTATGTACTTATTCACATCAAAGTACTGTCCAGCAGTTGCATTGTTAAAGAGACTTGAATTGCGTAGTACACGAGTGTCATGAGTTGATCCTGGCCAGCCTGTGTATATGTCCCGTAACATTAAATCAGAATCTACTACTACCTGTAATTTATAAAGTACATGTATAATTACATATAAGTACATGCATGGAATATTTTAATGAGGTAATAAATTGCACATGTTTCTATTAATACCTGGAGTTGTATGGAAGGGTAATGTTTTCTGTTAAAATAGTCATTATCTCCACCAATACAAGAAGACAATCTTATGTGGGTCCCATCCAGGGCACCAATTATGTCTGGAAGTCCACATAGAAGCTGAAAGTCTTGTGCAATACTATGTTGCTCAAGAAAATTGGGCCACTGTATGATCTAAAATAGTGTGATAAATGTCTGAATAAGTGTGCAAAAAATATTAAAAATTTCACCAAAAATGAAACATCAAAAATATTCCCTATAATTGCATTGTACACTAAGCGTTTAGCAATAAAGCAACCCCCCCCCCCCCCCCGTTTCTACAATAATTGCACATACTCGTAATGGCCATGGGGAATGCATTTGAGGTGCCGATGAGTATGAGGCGCCGTTTTAATATTTTTGAGGTATTTTCTGATATCAAAAAATAAATATTTATCAATAATTCGAATTATTGATATCAAAAAATAATTCTTGATATCAAAAAATAATTCTTGATATCAAATAATCATTTTCTGATATCAGAAAATACCTCAAAAATATTAAAACGGCGCCCCATAGATGAGATCACATAATTAGGCTAATACAGTGATATAGAGTAAAAATACCTTTGATAAGTTTTCATTGAATGCGCCATTCAACTCGTTTCTATTTATCTTATAAAACATTGGTCAAGCATAATAAACACCTGTATAGATATGCTTGTCAACAGCTTTTAAATGATACAAAGCTTGTGGAACTTTTTACCCATTGTCATTTATTTCTTAGACCAGCAGTTGAATCGGATGAGACCCACCTTGAAGAAAGAAATGTACCTGATTCAGCATGTATTTAAAGTATTTGTGATGAACTTTTTCAGAAAACCACTGATTTGTGTTTTTTGTTTAACAGAATTGTGAGTCTTTTTGTGGCAGTGTCAGTTGGACAGTTTATAAAAGACTATCTGACAAGTGTTCGGTGAGAAAAAACTAAGGCACTACGGAAACGAGTCTTGGAAAAGTCCAAGAAAACCCAGCATAAAATTAATTTTTCATTCATTTGTCAGGATTCGTTTGGAATATAAGTTGGCATCCCATTTAAAATTGTAATCGGAATGTCTGCTTAATGCAAAATTCTACATGAATTTCACGAAAAAGGAACTGCATTTTTAACAGAGGCTTATGGATGTAAAGTATCCCAAAGAAAATCAAAAGAGGAAATTGGAACTGTTTTATCACAGAAACTACAACAAAGTTCACAGATTCCCAAAACCGAAATTCTAAGTGCTATCCAACTATGTACTACCAGTAGTGGACTTGATAGTACCGCCGAGTGAACAGACAATAAATGAACCAAGTCCTAGTGAAGAAATGAGTATAATTGAACCAAGTACTGTTGATGAAGATGTATGCTTAAGTGAACCTAGTTGTAGTGAAGAGGCATGCACAAGTCACCAAAACATAAGTGATACAGGTGAAGTAAATGTATGAAGTGAACATTCTAGTGCTAACACCAAAAGTGTAAAACAGACAAGGAAAACTAAATCATCTGGTAGGAAAAAAGGACAGCGCAAAAAATCTAAGAGAAGATAAACATCAGAAGACATAGCTGATAAACAGGATTTATGTGGTATTTGTTCCAAATCAGAAAAAAAAGATGAGGACTGGATATGTTTGGATTTATGCTCAATCTGGTACCACAGAGAATGTGTTGGATTAGAGGATGAAGAATGGATTATGGTCTCAGATGCAGCAGCACTGAATACATGTCCAATGTGTCTTTAAAGTTGGGTAAGGAGATAATTTTGCAATCTTCTATGTGTTTATAATACTAACACACATACATACATTCATATATCTTATAATTACTTCCTGCTAGTTTGTCAGAAAATCATTCATATTCATTCCATTCATAATCAGTAAAGACACCCGTGAGTGACGTTCGTCAAATTTATTATCAGAGTATTATGTCATCAGTTATATCATACCCTGTTTAGAATTGTTAGGTTTTTTTAATACCTGGTAGTTAGATTTGTAATTTTTCATAGCTTTGCTTACTACATAGTATGTAAACGAGGAAATCATGATCAGATATATTTGAAATGATATTAGTTGTTGACCTGATGTGGTTCATACATACTCAGTAAATCCAATGTGTAATTACTAAAGTGATAAAAGATTGGTCCCAAGTTTTCACGTAGTATTTGAATCGTTGATAATTTATGTTTACTGATGTCTTAGACCAGCTAATTATTAACGTAATAGGACTCTCTCTCTCTTGATTATAATTACATGAGAACTTGGCGAGTATGAACAAACTAAAAAGATATATATATATTTAACCAATTGACAAGAACATACCTCTTTGTAGGTGCAGGAAATAATCCTGACATCTTGTTGAGGAGGAGGAGGAGGATGAACAAGACTTACAAGAGGAGGAGGAGGATGTTGGTCTGCAAATGTGTGCTTCAGTATCCTCAGCATTTGCTTTCTTAGAAATAAGAGTACTACCCAAAATGACTGCATTGATAAACTGGCTGTATGTAAGGTAAGATGGATTTGTGTTAGCCCCATTGTGTAGCCCTCTTTGTTGGGAGAAAACATTTTCAACAACATCACTGTTCATTCTGTTGGGAATGGTGGAGGAGGATGTTGAAAGAAAGTGAATACCACACATCTCATGAAACCCCATCAATAACGAACGAATGTCTTCCATTGTCTGGTATGAAAATAAAGATTTTTCTAATTGTTTTTCATTGATGTTAGTGAGACTTTTATTTTGTTTTCCCAAGGTGCAGAACCATTCAAGAACTTAACGATTTTCATCCAGACGCTTGACACTATATGAAGTTATTGGTCGGGCATCTCTTAAGTTCTTGATGATGACTGATGTGTGCTGCAGAAGCTCGATGCTTCCCTGGAGTTCTTCCCCCTTATCCCCCAAAGATCTTTGGGTCATGAAGTGAAGCATATTTTCATTTAAAACATCTTCAGCTAGCTTGTTTCTCATTTTAAGTTGTGAGTTTAAAAAGAAATGATCCTGAGTAAGCTGCTGGTATACTTTCAGAGTATTTGAGTAGAAGTCCCATTGATAGGCCTTGTACCAGTGCTCCCACACAATGTATTTTTTTTCCTAATTTCAGGTAGCGTTTATGTGTTGTCAGTGTACCGCTCTTTGTAATGTTATTGCGAATTTTCTTAACTACATGTGAGTAATACATGATTAGACATATTTGAGTTTTTGTAACATAAAATAAGTTGTCAAATGTCATTGTTTTGACACATTTTTTCTCTTAACAGCATTTTCATAAAATCTCTGTTTGTTTGGGCTCCATCCAAACTGACAAAGGTAACAGTGAATCCAAATAGACCCAACATATTAACAGCTTTCCAAAAGATTAGATACAGTTCAGATGCTGAAGTTTGCAGACAAGGAAAATGAGCCAAGGGTAATCTGAAACCGGTATTTCCAAGGAATACCAGCTGGAGGACATGGGTGGAAAGTTGTATGTTTTCTTTATGAGTAATGGTTGTGCTAATACTTTTAGCTTCCTCGACTATATCAGTGAAACCGACCAGTTCATAATTTTCTCCTGTACGCTTCAATAGCAGGTCCTCTAGGATCGCCATTTCATCTATCATTAACCCACCCTTATAACCATCTTTGCTGACATTCTGTTCTACTGCAATGGATTTCATCCACTCCAACATTTCAGGGTTCATACCAGGCTGTTGCTGAACGTAATTCTTATAACGCTGTAGAACTCTTTGTGATGGCAAAACAACAAATCCACTTCTACTCAAATCATGGTAAGTTTTGGATGAACGGCAGTAAAGGGATAGACACAGTCTGGTGTTATCTTTAGGCCATTTGGATGAGATTCTATAGTTTGCACCTGTGATTATAAAAAAGTAGCGATTATGTCAGGCACAGTTTTTAGCACATGATCAAGGACATCTGTCATATCTTTATGGCTAATGTCTGATAACTGGATGTGAGTTTCAAGTTTTTATCCACGTAATTTAGATGTATTTTCAAATTTCTTTGAAAGTAGCACACTCATCACATACAGATTTTGTTGTTGTATATGTTAATATTCTTTTGCATTTAGTTGAACGAATTTTTGTTGATGTTTCACTATTTTTGTCTGACCATTGTTTAATTAATGTGTCTTCAGTATTTGACATGTCTGAGTTGGCTACAAAGATTCAGATTTCTGATTCCATCCAATATTCCAGAAATAACTTTTGAGTCAAACAAAAATGTACTGCTTAAATGAATATCAGTCATATTTATTTCCTTGTTGCACACCAGAATATCAACATGTTTATCTTCATGAAATGACACTTCAGTTAATATTTTGTGTCCATTAACAGCAAACCCATTGAAATATCCTAGCTGAAGTTTAGTTTCACTTTCAAACATGACAAAGAAATCACTGCCTGAAATAGTCTTGATATCTAATTAACTGCAATTTGAATTAGTTAATGATTTCCATTTCAATCCATAATACATCTTTGTTAACCCACTTTTGATCTTTGTCCTTACAGATTTTATTAAGGTTCCCTTGAAGATGTTTTTGATAGTCCTGCCGATAGCATGACCTGAAACTGACTTATCTGGATATTTTTCCTGTATTGCTGACAATGTGATGCTTCCATTTTCACATTTACTTTTGTGTTGGAGAAGCATAAAATGTGAAGAATTTTTTTATTCTCAATCAAAATAAAAGTTCATACAAATAGTTCTGTAATGTACTGTTAGTCTTTTTAAAAACTTTAAATGTGAACGAAGCACGCTGTGTGAGGTCATACTACTATGGTCCAACAATACAAAGTGATCTTAAATGGTGGAGAAGTAATTTACATATCTTTAAATTAAGAATTAAGCAGGAAAAAAAGAAGTCAATAAGGTGAAGGATGGAGAAGATAACTTATTTATTCCTCTCAATAGAAGGAAAGAAGCTTCAAATAAATTGGTCATAATAATAAATCTTTTGGTTGAAGTGTTCATGTGTGAATTCAGAGATTTTCAGGGTGGGGGGGGGGGGTGGCTGCAACGCCTTTGTTTGAGAACTTTACTATAAATAAATTCATTTTTCCAGAGGGGTTCTGAACCCCTTCCCCTACCTCATCCAGATCCACACATACGGTTCATATGCAGGACTACCGAGAAGTTGGGGTCATATACAAAAGTTACCAAAAATTAGCTTAGGAACTTTCCCCTCTAGAAAACAAAAACTAAGACCACCACCTAAACACCCATACAACCCCAAGAATAATTTCTGCATCCATGCATTGGTTCAATACACCCCCCCCCCTTTTACAAGCAGCCATCTTCATGTACGAGCATGCAGATTGTGTTCATGTAATCCAGGCAAGTAGCATTGGGGTGGGGCACTTTTTTTCATAAACATTTTTCTTGAATTAACATAAAAGAAAATTAATTATGGAAGTTGCCCTCCCCTCCCACTTTTCTGATGATCAGTTGCTAATTTGAAAGAGATTTGTGATTAGCAAGTGCCCTTTTTTATCATTGAGCCCCTATGCTTATGATTTGATGATATTAATGGTTTGTGCACAACTTTTTAATGAAAAGAATTCATTTAAAGATAAATAAAATATCAAATATGAATTAAATATTTATAGTTTTCAGCTTACCATGCAACAACATTATCAGTTGTCTTCATTTTCTCAAGGTAAATGTCGATCTTCTTGTACTTCAATTTAAAAATCTGCGCCAAAATCAACTTACGATCTCTCTGGACTTACCGTATGCATTCGGATCATCTCTGACTTTATATGGAGAGTCGCCGCTAGGCGTCGCGTCGCCTGCAATCGATGCAAACTTCCGTTGCTTTCGATGAGCATGGACTGGTATCGAGGACGTTTCGGGTCACTGAGTGGTTAATACGGCATGTATACATATATAAAGTATAGGGAGAAGTCATTGGATCATTTTGCGACCTAGATCTCGCCAGAAACCGGTAGGCAAAGGGTATAAATTGCTGAAAATAAACTGTGAATTGAGCCCCCCCCCCCCCCCATAAATCCAAGATGGCGAGTGTCGGCCCCTTACTTTTTTTAATGTACATATGATACACATTTTTTAAAACGGCGATAAAGGGAGATTTTAACGGCGGATTTTATTTTGATACCATAGAACATATATTGAATGACCATTTACGTATATTTTTTTATTCGGGAATAAATTGTTATAAAGTTCAGTGTCTGACAACCGAGCCCCTGTGTTCTATCCCAGAAAACCCAGATAATTTCAATGAAAAGGAGCAATATGAACCCCCTTATACTTCAATCCCAGTACCTATCTACCAAGGAACAACCGATCACAACACAGAAACCCCTGAACCTTTTTACCGATTTGAGGAAGTCCCCTCTCAGCCAACAGGCCCAACACCAAGACCGAGCCGCGAGGGCTGTCCTCCCAAGTACGTATAGGATTATGTGCTTTCATAACTATTTCTGTTTACGACCTACCTAATTAAGTCTAGTTGTGATGGCTTTGACATGTCATGTACATGTATTGTGATAGTTTTTTCTGTTAAAAAAGATATAAAGAAGCCGCCCATTTGTGAAATGTTAAATATACATGTATACGAATGCACATGGTATGAGCTTAACAATATATACGAATATACATGGTATGAGCTATTTAAGTGTGTCGCGGTACAACTTGTCCGGAGATTTGCGCATTGGTGTAATGACACGTGTTTGATTTTCATAAAGGGTTGGCTCTTGTTTTGAAACGCTTGTGATTTCCATTTTGGCGACAAATTATCAATAATTTGTTTTAATTTCTACATTTACTGTTATTTTTAAATTGATATGATACTATACCCTCGTTTCGAAGGTGAGGCTGGTATATTGTTTTACTCTTGTGTGGTTGTCTGTCTGTGCCAAATCAAATATATCATTCGGGCGATTTCGGAGGTTCCTTCTCTAAAATCCAATTGTTCTAGTTGCCTTGGACGAAGTTGAATTGATGTGCTCGCGCCATGACAGGTCTCTTCCAATGTATGACTATGCAGTTGGTACGATGTTTTTATTGGATAGCGCTTCTTTAAATATGGATGGTGGTACATTTCTGCGGGTCTAATGCCACCTGCTAGTCATTTTTCCACTTCCCAAGAGCAATTAAGTCTTCTTTGTTCGACTGTGTCGTTGGTTGAATTGTTTTATAAATGAGACAGTCGTCTGCAAATACTTTAACATTGGATGTAACCATATCCGGGAGATCATTGATGTAGGCAAGGAATAATAGGGGACTCTGGAGTATTAAAATCATCATGAGTGTGAAGATTTTGGGGTGAGCGTGTTGTGCCATCTCTTCAACCTTCCTTGCCATTCTTTCAAACTGTTATTGGTGCGTGGTCCACCGATGTCGAAGTGGTTCCACAAAAGTCTATCACCGTTAACCCACTGCTCTGTCACGTAATCTGTGAAGATCTTTGTCGGGTCTGTCAGATCAGCTACATTGTTTTTCAGTGCTCTAAACCAGACGTCCTCGGTGCTGTCTAGGGGAACGGGGGGGGGGGGAGAGAATTGCAGCTCTTCTTTGCTTCACGTTGTCGTCTTCTTTGTGGGGTATCTGCAGTTTTGTCAACTGTGTCGTTCTCCATATTGCTTGGGTAAAGTGGAAAAAACATCCCTTGGTGGCGATGCCAGGAAACAATTTTCGGAAGGAGTTATGGACTGCTGTCTCGAAATTTGCTAGGGCACTGGTAAGGGAAAATTGGAGGCAAATGCCAAGTGTTAACTTTGTGTTTGACACATTCGTTGCCCCCTAGTTTGTTGAGTTATTCAGTGAATATGGAGATGATTAGACATTACTTCATCTCAACAACGATTGGTGAATTGGTTCATTGTCTGGCTACTCTGGCTGTGGTATTCGGGGTGGATGTGTGGGGCAGTCTTTCGAATCTTGTAGGAATGTTTCTATCTGTTGTAACGTCGCTGAACAACATCCCGTTCCAACGCATCGCCAGAAGTGCTTGCTGTCTGTTCTACTATGAATACGTTAAATGTAGCAATTGTAGACAATGTTTTGTCCTTTCCCGATTGTAATTAACTTTTCATTTATCTGTGCATTTGCCATAGGTGATGTATAATGATGATGTCTTGATGTTATCCTTGAATATATACAGTTTTGTAGCTTGTGTTGTTCTTTTGATTTATACAAGTAGATTTGAAATTTCAGATAAGCGGTGATTGATATGCTGCGTACTGCTATAATTATTTAGATAAATATGACTATGATAATTCAATATACTCAAGGTTAATAATAGGTCTCAACACAAAGAATTTAGAGATTTGTTCTTGTATTACTTACTGCTAGATCATCATATTTCACATATTCAAATTATTAAAAGATTTATTGATCTTTAGAAATTTCAAATAAGATTAAGAATATATATTTCTATAAATTAAGCTTCATTGTGAAAAAGGATGTCGCAGATTTAGTAATATTCAAGAATTTGAAAAACATCTAACTCTTGTAAATGTCATCTTTACTTTTCAATGTATGATAAATGAGTAAATGGACAAACCTTGTACTATCCAGGGAGAAGGCTTTTGGGGAACACACCAGAAAAATAGCAGTTTCAAGGTGGAATGCTACACCAAACTATTACTTTATGGGTCGTTAAGTTTTATCATTTCTGAAGCATGATTGCGTTTTTCAAAGATGAATATATATCCTTAATCATTTTATGCGATTATTTTTTTAATGGAAATGTTGTTTTGGTTGCAAGAAACACACTGTCGATTTTAAAGTTTGATGTGAAAAATGCATAATAGCTAGATATCTAATCAATCATGTCCAGTTATATAAAAAAAACTTTCTATCTTTATGAAAATATCTCGGAGAAAGAGACATGGTTTGGTACAAGATGTTGATAAATACCTCTTATATATGTTCAATGATTTTTGCTGCAGTGCAGATGGGCATGGGAAAGAAGTTGATTCACCACTATTGTTTCTGTATTTCTGATTTTTCCCACGTCACAAGGCTGAATGATCGGTAGCTCCTTTTGGATGAGTGGAGAAGTTGTCCACTTCATCTTTGTCGCATTATATCCCTTTTGAAGTCATTTTGCCACTTACGGACGGAATATGTCACGCCATCTAGGCGCTGCACAAGCTTTTGTGCATTACTGGGAGGTTCTTTTCCCTCTGATATTCTTATATCACGTCTTTTCAGCTCACCTGAGCTGAACTTTTAAAACATTTGTTTTACTTTATTACTGATTTTACAATGCATCTTAAATAATGAATATAAAAATTTACTTTCATAAATTAATCCTCAAATAAAGCGTATATTTACTTTAAGTAAGGTTCAATAAAAATAAGGACAATGCTCATGAGCAACAATTGTTACATCATGTCTTTTAATGTCTACACAAAACTCTCTCTAAACGACACTGAAATTTCCTTGTCCCTGGAGTTGTCATTCCTTGGAAAACTGTCATTTCTCCCTTATTTGTACACCATCTCTGTCGTAATGTTGGGGAAAGTGAATGTCTGGAAAATTCACACAGCGTTGTCCAAATTTTCCTGTGAGGTGATCGTTGATAAGCTTTCTTTTCTTATCAAAGGTTCTCTTGTATAACCCGGCGATTTCCACTGGTCATGATCTCCTAAACATGCACAGTTTTAACACCACTGTTCTCCAATAAATTCACAAATACGATGATGTCTTTATAGGTTTTCGTAGGAGCTGCGCTAGGCACTAATGTCATTGCCACCTATACACACACACTGTATGAGAATGGGATTCGATCAATCGTCTCAGGGACTCTTTGTTAATACCATCAGCACTCATGCCACCAACTCCCGAAAAAACTACAATGCGGTTAAATGAGGTAAAATTTAAAGGAAAACTGTATTATGTGGTAAAATTTGACCGTCCGGATCCGGAACGCGGAATTCCGGATAAACGAGACGAATTATTGTGTAAAAATTCCGTTCCCAAAAAAAATCGACCGGAAAGTGAAGCGTCCGGATATCTGAGGCTCCACTGTAATTAATAATGTATGTATTAAATGTTTATTCATAAAGCCTCTCGTCGACAGATAATCCCCTATTTGTCGCAAGATTTCCGCACACTTTCGTTTGGGAAACAAGAAAACAACAGTCCAAATCCCTATTTTAGACGGAAAAAACACCCGTAGTTTTCAGTGGTAAACACATTTGCCCATACAATTTTAAAAATGATTGTTTTGGGTAGCTTTCTCAGCGAAATAATTTCTGCTCTCAAATCTTAATGAGTTCTTTCTCGGGGTGTTTGTAACTTACCCCTGTATCGTTGCTTATTTCAAAATTATATACTCTCCTAGCAATATTGAAGATTCTAAATATTAGCTTCGAATGGGTAACTTTTATTCCATCAAACGTCCTTATCTTTTTAAAATTCTCTCATATTTTTGACTATTGTTTCATTTTACACTTTCGGGCGTTTTTATTTTCAAGTTACATTTTGTTACTGCCCTATTTCTTCTTTTTCGAGTTCGGTTTTTTCGGATCTTGGCATGGTTGCCTTACAACTAAAGGAGGCGTTAAAATTTTTGCACGTTGTTCTTTGGAATCACCGACATTAATATCTTTTAATGTTTTTGTTCTTCTGTGGCGTTTACTTTCTTTCTCCGATTCTCTTTTTTATGTCCTTTTATGTACCATTGGTGCATAATAGCCTCAAACTCCTTGTCGCTCTTTGTCTACATATGACGTAACTCTCATCTCCTGATGCGAGTTAATCGCCTCTTGTATAATATGAATGATAGGAGTGACAGAGTCAGTATACATGTGTTTATAATTTATTCATCAGTAAATGAATCTTAAATATTTTTATTATGAAACTATATTTATAAAATTATATAACTTTGGAATTAAATGATTAAATGATGTAATCTATTTAAATAAGTACAAACACCAGTTCCTTTTGTATTGATGATATTATTTGGTTGAATATTAGTTTCAATTCAATTCAATTCAGTTTATTTCGCTCACACCATGAAATGGTACATGAGGTCAATCATTATATACAGTTCAAAAGACAGAGGTACATTGTATAAATGAATAGATAAGTAGTATATAAAAAGTAAATAAGCATAAATATACAATATATACAATGAAGATAGGAAAAAGTATAATAATGGAGTACCGACTATTATATCAAACTGTATATTTTGATAATAAAATAACATAATTAGGGCCCCGCAAGGATTTGCGGGTGCCCTATAGTAATCACTCTGTCCGTCCGTCCTTCTGTCCGTCCGTCTGTCACTCTTCTGTCCACAAATTTTCTGTTTTTTTCTAATAACTTTTTGTACGGTTGCCCAATCAAGTTCAAATTTGGTATGGTAGTTCAGTAGGCAGAAATACATATTTTGATGCTAAGTTTGGTTCTCTATGTCTTCTGGTTTGGAGCTGGGGTGGTGGGGTAGATTCCTTAACTATGCATAAGAATGAATGAGCAAAGAGAGATAACTGCATAAGAATGAATGGGCAAAGAGAGATAACTGCTGAGAATGTTACCATTGTATACATGGAAGGGTCCTTTGGGATTAATTAACCTTCCACAGGAAGAAAATCCTTAGCTTTATCTTTATCTGTCACATTGAGATTAATTACTGCACTGCCTTTGTGTGCAAATGAACTTTGTTTTGAAGTTAAGGTCAATTTTGAATGATGTGTAGTATTGTGTACATTCTTTGAAATATGGATTTAAAATATAATATTCATACTTTATTTTGGTTAAAATACAGTACACAATGATTTATGATAATTTTATTGAATTCTAATATCAAGATATATATTAAGATATCCTTTTTCACTATTCTATTTTTTAATTATCTATTTTATTTTTTCTGCCTTAATGCTGTTAATTTTAACAGGTAATCAGATAATAACCTCATTCTGTCATTTCTGAAAAAAAAGTCTTATTGTAAATTTAGAAGAAAAGGATGAGAGAGCAGAACAAATAATGCCCTGGGATTAATTATCTTGCCTGCTGCAGAAAATTTAGAGGCTTATCTCTATCTGTCGTATTAAGATTAATGAACACCTTTGTCTGCAACTGATGTTTGTTTTGAAGTTGAGGTCAACCCTGGGTGATACAATGTATTTGCATTCACTGAAGGCTTGCATTTTATAAAACACCTGTTTAAAAATCTTTTTTAAATACACATTTCATTTAGTTTTTAATTTAGTTTTTTTATAAGACATGAGGTTATCGCTGTTTTATGCAGATACAAGGTTACTATTTAGAGTTTTTGGACATTCGGAAATTATCTTTAAATTTTAAAAATACAGTTGTTACTTATAATTTTCATATATTATTTTTGAAATGTAATCAAATTAAACTCTCATTCCATGAGCTGCACCCATATATTTTTACCCCATTTATTTTTCATCATTGTTAATATAAAGAGGATGGAATTCAAAAAAATTTTCACTTCTCTATATTAATTGTCATAGCGGGGCCCTTCCTGACTGGTCAGTTTTCTAGTTTTTTCAGGTTTGTAGCATTTGAACAAGACATAAGTTAACAAAACTAAATAGTATTTAGCGCTGACCAGTATTTTTCATCAAAATATTTACGTCTAAATGTCAATAGTTCTTTACATTCCAGAATATAATGAAATTCGTCAGCAATTTGACCAGAATTACAGTTTACACACTCTTTGGTTTAAAGGTGTATTGTACCATCTCCCAGTCTCCACTGGGAGATGGTGATTTGAGGTTCTTAATTTCATAAAAACCTTTCTGAGCCTAAGTGGCAATATATTAATGTAATTTTCATAATTAAAATTTTTCTTAAAAATCTTGTAAATTTGCCCTTTTGACGAGTCATTAATGTCACTAGACCATTTTTGGATATATTGGTCTTGTAACCTTTGTTTTACAATTGTAGAAATCCACTTTACATTTACAATATTTTGTTCATACCAAATATTTGAAAAACCACACATATCTAAAATATTTTTAACGCCTACAACCCAAGAGTTTGACATATTTCCCCTTTGATATTGCAAGACTAAAAACTTATATAAAACAGATACAATTTTGCTTTCAGAGTTTGTAAATAACTTTGACCAGTAGGAAATCATTCTGGTATATACATTGATACATAAAGGGAAACGACCTGTTTCCCCGTAAACCATTTAGGATGGTGTACTACTTTTCAAGTTAAAAACATATTTTAAAAATTTTAAATGTACACTTTCAATAACTTCTATATTTTCGTATCCCCAAATTTCGCACCCATACAATAACACTGGGACTACAATGGGAATACAATAGTGAAACATGATATCACCTAATATATGTATTGCTAATAAAAGGCGCCAAATAATATTTACCGTCCTTTCGTGGTTCCTCTGTGTCACTTCTCTTTATTGCCTCGTTAAGGTTGTTATTGGCCCTTTCATTTTCATCAATTACATCCTAACTTGCTGTTGTTGTGAATTCATCGCCTGTTACATGATATGTAATATAGGATTGGCAAACCAATAATCTTTTTATAATCAAATGCATTGATTTTTTAATTCATAAAAAATGAATCTAAACGTTTTCTATTAAACCATATAAAATACTTGATATCACCTTAAGTTTGCAAAATAATGTTGTAATCTAGACATTTAAATGAGTACTACATGTGTCACAGTGTCTTTTTGAATTTCTCTTTTGCATATTGATGAATACATATTATTGCTATAATTGATAACACCCTTTTAAACAGATGCTACCAATTTGAGTGGGTAGATGAAATTACTTCTTTGGTATTCAATTTTTCATTTAAATAAGCGATACATGTATCACTTGACCCTCATGCAATAAGTGATATAATACTAGATGCCAATTAGCATCACAGAGGTGCCAAATTATATTAATTTTACCATACTTCACTGTGTCAATGCTCTTCTGTGCCTCTTCATGGTTGGCATTATCTTTTTTATCTTTGCCCGCTGCTGCTTTGTTGCTGTGTTTTTCATTCTCATTATTGCCTTAGTTATCACCTTGCTCATCTTCCTCAATCACCTCCTTGCTTGCTGCTGCTTTATTGCTGTATTCCTAATTCTCCTCAGTGACTCTTTCATCCTAACAAACAAAGTTGTATAATAAACAATGTATAATTGAATTGTAAACCTAAGGTTTAATAAGCACTTACTGCTTTTTTATGCCTCTTCAAAGATATCATGATCTTTTTATCCTTGCTTGCTGCTGCTTTGTTGCTGTGTTCCTCATTGCCTTTGTTATCCCCTTTCTCATCTCCCTCAATCACCTCCTTGCTTGCTGCTGCTTTGTTGCTATATTCCTCATTCTCCTCAGTGACTTTTTCATCCTAACATACAAAGTTGTATAATAAACAATGTAAACATGTAATTAAAATTGTAAACCTAAGGTTTCATGAGCACTCGCTGCTCTTTTGTGACTCTTAAAAGTTATTATGATCTTTTTATCCTTGCTTGCTGCTGCTATGTTGCTGTATTCCTCATTCTCTTCATTTCTTTGTTATCCCCTTTCTCATCTTCCTCTATCACATCCGGCATACTTTCGTGATAAATTACACCAACATTCTCGATTGATGAATATGTTGTTTTGAAATCGTTCAGTGGAAGATGTTTACAAGGCTTTTAACATGGATTTTACACAGTAAATAATGTTGAAAAAAATAAGTACACATTAAAATTTTCCATTGACAAACGTATTATTAACTTGATTTATTTCCATTAAGTATTTTTATAATTATCGATACACCGGTATTACATTAATCTAACCTTTTTAAAGGGGCATGGTCACGATTTTGGTCCAAAAACAATTTTCGGTAAGGCATTTTTGATAGGTAACCAACATGTGAGTGTCATTTGTTGAGTTATAAGCGAGTTACAGAGCCTACAATTCTCTGCTATGTAAACAAAGCATTTGTTTACATTTTGAATCTTGAGGGTGAGAATTCCAATTTCAGACCTAAAATGAATGTGTTAACCGTTTTAAAGAACTGTTTATTACTGCTTAAAATGAATAAGAAGAAAGACAAATCATCTTGAAAAGGATTTTTATTGAACCTATGTAATCAAAAACAGGACACGAGCCTTGTTTACATGACAAAGAATTGTAAGCTCTGTATCTTGCTTATAAATTAACGGCTTACTCTTAAATTACATTTGATCATTAGAAATGCATTTCTAAAGCATTTTAAATAATAAAAACATAAATAGAATTTGACCAAAATCGTGACCATGCCCCTTTAAGCGTATAAAATATATCAAACATTCCGGGATTCGAATCTAAAAGAAATAAGTGAGTCACTTTTTTATGTGGTCAACCTGCGTAACTACCCGACCAAACCTGACTCAATGATTTTGCAGAAATTTAACTCATCGTACAAATTTCCGGAGATATTCATGTTTTTTTTTAAAAAGTTTGATTTTTGAAATGTCTCTTTGAAACAAAAAATCGGAAAATTCCTTGCTCTTATTGTGCCTACTGGGTTTATTGTTCACGTAAATTTAATTTTGTTTCAAGGAGGCAGTAAATTTGTCAAAACAGTGAGGATTCCCGTTTTAAAAAGCATAAAATCTATCAAATTTTTCTGTTTTACAATTCCATTAATGGGCATATAAAAATATATATGAAGGTCCCAGATACCATACTACATTGCTTTATATATGACGTTGCATATGCATGTAAAATGATTTACATCGAATCATATTATTTAAATTTTTTTTTTCATAACCTTTTAATAGCGAAAATAGTGTATTTTACTAATTAACAATTTTTAATTGTCAATGAGTCCATGACTTAAATGATCTTCTCTTCTTTTTGCCCAATGGCGTTTTTTCTGGAATGATAAGGAGAAGTCCTGTATAAAGATGAAAAATAAAGATTATTGAGGTTTTCTGTCCGTGCGGTTTTATTTGATATGGAAAAGTGACCGACACCGGCATGCATATCCTGATTGGCGAAAATGTGATTTTCAAAAACTGACCAATGAAATTCTTTCCTTAATTTTTTTTTGGTTTAGGGGTGTAAACGTTACCAGCAAACGTGTTCATACGAAGCGCACATGATGATGGTTAAATTGATTACATAACAATTTGACAATATATTAGAGGTAATAGACACTCGGGCCTATAATTAGTCCGCACAAACCAAGCTGGATTAAGCAGTTTAATAAAACTAAAATAAAATTAACTTATTCACTTATACAATTTACCCATGAGATCAATTACTTACAAGAGCAATAGATGACAAAACATAAAAGACGTAGATTTTAGCAGCCCTGATAGAAGGTAAATAATATCGATGTCATGTTAGATAACACTTACTTCAAAAAGTAAATTGCGACCGGGTTTAAAGAAGAGTTTGATAGCTCTATATGTTATAATCTTTTTTTTCCATTATTAATCAAGATATTCAAAAATATAATTTTTAGTTAATTTGAAAACAAGTTTTCCTCACGACATATGTATTTTACTACTTAACATTTTTTAATCGTCAACCCGTTAAGCCAGCATCTCGAAGTTTGCTAAAAGATCTTGCACGTGAGTATCGAAGTCCTTCGAGAAAATCAAAACGTCATCAATGCACACCAAGACATATTTGAAATTCATTTCTCGTAGCACACCAGACATAAGTGCCTGAAAGGATATAGATTTAATTAATCTAACCGAATGGCATCCTTTTTTTATTCATCCACACAGTCTTGTGCGATAGAACCTGCTTTGTGTATGGACAAGGAGATATTTCAACTTGCCAGGATGAAGACCGAAAATCTAAGTTGGTGAAAAGTTTGGCTTCTGTGTCCCCAATTGCATTAAACACTGATTCAAGGTGAAGAAGAGGAAAGGACATTGGGACTGTGATCTTCTTTAAAGCCTTGTAATCACAAGCAAATATCAGCTGCCCATTTTCTTCTTTACCACGACAACAAAAGAATGCAACCAAGAGTTTGAAGGTCCAATCTTATCATTTTGTAGTATTTCATCTACTTGTTTCTTGATTTCCTTCGACATCTAAGGGAATAACCTGTTAAATTGCTTTCTAACTGATTTTGATCCAGTTTCAATTTGTGTTAATTGCACAAATGAGTTTTGTTCAGATCAGATGAATCCGTAGAAAACACATCTCTTAGATCATTCAAGAATGTTGAAAGACGTGTTCTCTGACAATTTGTCAAATATGATTCCGACAAATCAAATTGCAGATTTGATTTGCGATGAGATTTATCAGAATATTTGGAAGCAACTCTATGTGAAGTAGTCATAACACTGTCAGAGTCTAGGAAGAAAACAGTTGCACTGCCATTTGTACCTACAATCTCTGCGACAGTAGCTAATTATGTCTCCCCTTTCAAAAGGGAGACATATTGTTTTTGTCGACTTTCTTATTCTTCTTATTCTTCTTCTTCTTATTCTTCTTCATCCAAATTTATCCAAGCCGTAACTTAAATACCCTTTGACATTAAGACTTCAAACTTGGAACATAGGCAGATGGTATTCAGAAAGAGTGCATGCCACAAAAAGTTTTTTGACCTTGACCTATTTTGTTCTTCAAGGTCAAGCTTTTCATTAAAAATATTGTCTGGACCATAACACAAGACTCCTTTAACATACAGACTCTAAACTTGTGTTATAGATAGATGGTATATAACCTAGTTGAACCTTACCAAAATTTTTGACCTTGATCTAGAATTTTTATTTCAAGGTCATATTAGAAAAACCTTCATTGTTCAACTCCTGAATATACTTTGACAGAAGGACTTCAAACTTTAAACAAAGAACAATAATAATACACTTAGGTGTACTATTGAATAATATTTGACCTTGACCTTGTTTTACTCAAGGTCAAATTAAGAAAAAAGAAAAAAATAGTAAAATTTTGTCTAGGTCATAACTTTAATACCCTTTGACATTAAGACTTCAAACTTGAAACATAGGTAGATGGTATTGAGAAGGAGTGCATGCCACAAAAAGTTTTGACTTTGACCTATTTTGTTCTTCAAGGTCCAGATTTTCATAAAAAATATTGTGCAGACCATAACATAAGACTCCTTTAACATACAGATTTTTAACTTGTATCATGGTTAGATGGTATATAACCTAGTTGAACCTTACCAAAATTTTTGACCTTGACCTTAAATTTTTATTTCAAGGTCAAATTAGAAAAACTTCATTGTTCAACTCCTGAATATACTTTGACAGAAGGACTTCAAACTTTAAACAAAGAACAATAATAACTCACTTAGGTGTACTATTGATTTATATATGACCTTGACCATGTTTTACTCAAGGTCAAATTAAGAAAAAGATGGGTCTGGGTAACATATAGCTGACATTATTCTTTTTCAATTGTTAAATTTGCCCCATATTACAATCCTTGGGGAGAAGGGGAGACATGTGTTTTTTTGTAAAAAAAAAACAAAAAAAAACAATACCCACTAGTATCTGATTATTTTTCAATCTCACATCACTGTATGTAGGATTAAGAACCTCTAGATTTAGATATGTTAGTCTGTTTTGCACCTTCACTACGCATTCAGCAGCTTTGATATAAAACATTTTTACAAGAGATTGAAGAGGTTCTTACAGCACTTTATGACCATTCTTACATCTTGATATTAGAACAGAAATTGTCATTTCTGATCGTTTTGGGATGACAATGGATTGTGTAGTTTTTCCTTAACCTGAGTTTGAAACGATTTGACACACAAGAGTCATAATCTATGTAAGCATGGATAGCTGTGAGAAAGTCTAAACCCAAAATAAATGAATGCTGAAGTTGAAAGCTGACACCATCTATTTGTAAGCTAATATGTAGCATCCCTAGCACTTTAATATAATTACGAGTGACAACTTTAATTTTCTGATGTTGTTGCTTTATCAATTAGCACTATGATACTAGTATACTACTATATGTAGCTAGTTTTGATTAAGAAATTCAAATTCATCACGCTAATAATTGAACTTGTATCAAGCAAAGCCCTAACATTCTGATCAACAGCATTCATTAGCACTTTATTTTGTTTAATAGTTGGTTGTAGCCAAACAAATATTGTTACCATTATGCCCATCCTGAGACGGCTGTCTAAGGACAGGCGCGAATTCCTATGATGACCTTTGAAATTTAGTAGCATTTTCTAGTAATCTTGAGTGACATACTTGAGTTAGATGACCGATATAACCACAATAAGAACATTTAGAATTAAAATCAGTACAGTGAGTTATTAAAATAGGTCTTATAACCATATCGCAGGCAGGGACCTCTACGTCTGGGAAATTGATTGTTGCTGGTCCGCTGGTGTTGGGGGCGAGGACTGTACACAGCGTGAACTTCCTAATTCTGTCTATGTTGATTAGCACTAGCTGGCATGATGTTCATTATGTCTGTTTGTATTACTACTAGTTTGGAATCCATGCTTTTTGTTGAGAGTCTGCGCTGGAAATGGGGTTGGATGTAGATCCTTTTACATCCGATGCATCCTTTGCCAGGATGGCTTGCTTCCTTAGCTGGTCCAGCGTTGTTGGTCGCTGAGGTACCACAAGTTCTCGGAGTCTTTGATGAAGTTCATCCTTTGCTAAATCCGTCACTGCTGATTCATCCATGGTGGAATCAGTGGCCAATTTTCGCACTTTGTATATGTACTCTTACACACCTTCTCCTGGTTGTTGTATTCTCATGATGTCTTTGTTTATGGGAGATGGCTTGAATCGATCGAAAAAGGCCTGTTTAAAGATGTCCAATGGTGTTTTCTTCACAGGATCAAGAATGTGAACCATTGTAAGGAAATCACAGTCAAGTAAAAATGTAACATTTGGATGGCTCTCACGGCAGGGATGTTTGTAAAGGAAATAAAAGCCATGAATGACATCCATCATTTTGTCGCTGATCCTCTTCCATCACCTACGAAGTTGTGGCGCTGGGATTCTGTGAAATATAAGTTCCTCTTGGTGTGGCGGGTTGGTTTGAAAGGGTTTGAGGTGGAGGAGGAGGATGGCTGCAATTTACTTCGTCAACATTGGCATTCACTATTTGAAGGTGTTCCTGTTGTTCGTTGAAGCTACTTGCAGCAGCTTCTGTCCTTTTTTATTGTTCCTCTAGTTGCAGTATATACTCATTCTTTTCATGCAACTGTTGGATTTTAGCTTGGTGTTGTCTCTTCTTTGATTGAATATTGGAATTTGATTCCGCGACAGCCTCTTCAAGCTTTTCCTTGGTCACACGGTTGCATGTTGTCAGACGTGTTGGATGGGGTACCTGAAGCTGGCATGGCTCTCACAGATGGAATAAACAAGCTTAGTTGTGGAATACTCGCTGTAGTGAGAGGTGTTGGGACGAACAGTAGAATCGTCCACCAGTAATCCTCCCTTCTTTTTGTCTAATGGCGCTTCTTATCAAATGATAAGGAGAAGTCCCGTATAAAGATGAAAAATGAAGATTATTTAGGTTTTACGTCCGTGTGGTTTTATTCAATATGGAAAAGTGACCGATACGGGGATGCATACCCTTTTGGCGAAAATGCGATTTGGTAAAAGTGACACTCGTCTTCATACGAAGTGCGCATGTTGATGGTTAATTGAGTACATAACAATTTGGCAACATATTATCTAGAGGTGATAGAGATTCGGATCATTCATTTCATCATTCATTACTGCCCGTGACGCCTTTGGCGTATAGGGCAGTAACGAGGGCTCTCCATCCCTGTCTGTCACTGGCTTGCTTCTGGAGAGTGCCCCAGCTTCTTTGATGCTCTTTCATCTCGGCTTCCACTGTTCGCCGCCAGGTAACTTTTGGTCTCCCTCTCTTCCTTTTTCCTTCTGGTGTCCAGAAGAGGGCTGTCTTTATGATGGATTCAGGGTCCTTTCTGAGTATGTGGCCAATCCAGGTCCATCGTCTCCTGGTGATGATGGTGGCCATATCCTCCTGATCGCATCTGCTGAGAAGGTCCTGATTTGAGATAGTATTTGGCCAAAATACTTTTAGGATTCTTCTCAGGGACTTGGTGTGGAAAGTTGACAGTTTGTTAAGGTCGTTCTCTGTCATTCTCCAGCACTCTGAACCGTACAAAAGAATTGGTATGATGCAGCTTTTGTACAGTTTGAGCTTTGTCCTGTTGGTATACTGGCTGGATTTCCACACAGCTTGCAAGTTCTTAAATGCTGCTCTGGCTTTGGCTAGTCGCTGCTGAATGTCCCTGTCTGCTCCACCATCTGTTGTGACAATACTCCCTAAATAAGTAAAGTTGTTTGTAAATGGAAGGATGTGATTGTCCATTTTAATTCCTTGTGGGTTATTCACATTTAGGGAATTGACCCTAAAAATGTAAAAAATCTAAATGTGAATAGAGATTCGGAGGACTATACTTAATCCGCACACAACAGCAATTATATTCAGTAAACAACAAGTATTTACACTAGCTTGCATAAGAGAAATCTATTTATTGCATATTTGCCTCGTAATTACAAGATTATTTTGTCATTATTTACATGACTGTTTTAACCGTCTTTTGAATTTACTGGGTTTTAACGACTGGTGTTTCATGTACTCCGAGTCTTACTTGTTCTATACCCTGTCTAGAGTTTTTGCTTCCACCATTTTTCGAATGATATTTCGATAATAGTAAATGCCTTCAGTTTGTGCTCACACTACAACCATCCACAAATTTGAAAAATGTCCAGATTATCTGTTTTAAAATGTCCCCTCTATTGCTTCAAGTCTTAAAGCACGTCCTAAAATAGAAAGTCTACGTGAATTTTGCATTGCATCAGCCATGAAATAGCCCGGATGATAACGTTGAAAAATTGTGCAAGGTATTCCGAGTGAGTTCCGAATGGAGAAAAGATGTAAACATTTCCCATTATAAATCTCCGTAAGAAATTTGTTTCTGTTCCTGTGAACTTTTTTTGAGTGAAAAAGGGTAATTTGTCAATGAAGATATCTTTGATATATTCCATTTCGTCGATTTCAACTGTATGATATTTCTTTCACAGGTATGTATACTTTTATTAAAAATCATCAAAAAGTGATTGAAGCAATACCTTTGGACAGACTATAAATAAAATCTAAACTACTATATTAAAATAATAGATTCGAATTTTTGGTCTTTAATACCGAGAAATCGGAAGAGTACTGTCTTTTGTTTTATATATTTTAAACATCATTGGTACTTGAAGACTACCAATTTGTTTTTATTTTTTCTCAATATAGCTTCGCTGATTAATAATCAACGAAAAGTCCTGTAAAAAATCCGGATTACATTACGGATGCGCATTGCATTCACGTTAAATCACGGGAGGCTCTTTAGTTTATATTTCCACAATATCACATTTTCATGGATAAACTCAAATACATGTAAATTTTCATTGAAATTTTGTCATATATTCTGTTCTTTAAAGGAAATACGGGAGATAACTCTAATATGAAAAATCCCGAGAGTTTCGAATGTCGACATGGTGTGTAAATTCGAAGCGAGTAAAAAACGTTGGTGGAAAAAGTGTTGAATTTTTCATTAGTATGTATTTAATTTTTAGATGAAAGATATTAACAGCCTCAAAATGGTTTGATATGAATAATTGAACTATTATTTTCAATGCAGCTCCATTAATTTTCTCTAAAATCGTTTCGGAGCGATTCTGCAATTGTTTGCTACATTACGGGTAAATGGGAGGCATTTTAACTGTGGCGACACACAGTTGGATTTAACTAACAATTTTAAGCAGAGTGTAATAAAATTAAAACCATTATTGCAGGATTAAAGCTTGGTTATGTAAATGTCAACAATACGGTGTGTTGATGTATCTTTTTCGAAAATGTCCGATATCATATGCACTGTCAACCCGTGCACCCACGGGTCAAAGTCTAGTAATACAGAACATGATTTAAAAATCTATATTTACTACTGTGTGTTTATGGAATGGGAAGATAAAAATTATATACCCTTCTCATGTACAGTAGGACATGAAACTCTCGCTTCGATTAGATTTCAATCCGTATTACTAACCGCAATACTCCGCAGTTCCGGAAAGTTAATAGAATAAAACGGCGCGGCCGATAACTTTTCCCCCTTTTTAATTTTTTTTTTTTTTTTGCCAAAACGGAGTGGACGATTGACACTTTGATTTTTCCTTTGATATTATGTATTGATGATTGATTATGCTTTTTTTATCAACAGAAAGGCGTTAAGGATAAATTATTTAATTGATGTAAACAATTTATCGTTTGATTGTACATGTACAGTAGAAAAATCTGAAGTCGAGTGTTGGTCGCATATCATGTAAAGCCTAATAAAATTGAAGTGGTTTCAATTACCACACCTCAAACCTTTCCCTGGTATATATATATATATACGTTTCAGCAGTTTCATTCATAAGGTTACGCAGGCACCCTTCGAAATAAAAATAGAAGAAAAGAAAAAAATCTTCATGACATCTTATGCTCGTTGTAGTTTATTCCAAGAGGCTGTTTTACTCTCGCAAGATGTACTATTTTATGTTGCAGCAGACAAAGCTTTAAAATGAATTATATAAAGTAGCTGATTAAAAATAATAAAATGAAAATAACATTTTTTTTAAATAATAAAAATCATATATTTATTTTCGAACGATTGACTGACACGTCTCTCTCTCTCTCTCTCTCTCTCTCTCTCTCTCTCTCTCTCTCTCTCCAAGGGTCAATCAAAAAATACGAAGGCAATGCTGTCTATCATATATTTTCATAAAAATAACATCTATTAGATTAATTTACGCAGTAATAGTTCTTTTATTGGTATACAAAATTTCATTTTATATGATGAAAAGGTATTTTTGTTATCCAATTTTAAAAAACAGCAAATTTCGTCACCACGGCGCACGGTACTAACGTTTAAAACATGACGTCAAGGTGATGAACGTACAGTAAATAGAAAAAAGAAATACCCAATCTTTATATCACGCTGAGCATCTTAGTACTTGCCATTTTTTGTTCACATTTGTTCGAAAATCATGTTAGTTTTGGGGGATTTACATGGTTTTTTTTTTTTTACCGTATGTCTCTTCATTTACGGTATGAAAACCCTGCATGTCAGATGACATTACTCATTCTTTTGACCAAATATTCACATATAAACTATATTTTCTTTCATGCTAGCTGATGTCCACAAAATGTATTACCGTTAACCACATATGTGCAAATAATTTTTGACATATGATTTGCACCATTGAGCATTTAATTGTACATTTCCCAAGCTTAATCCATACTGTTTGTATCTTTTATTGCGCCGTGACGTCGACGACTTTAACGTTTTTAGTCAATTTTAAAAAGGATTATCTGTCTTATTAAGTAACCGATATCTGTTCAACGAAACAATCTATCTCGTCAATTTTTGGAACATAAAATAGCAGGACAATACTTAATTTGAGGTTTCAATATTCTTTGGTCTAAAGTCCAATTTGTAGAAATATTACTTTCGCCATTAAGTTTAGACCGTGCGTCGTAACCTCATTTTTTGAAGGATTAAATTTTGAATAGTTCTTTAAAATAAAGACATATATTTATTTTTTTATTTCAAACTATTTGAAACTATTGCTAAATTATGTCTGCCAAATTTAGTAACAATATGACGTTAAGTAAAATAGTTATGGTAAAAGTCTTCGTATATTTTTTGATTGACCCTCGTATATGTGTACGATTTTTGGTTTTACCTCATATTCCAAAGTCAAGGATTTCTGATCCATACCTCTCCTTATACCCCCTCTACAGGGGAGGGGGCATCCTTTACATTCGACTACATTTACACTTTATTGTAAGAAAATTCACATCACGCGAATGTTGTCAAATGTCCGTGTTGTTTTACGCACAGTAATTTGCATGAAGCTGGCACACAAATGGTTTTGCGAGGGTTATTGATGTCCACACTAAAGACGTTTGACTGTTGAATATTGAGTAAGTCGTTTTGCACAGATTTTAGCTGTAAGGATTTGGGGCATATATTGACTGCAGTCGAAGAATATGTGGGCAGCAAGACAATAATGGCGACGAGGTGAGTTAAATGTAAACCGTTGTATATAGCGGTTCTGTGAATCATATTTCATATCATATAAAGCATTATATATTCATTATATAAGATGTAGTCGAGGGTAAAGTGAAAAGCTAGTTTCGTGAAACTATATGTAAAACCCTTTTGATTGATATTACTACCAGCTAGTAGTTGGCATTTAGGAACGTGTCATTTAAGGCCATACATAACATACATCATGAAAAACTATCTGCGTACATGTATTTATTTATTATTTGTATCTTATTTTAAAAATTTCATATTTGCGATTGTGATTGTTCCCGTTCGATTTATTAAATATGCCTTAAAGTTTTAATTTATATTAATTTTTTTCTCTATTATAATTTATTTTTACATTTCTATATTTGGAATACTTTTTATTTCCTCATTCAAATCGAAAACGATGCTATAAAAAAAATATTAATATAGTACATAGTGGGCAGATGAGACATATAATATATACAAAAGATTTTTTTTCTCCTGCAAAATGAAAGCTAAAAAATTAATTTAAAAAAATCAAATTTTATAGTATATATTTCAAAAATGAATAAACATGAAAAATTAATGTAGATTACAAATGGAAATACGATACCAAAGAATACATGAATGTATACCTATCTATGTATTTTGAATAAACCTTTCAATTACAACTGAAAAAGTATATTTACAACTGACTTAAAAAAATATAACTTTGTTTATGAACAAGCCATTAATGCAACGGAGTACACATTTATCAAATGATCGGAATTATTAAGCACATTTCTAACGTTATGATAAAAGCAACTTTCAACTATTATTACTATATATCTAATTGATAAGATCATGAAGATTCTTCATGAAATTTTTGCCAATGACATTCCTCGTACGTGTTAACAAAACAAAGTCTGTACGAGTTTCTTCCCTTGAAATCAAAATCCAATATGGCGATGTGTCAGATGATAGTGGTATTTTCATCAACAGCATAAGTTGCAGATATTTTGGTGCTATTGAGACTGATATGAACCGGCACCAAGTTCTAACGGGAGCATGCAACGCAGGAGACCAATGCTATGCAGTTGGGAGCGTGGAAGGCATTCATTTTACCGTACGTAGATCAAGAAAATCGAAAGGAGGTGTGCGATTTCTGGATTGTCAATAATATATTGAGAATTGTCCTGTGGGAGCGATAAAATCAATTTTTGATGACAAACTTAATTAGCATAATCAGCTAAAGTTCTGAATATTCTACGACAGACATGCAATGCTGCAAAATGTTGTCAAAACGACATTACATTGAATTACGTATCGGGAAGTAGCCATGTAATCAGGCTCTAAATTTCTATCAATAAGCCGTTAAATGTATGGGAAGAGAGAGAGAGAAAGAGAGAGATATACCATATCTATATAAAAAAAACAAACCAGGGTGTATTTATTTATATGCTGGATATATATCCCTTACCATACATTTATCAGGTATTGATAGAAATTCAGAGGTCTGTGATATAATAACCAAATAATTGTCTTGATTCTATGTTTTCCCCATGATTTGTAAATGAACGTTTTCATTGTAATTTTTAACTTCACTATGTTGAATTGTTTCTATCCTGTTGCACTAATACAAAATTGATTTTACAGCCATTATAGCTGTTTAAAAAAAATTGTCAGTTTGCTGAAAGTATAACATTCTCGCTGAAATTGGTCCTGTTCTCTTAGAAATTAATTTAAAAGAAACCTTTTTTTTTATGACCAAGATACATTTAATACATTTTCCTATATTGATAAATATCTCATTCTTGCCACAAAAATAATATCCATTGCAATGTTTTAAATTAATTTTATTATACTTTCGGTTATGAATTCAACAAAAATATGTTTTTAACAAATAAGGACACTTGATTTATATATAATCAATTTGTTATTTAAAAACAATGCAAGTGGGTATTCTGTAACCCTTTCCTTTTTTTCATCTGCCCTAAAAAAAGATTTACTGCATCTAATGTTTTAAGTGTGATGGTGTGTATAATAGCCTTAGTACTGTCAGGCTCTTTCTAGCACTAGCTAGTGAATTAACCCTTTAGCTCTGTCAGTATAGCATTGTTTTTTAAACTGAAGGGTCTTGGGTTCCAGCCTACTCATGGTTATTCCTATTCTATTACATAAAAAATTGTTTCCTAACTCCATTTCTATCATTACAGGCCTATGCAGCAGGATGCGATATTGTAATTTTGGCCAGTGATTTCCAGAGGGTCCAGATCATTCCAGGGGTGACCCATGGCAATGTCAAGGTCAACTGCATTGATTGCTCCACTGACAGTGGAAAGGTGAGAGAACAACATCTGAATATTTTGTAAAATTTGACGGTATATCGTATCAATAATTATTGGATATATATATATAAAGTTAAGAATGTAGAAAGCTCAATGAATTTTTGCTAATTCCTGTAGTATATGAGAAGGGATTTGTAATTGTATGAACATTACAGATAGCAGCATCATACCAGAATGAAGTGTACATATTTGAGCCCACGCCACTTCGCCATCACGAAAGCACCCATGTAAGTTGTAATTTATCCTATTGGGAATAAATAATGTATAAATTTGTTCATCTTTAAATTAAATATTAATCCAAGGCACTGATTAATTGAAGTAAGGCCTTTATCGGATCTTTCTGTTAGAATATGGGATGACTAAATGGTCGTGCTTCAACATACAGTGTTGAGAGTCTTTTTAATAAAATATCATTTACATGTATGTTAGGCATCTTGAATACCGATACTACTTCTCAGCAAAACTAATGTTTGAAATATTTTTTCAACTAGTGCTTGTATATTAACAAAAATAGGCTACTACATGGTACATATTATGAAGTGATATAGATCTATATCAACATATCATTACATGTATTATAGATATTATTAATATATGGCTTCTTAACATGAAAATTTAGTATTTTTTACTTTAAATATAGTATTTTATAAAAAAAAAAATTACATACATTTACTAACTTTTTCATTGATCAGCTGAAGCATACAAACAAACTCTTATTCTGTTTTAAATTTATAATACATGTACATGTATTACATTATAATTATGGGGCGTTTCTCTTAGTTTTATGAAGTTGTTTGCTATTTGTGCTGCCTATCTAACTAACAGTTTTTTTCTTTTAGGAATTTGAGGTCTGTAATTTACAAATTAATCCTTTCCTCACTAACATTCTTTCCTTTTATTTGATACAATCTACCTCAGTTTAACTACAAAATCAAGATTGGAACATCGTGGAAACTAATTTTATTCAAATTTATTTATGAAAAATGCCTGCTGATTAAAAAAACCCTGATATTATAAGTTATTGCAAATGAGCCACAGAATTAATTCAGTTTGAATTTTGAGATGTTAATCAATCTAAATGTATAAGGCTGAGTTTAGATTTTGTATCATGTGCAA